>NC_092204.1:63908569-63977058 GCF_043381705.1 Parasteatoda tepidariorum | reverse complement strand
ATTTTAGGGGGCAACATTCATTTCGGCCCATGATGTTTTGATGTTATATATATATATATATATATATATATATATATTGAGAATTTTTATAAATTCAAGCTTCGTAAATAAAAAAAAATGCTACTTTGATGTGAGTGAGTTTTGTAAAAATATTTTATTAAATAACACGGGAGAATTTTTAAAAAAATTGTTTATGTGCTGCATGAGATTTTTTAAACAGATCTTAGATACTTTTATATCTCTGATTTCAAATCGGCAATCGGTTTCTCTTTCCAAACTACAGAATTTTTTAAATGCCATTTTCAGTCTATTTTTTGTCGAAATGTACAGGCTTAAAAACGGGCAGTTAAAAACTTCTAGAGGAGTTAGGGCACTTCACCAAGATTAAAATTCCAAATGAATCCATGTCTGGAATTGTCGGCATACGTCATTAGGAACGCTTCGCTATTTTGAACTGTTTCTTCGTGTGCTTCTGCACAGGTCGTCATAATAGGGAAACTTCCCTAGCAGCAGACAAAATTTCCAGGCATGGTTTCCTATGCAATTTTAATTCTTATGATGATCCCCAACTCTCCAAGAAGTTTGCAACATCTATGTGACCTCATGTCTTATATAATAAATATGAATTTATACATTTCACCAAAAAAAAAAAAGACTAAAAATGCTTTTTTAAAAAAAGAAGATTACTGTAGCTTTAGAAAAAAAATTTATTTCAGATTCAGAAATTAATTCATTCAGAAATTAATTCAGATTTGCAATCCTATTACCCGAATTAAGTAAAATCAACTATTTGCATATATGCAATAGAAATTTGTACCCCAGTATGATTAATCATAATGATATTTCCTAAATTATTTTTAATCTAAATAATTAAAAAAGACTTATTTTTTAAAAAATTATTTGTATTAATTGTAATTTGATTAACACTAGAAACTTAGTATATACCTATATTGCCCAAATGCAGTCAAAAATAATAAATAATGTGTAAAAAAATTTGCTTAAAATTAGTTTTTAATATTTTTTACATTATTTACACTTATATAACAAGTTATTAGTAAATATTAACAATAAAAAAATTATGTTATACAAAATTCTAAGAAATTGTGTCATTATATACATCATTGTTTTTCTAATTGAAATTAAAAGCCTTAAAAATGACTTCCTTAGGCAATCTAGTGCTAAAGTAAGTAATGATAAATTTTTTATTGATAATTTAATTTAATTTAGAAAACCCGTTTTCTTCCATGGGTATTTTCGAATTGTTCTATAATTAATATTAATTTCATCTAGCAATTTCTATTTTTTTTACAAAGCTTATTGCCAATTATAAAAAAAAATTGCTGAAAGAAANGTAATGATACATTTTTTATTGATAATTTATTTTAATTTAGAAAACCCGTTTTCTTCCATGGGTATTTTCGAATTGTTCTATAATTAATATTAATTTCATCTAGCAATTTCTATTTTTTTACAAAACTTAATGCTAATTATAAAAAAATGCTGAAAGAAATACATTTATAACTTAAAACAAATTTCTTACAAATGTTTCTTAATAACATAGTTTTCTTACATTTAAATTTTAAAGAAAAATCGTACATTAATAGCATTTCTATAAATGCCTTCAAAAACCTTAAAATCACTTGTGAAGTTAATGTAACTAACACCACTTAAGAATAATATCCCAATCACTTAATTAAGTTACACGCCATTTAGTTTATTTACTTCGACGAAAAGTGAAGATTCATTTCAGCGTGTGCAATTGCAGAGAAAACGTCTTCAACGAAGGGTGAGAAATGGCGATAAATCATCACTCATGTCTGACCAGTTGGCGACGAAAAGCCTCAAATGCAACCCCAATGTTGAAAACAGGGAGCCAGAGAGTGTGAGTTGCGATCGGTTTTGGAGTCAAAATTGTAGTAAGGAAAAACTTGCTGCTTGCTCTGTCTCCGGATCAATAGCTCATCGCTCAACAAAATATTCCATTTCGAAAAATCGAATAATTCTAACCTAGTTTGTGAATTAAAATGGAACATAATAAAAATGCCAATGAAACTTTTAATGGAAACTGGAATATAGCAGAGTGTGAAATATTGTTCTTTTTTTATTAAGGGAAACATCTAATTGGCGTGTGTGTATTTCTTGCTTTGCCGCTTAGCACGTGGAGTTTTCGGGCGGTTCGGTGAACTACTGTTTATTCAGCGATCATATTTTATTTTGTGTTGTGTGATTCATGGATTTTCACATTTGTGAATAATTTGGCAGGACGCTTTTTTAACTTTTACTGGAATATTATTTTCGATTAAAAAATGAATCCATCTGAAATAGACGAGTACCTTTCGGAATTAAACAAAAAACTTAGAAAAGGATGGACTTCACATATAAATGAAGAAGGAAGGATATATTATATGAAGTAAGATTTAAATTTAATTATGTTAAACTATATTAGATAGTAGAGGATTGGAAATATTCTATCTTCGCATAATATTACGCTACGCTGTAAAAAATCCCGGATTACGTAAAAAGTACCGGCACCCCGGGTGCATCACCCGTAAAATTAATTTTACTGTTAAATCCATTTTTACTGTAAAAATTTATGCCATATTTTTTACAAGAGTAATTAATTAACTACAGTGATTTTACAATAAATATTGCTGTAAAAATTACGGTGTTTAAAATATTTTCTTCCGTTAAATTTTACTGTAAGAATGGATTTTATTCGGAATTTTTTACTGCGTAGAATTAAGAGCTTTATGATTCGAAGTGATATTGTAGTAAAAATAAGAACATTATCTTCAGAAAAAAACACTCTTAAACAGAGAGCCATTTTCTACATAAATAATGTCTTAGTAATACGGAATAAAAAATAGTTTTATACTTGAGTTAAATGTTAAAGTTTTTTCTTAACCGAAAAACTTTTTTGCAATGTTTTGTGTAAAACTCTTCGCTAAGAAAGTTAACTAAATATAAGCACTATAATTTAACTACAATAACTATAACTGAAATATATTAATTATATATAACAATGCCTAGTAGTTTAAATTTAATTACATTATACTAAAATTGCAGATGCTTGGAAATATTACATCTCTGTATAATATTTGATAGACTTACGATCTTTATGGTTTTATGTTACATTTTTGTAAAATTAAGAGCATTATCTTTAAAAAAAAGCTTTAGCAAAAACCTTTCGTCTGAACAAATATTATCTTAGTCGCATGAAATAAATATTAGTTTTATACATAGGTTAAATGTTACAGGTTCTTAAACTAAAGTTCTGAAATGTCATTTGTAATCTTTTTTCATCAAGTACTGTAATTTATATCTGTAAAATGAGGTTAAAAGGAATTGCTATTAAATATTGGATTAAAGTTAATTTTGATCAAATATTTACTGAATACACTTTTAATTAGATGCGTAAGAGGGTTTACTTTGGACTTCTTCATTAGAATTCTTTTATAATGCTAAACTCTTAAGAAGTCTTAAATATTTGTTTTTTAAAATAATGAAAATTACTTTTTATTCAATGCGTAAAATTAAAGTTTATTGAGTCAATCATTAAATTTATTTATAAGTTGATTTTGAGAAGAAAAAAAACTTTTGCTAAATTTTCATATTTGAATTCATATTTGCAATAAATTCATAAAATTTCATATTTGTTTTCAGATAATAATTACCATTTCTTATTTGCTACTGAAATTTAATTGGTGTGTTATTTTTGTAATAAATATATTAAAGTATAAAAATTACATCTAATTTCATGGGAAAAATTAAATGGTATTGTACTTTTTAGAAGGGAATTAATCTTTCATGTTAACTAAATGCAGTTAATTTCAGTTTTTAAACAACTGGAATTAAAAAAAGTAAGTAAAGAGATATGAAAAGAGACAGGTTGGTTTAATTTAAACTATATTAAGTAAAATAAAATAAATGCATATCGTAAATTGTAATATAAAATATGAGAAATTTTAGGACTCAAATTGAATTGAAAATTGATGAACTAAAGGACAAACATTACATGATAAAATCTTAGAAAATTTACCATAGAGGAAAGAGGAACAATTTAAATAGTTTTTCCATTTTTTTCCTTTCCTTTTTTTACTGTAAAAAATATTATATTGAAAATCAAATAAATAATAACGAATTTTCGAAATTGCTATAAAATTTAAAAAAATACATCAACAGTTCGCATCAATTTATTTACTTGAAAAAGAGTTAATCTGTTATTTTCTTTTTTTTTAAATCTAGAAACTCGTGTTATTTGAAAATTTAATTAAAGTTTTGCTATTCTTATTTCAAAAGCTTATCTCACTAACAAATGGTCCGAAAATAAATGTGAGTTAGTGTAATTAAGAGTAATGCATTGCTCTGTCCCAAAATTCACACCAATTAAATTTTCTCACACAAATTTAAATTAATCTTTTTACTTCATTAATAATTTTTAAAATATGCATGAAAATACCTGTCCTGTGCTGCATAAGTAAAATTAAAATAAATATTTTCGAAATTAAAAATCATGATGCTAGTGAAAATGAGAGTGTGGTTTAGTAAAAGTTATCATAAACTACACAGAAATACACGTTTTTCTTGCTTACACGCTTCATAAAGTTGACCGTTTAATTGAGAAAATGAGAAAATGTTGCGAAAAATAACAAACTGAAAGAAAAGTTAATTTTATAATTTATTCTTTAAGGTATTCAAAATATATATTTTTACATTTTATTTGTATATCGATATATAAATAAAAAATACTGGGTATTGTTTTGAAAAACACAGTTAAAGAAAGTTAAAAGAGAAAGTTTTATTTTACGAAAAATGTATGAATGTTTATAATTTACATACTTGCAGTGTAGGTCATTGAGTTCAAACTATTAATTTTTGAAAATCATATCCTGTAATTTTAGAATTTAAGCCTGCTTTTTATAGATTTGTTATAATATGCAACAATGATGTAAAAAAGAATGCTACAAGGAATGCATTTGAATTGAATGATTTTTAAAAATATTAAATACAATAAGGAAAAATTTGTCGATATGGTAATGGTGATTGGATTACAAGTTAAGCATTGATTTCAGTATTTTGATTAGTAACTATCGTTTTCTACAATATTAATGAAATCTGTTAGGTGATGTTTGTTTTATTTTACTGTGCTGCTAATAACATTAAAATTTCTTGTTTCTCTAATTAAATTAATAGTTTTTTTCAAGTAAAACTGAAAAACGGAATATTTTAACAGCAACTTCTTTTCTTTAAAATTTGACTCTAATGAGAAATAAAAAAAAGCTAATCTTACCTTAGAGTAGTAATTTAAAATTAAATCTAAGAAAAAATAATTTTTTATGTTATTTAATCACAAAACTTATGACATACGAGGCAATGATAGCTGCTTAATGCTTAACTTATTGCACTTAAGATATTATACTGCTAAAAATGTCTAAAAATAACAAATTTCTACGTTATCTTTTATCAATTGAAAAAAAATATAATTAAACACATAAAGCTTTGGTTTTCTTATGTAAAAATGTTTAAAATATCTTATTCAAAATTTATTCTTTAAACAAAACAAAAGTATTATTTTAAAATCCCTCAAAAGTGATTCTTTTCTTGTCACTGGCAGCTGTTTTTTTTTTTACATCGAAAGATTCCTTTGTAATAACTTTTCTTTTTTCAAATTTTTTTTGAATTCTGTTTGAGAAAGTAAGTCTTTTAAAGTGCCAACACCAATTTGAAGAAAAATCTTTCAGATGTAATCAAGTTCACGATATTGAAATTTCATTAAAGTTTAAACAAAAGAAATATTTGCATGTTTAAATCATTAAAATCTTTAAAAAGGCCTGAAAATTTAGTTTTTTTAAAAAATAGAATGCGTGGATTAAACTACACAAGTTTTAAACTTTTTAAATCTTTTATACTTATTTTCCTTTCCTTTTTAAAAAAAGGTATGCTTTTTTAATTCTGAGACTGTTTATTGCTTTTATTGCATAAAATTTGTGCCTTTATTCTGTTTAAAAATATAAGTCTTTTAAAGTACCAATATCAATTTGAAGCGAAATATTTTAGATGTAATCATGTTCAAGATATTAAAATTTCATTAAAATTTAATCCAAAAGAAATATTGAAGCTTTTAAGACTTTCAACTCTTTAAAAAGCCTTTAAATTTTTACTTCAACCTAGAAATTGAAATAAACTACACAAGTTTCAAAATCTTTTTGTAAATATTTTTAATTTTTAATTGAGGAAAGTATGCTTTTTTAAGATTTTAAAATTGCTTATCGTTTCTATTGCAAAAAATTTACGCCTTCTTCAAAGGGGGCTCATTAAAAAATATATATCGTGAAATTGGTTTTTCTAATTTAAATTTTTTAACAAATTCTTAAGTATTACATTATTTTACTGATTTATTTATGTCATTGGTAATTTTAATTTTATTTTAATAAAAGTTTTATTTAAAGAGTTTTAAGCAAAATTTTATTATTGCGCAAAAATAATTTTTGAGAAATAGACATTTTTTTTTATATAAATAAAAAATTTTCAACTTTAATTTCAAAACTTAAATCTGCCACACTAGTTTTTCGGCTCTAATTTTTCTCAAATGCTGATTGAAATTGATGGAATTTCACCACTTTTCACAGCTATTTTTATTTATCAATGATTGCATAAAACAAATGTGGCATATCCATCCACTGCTTTATTTGCCGTTATTTAAACAAATATCAATAAAATATTTTGCCGTTATTTAGATAAAATGTGTAAACTATTTCTATATAATATTTAAATACTTGAAATTTAATTAAATTATAAACTATCATCATTTTTTTTAACAGTAAAAAAATTTCACAAAATTTCAGAGAAATAAATATCTAATTTCAATTCCATCCCATTTCCAATTCTAACTACTGACAGTGCGTAATATTCATCCAAACATAATATATTTGTAGCATTTATGTGAACACAATATTAGTAACGTAATAAATATTTCATATAAATATTTAGCTTGTTGTAAAATATTTAAGCTAAAATTTTGAAATCTAGAAAATTGATTTTATGTGTTTTAAATTCTGAATTTAATAATATAAACTTATGCCTAGCTATACTATTTATTAATTGTTAGTAATGTTATAAAATAATTTGAGACTTTTCTTTATGAAAGTGACTAACGAAAATTGCCTCGCATACCGTTTGTAATATGAATTTTGTTAAAACTTAAGAAAGAATTTACTCGCAAAAGAGTGGGAGGAATTTAGAGATTTGCTTACTTTGCAAACACTGAATTAAAATGGTTTCTCGTGTTTTAAATCGCGTAACCTTTTATTTCTTTTTAAGGCGTATGTAAATGCACCAGTGAGCCTAGACTCTACTCTAAAGAAGCAATAGAATTATTGATAAAACAGTTAGCTTAATCTACGCGGTAACAATATTGATAACAGCTTAATTTAAAAATTGCTTTGAACTATTTATTGAAATAAGCAAAAAAAATGTTGGATTGAAATTTATAGTTTTTAATTTATTTTTACATTTTAAAACGTGCTCTGAAAATGATAAATTAATAACCGTCTTTCTAGCATTGATACTATAATATTTACTTTTTTGTTCAATTTATTTATCTACCTCTTCTGTTTTTATATACTTAGATGGCAAATTGCACAGGATAAATATTGCAAGTAAGTCAATATGAAAGCAGTAAAATATTTCATAGCCCATTTCAAAAACCAATATTTTTAAAAGCATTTGCTATAACAATAAACTCAAAACAAATCAAAAATTTCAACGCAAAACAAATAAAACAAATACAAAACAAATTAGGTGAAAAAATTAAAATTGCTAGGTAATTTATGTCCCTCCCTAACAATGTACGTTGTTTTAAATAAAACTAGGAGGCTTCGCCTCCTGCTCGCCAACCCCCGGAACTGTTTTCGCAGTTCATTTCGGATTGCTTCGCAATCCAATGCTCGCTTTTGCTCGCACATTGGATACGTTCTTAACGTCTAGCTTTTGTATACTTTTTTGAACACTGAAGTTCCAAAAACTTTTCACTGTAGAAAATTCTAAACCTGTACATTTCAATATTAATTTGAAATTGCAAACAGTTCACATATTTTTCTTAATCACACTATTCTAAATTTCAGTTGTTGAGAAAAGTAACTGTTGTAAGTTTTGTTTTAAAGTCTTTCCCACCAGAGGGCTAAAACCATGTGTTGTAAAACAATATGAAATAGTACTGAACGCCGGATGTAAAGCATCGGCTTCGATGAAGATAATTTTGTGAGAATTTTTTTGATAATTCGGTGAGAATTCACCCGATTAGACATATGATGCTCACTACGTGCTCTTGCGCGCCGAAGCCTATCAATTAAAACGTATTAGCGTTTTATATAATATAGATTAGCCATATGATGCTCACTACGTGCTCTTGCGCGCCGAAGCCTATCAATTAAAAATGAAAACTGTTGCCAACGCGAGAAAAGAAATATCATCGATTTTATTGATACATACGTATTAGCGTTTTATATAATATAGATTAAAAAAAGAGCACTAGAATAACTTTTGATTAAATTATTGGATTTCGCTTACTAGATGCTACACTATCGCGTAGGGGTAGAAATTCGTTATGGCAGGCGATATTTTACGTTACGATATTTTAGATCTAGCACGGAATCTGAATCTACTTTTTTCTGAATAAAGTTCAGATTTTTGAACTTTAAATTTTGAGAAAAAAGATAAGCTTCTAACTTTACGATGCTTTCGAAATAGTTTATCTAGGAGAATGAAAAATGTTTGACCCCCTTAACATTATTTTATTTTTTATTAACTCGTCATATGTTCAAAAAACTTTATCGATATTAAAAAAAATTACAGAATTATAAAACGCATTTATACAAAAGTAATTTCATGGATGAAACTATTTTTTATATTTATTAATCAGTCTCTTAGTATTTTTTTAAAAATATTGATTGAAAATTTCTCAATAACAGTTTGAACATATCTCTTGTATGATTTTAAAGCTTGCAGATATAAATGATGACAAAACTCACAATATGAATGAAATCTTACGATAAGTTTTTGAAACATTTAAATTTAATTGTTCAACTATTTTGAATATATTCTTAGAAGCTACTTCAAAGATTTCGCAGAACTTTTGGATCTTATTTAAAATTGCGATATTTTAGGAGATTTAAAAATATATTTTATAATAAAATTTTTATATATGTTTAACAAATTATATTTATGTTTAACAAATAGTAAAAAATCATAAGCAAATTATTTTTTGAAAGGAAACATAGCTTATTGCATGTTTATTTCATTATTATTTATTAAATTTATTGTTTTTAATTTTTTTTTTTATAATTTTGGGAAAAGAGTTTTGTTTTGCTGAAGTATTTTCATAGAGATAGGACTAAAGAATGCACAAAAAGAAAAATAGATTGAACAACAGGGGATTCATATTTTTGATGACTTTGAGTATAATATTAAGTATAATATTGAGTATAATATTAATTATTTGAGTATAACACATCATTCAGATTTTGTCTATCCCCACGTTTCGAGGGTTGAGGGCTGCATTAAGAAAATATCATAACTTGGATCTAGTCTTCAAACAATATTTTATACTTTTCTTCATGATAATCCGGACATCAAAAGTAATTCAAATGTTCCCTACTTTTTGGGAGCTGTGCAGTAGAGTTAGATACTGACTTATTAGTTTGCTGATTTGAATAATCAATTTAACTCTAGAATGATCAACAAAATCAAGTCACTGAAGTAATTGCTTGAAGTTAGAGTCTTAAAGTTTGAGAAAAATTCCTCTCAATTTATTTAAGTGACTAAAATACAATGATTAATTTCACTCAGATCAGAAACTGGATTCAAATCAAGGGTGAAATCGTGACCTGTCGATTTGAATCAGGTAATGTAATCGATTTAACTCAAGCAATGCGCTTCTCAGGGAAGGAATTATGAATTCCCGAAATTAAAGTTCTAAACTTAGTGAAGTATACTTAAAAAAAATTTGGTTAAAACTACTAATATATGGTTAAATTTACTGTTTTTCTGGCTTCGTAAGAGCACCAAAATGTTCGGTAATTTTTACCGAAACACTTTAGTATTGGTTTTGATAACATTTTCATTGAAATATGGCTTTATAATATGTGATATAATTTGGTAAATGTGCCGAAATTTGGTAATTTGGTAATTTAAAATATGGCATAAAACCATTTATTTGGTTTAATTTACTCTTCAGCCTTGTGTGTTTTTCTAGATGTGTGGTAACAAGAATTATATTTTTGAAAACCAGAATTTTTGGTAAACATAAGAATTGAAAAATTACCAAACGAGTGCTTAAAATACCCTACATTTTGGTTGTATCACCAGAAGTAATTGTTTTTTACCTGAAGCGTGTGATGATGAAGCGTGAATTTTTTTCCTCCGTGTGATGAACCTAAGTAGAAAGTGTATTTTAAAAAAAAAAATTGTACTGGATTGTGGGAACTGTGACTGAAACAACTAACGGACACAATTAATTATAACATCCTTGCCTAAGAAAGTGTACACACCTAAAAAAGGAATTGGAATTTTCTGAAATAAATTTAGCCTTATAGAAATTTTAGAAAACAGATAAAACATAAATTTTTATGAATTGAAATTATTTTATATCAATTTTTGCTCATTAAAGACGAATAATTTTTATCAGACTTATTTGAAATAAAACAAATAGTTAATACAATTAGAATATTAATATTTGTTTAAAAAGACGTTTAATTTAAAAAATAATCATTATTTTCATGTCTTGTTGAATAGTTTAAAAAATAACTTAAATATATTTTTGGTATATTTTCTTTTTATTTTCGACTGCGCATTTTTTAATCGTAATAGTTTATTCTTATAATTTGCAACAAAATTAAAAATGAGCATTTGTAATAATATATTTTGTTTATCTTTATTTTATTCTTAGTTATACTCTTAACTTTTGCTTATTTTTATTTTAATATAACAGTCTCAATGTAAAAAAAGTTCAATTGATTTTTATAAATGTTAATTGTTTCATTATTTGCATGTAAATTATATGAAAAAATCATGATAAAAAATAAATCCGTAACTAAATATCAAAACAAAATATAACATCATGCAGCTTAATTTCTTTATCATTTTAAATTTAAAGGGATTATTCCTTTTCGTTTACTTTAAAATTATTTGTTCGTTCTTAAGTAAATATTTTAAGAAAATAATTATTCATTCATTGTTTTACGTTTTTTTAAGAATTTAATTATTTATTGACAAAAGCAACTTGTAAAAGCAGCAGTAAAATACACAACTGAAACTGAACGAAATGATTAGCAAATAAACTTGTTAAATACCCAAACTGAACAGCTTACGTTTTTACCAAACTTACGCAACTCGTATGAATCATATATTATTTAACTTTTGAAGCCACTTATTTCTAAAGGATAAAATTCAACCAATGAAATTGAAGAAATATATGACCTTTTAAAGCAAATATATCCGATGTTTTATGAGCAAATAGATTGTTAAAAGAGTTTTAACTAAATTATACTCCGTTGCAAGTTAAGAAAAGTTCATTGCGGGATAAGATTTAAGTAATCATCCAACACCGCATATAGTTCCGTTTTATTTTGTTATTAAATTATATAAATATGCTTTCAAAACATTATAAAAGCTTTTAAAGGTTAAATACGTAAAAATTTAATTCACTCTATCTAGAATTATTGAAAAAAAGTTATAGTTTCTTATCCTTACTGGAATCCTAGGCTAATTAGAACTCATATTTATTAAATGAGATGAATTTTTCGGTAATGAATTGCTGTTACAAATTGGTTTTGCACTTGCACCAATGTTCAACTACGTATCCCTTGTAATTTCTAATCGACTCAAGAAGACAAGGGAACACTTAATTAAGCATTAGAACAAACGATTATGGAAGATTTTTTGAGGGAAACTCACTCCCATATTCATTATATGGATGTGAAAATCTCGAAACCCTACCGTTTGTTTTCTATTATAAGATATGCAAAAACTTGCTTGTATTTTTAACTTTTTCTTGAACTACAAGTAATAAGAAATTAAATATTTTGGACACATCAAAAATATTATTTTTAATTCATTATTTTATTATTTTAATTATTATTTTAATATTAATAATTATATTAATTATTTTAATATAAATAATTATATTAATTTTTTTAATATTAGTTTATTAATTTATTATTTTAATTTATTATTAAGAACTTTTCTTATACCAAAAGTAAAACACATAAGTTTTATTTCATCGGAAGGTATGAAAAAGTAAGTTTGTTTTATTTCTTAAATAGTAAAAAAAATGCTTCTCAGTTCGTAAATAAACAAGAAAATATAATTTTACTATTATTGCCTTTTATTTTTATTGTTCGCTGCTTTTCTTATGGATTAAAATGTGCAGAAATATGTAATTTGAATTCAAAAAATCTTTTCGCTTTAACATCTTGAATAAGTTAAAAAGGATTTTTTGGCAATAAATTATTTTTTCATCCTTCAAAAACAAAATAAGGTTTTATTTAACCGGAAGATATAGTTAGTAATTGCTTTAACTGTTTTTATTTCTTAATCAGTAAAGAAAAAAAATATTTGCTTGTATGTAAATAAGCAGGAAAAGTGAATGCTATTATATAATTGTTATTGTCCTAGTATTTTTGTTGTTGTCTGGTTCCTTATTGAAAAAAAAATTCAAAATAGGCAAAAAAATATATTATTTAAATTAAAAAAACATTTTCATTAACATCTTAAATATTTAAAAAATAATTATTTAGGCATAATTGACAGTGAATTTCCATTTATCAAATATAAAATTTATCTTTTACTTTACATGAGAGGTATGAGTTAGTATGCTTTTAACTTCTTTATTTCTCAATCAGTAAAGAAAAATGTTTCTCTTTTTGTAAATAAACAAGGAAATTGAATACTATTATAGCATTGTCATTATACCGTTTATCCTTTTTGTTGACTGGTTTCCTTATTATTAGAAATGCACGAAAAAACATCATTTAAATTTAAAAAAATACTCTCATCAACCCCTTTTACATTTAAAAAATATAATTTTAAGCATAAATCACTGAAACATTTCGTTTTATCTGAAACAAAACATACTTGGTTATTCTACCTGAAGATATGAGTCAATAGTGACTTTATTCTTTATTTCTCAAACAGTACATAAAAATGTTCCTCTGTATGTAAATAAGCAAAAAAATTGAATACTATTATAATATTGTTGTTTTCCCCTTATTCTTGTTCAGCTGGTTTTCTTAATGGTATAAATTTACAAAAATATACTATTTAATTGAAAAACATGTTTCTGTAGTACTTATAAACCGAAAGATTGAATATTTTAGGCTTAATTCACTGAGAATTTTTCTCATATCAAAAACTTGTCCCAATTTTATTTTGTCGAAAAGTATGCTAGTACTTGATTTAAAATTATTTCATACATTAATCAACAAAAAATACTTCTTTGTACTTAAATAAACAGAAACATTGAGTATAATTTCAGCATTGATATTGACTGAATTTTTGTTTGTTTAGTCTCACAATTTCAAGTTTAGGCAGTTTTTATTTTATAGCAGTCTTTTAGCTGATTGTTTTTGGAAACCTAGTAAGAGCAACTTTTATGCATATGGTATTTTAGATATAGATTTGAAATGCACGGAATTTTATAAAATACGAAACATGTTTTCATGAAAATGTATTTTATGCCAGTAAATAAGTTAAAATATCATATTTTATCAAGCTTTAAAGTGAAAGTATGTAACGTTGCAAGGCAAGATTACTCAATAAAAACTTACTTTGAAGAATTTTGTTGAAATCTCTACTTTAGAGAATTATATTAGACATTTGAGAATATTTTTAGGAAAACATTGCGCAAAAGTGAGATTATAAAATAGTAAAATATTCAAATGTGAAATTTGAGATAAAGATATTTATTTTTGTTTATTAAAAAGGATAAGCATAGGAGGCAAAATATTGGAGACAAGGAGAGGAGGTGACTAAAGAAGAAAGAGAGGAGACTACGAAAATACAATATAAAATAAATTTATTTAATACAAAAACAAAAAAAGTTAAAATCTTGAACAACTTTTTTTTAAAATTAATTTAGATATTAAAGATTATAAAGTATTTGAAGCAAATATTCTTAAATGTACTTGAATTAAAACATAAAAAAGTAAGAAATAAGATAAGGAAATATGCTATTAAATAAGTAAACTACTGACTTGTGTCTTAAACTGCAACACATTATTAATACATTTTAACTATTATTATTTTTATTATAATTTTAGAATTCAGAAAATGTTATCTTTTAACTTTCAACCATATATATAAAGCTATATCATGTGAATTGCAATAATTTAAAATGAACAACCAATCAAAATGAAAAACAATATACATATTTTTTTAAAAAAAAATGAAGTTTAATGAACACTAAGAAAAAACCATGGTAAAAATTACTAGAATATGGAAAGATTTACCGTATTTCTGAATCTATGCCGACAAAGAAAAGCTCGGTAGTTTTTACCGAAGAGCTTTAGCAATGATTTTGGTAAAATTAAATATAAAATTTGATTTTATATTCTGTGACAAAATTTGGTAATTTTATCATGATATCTTAGAGATACATAAAAATAATCTATTCGGTAAAATTTACTTTTTAGTTTTGTATTTTTTACTAAATGTATTGTAATGAGAACAATAACTTTGAAAACTAGAATTTCCAGTAAGCCGCTGCCATAGGAACGGAAAAATTACAAATGAATGATTTAAATACCTCAAATTTCATTTTAGTTAAGCATGAATTATGCTTTTTTCTCCGTAATGGAAATGTTACTACCATACAATACAGTAATTGTATTAGTTACTTACTGTTTTAATCCGTGTAAGATGGATTTTTATATAAAACTGTGACTGTTCATAGTAAATAGAATTTTTAACTACTTTTAAAACGTTCCACTCTACAGATTAAACATCTTTTCTTTTAAAAAAAGCAACACAACTCTGTAAAAGGATCGAATCAAAAGTGTTTCTGATAACTTTTCAGAACTTGCAGTCGAGTTGAAACACTATTTGAAAAATACTGTTACTGATGCCAACAAAAGGAAATAAGGCTATCAACCGAAATAATGCAAAACTGAGATGCTTATAACGAAGTTAAACGGCTTCAATGGTCCCCGACATAAAACCGCTAGCTTATTTCGTGTAGAATTAATTGTTAGCTTTATCAAGATACGAGATAATTATTCTGCAACATTTCAGAACATTCTTAAAGAAATATGGGATGAAATACCCAAGTATGAAGTGCGTGCTGCGCGCATTGGACTTGTGAAGGGAGAAAAATTAGAGCAAAATGTTTGCGGTAAATATCGAAAACGATTTATCTATATTTTTCACGAAACATTTTTCTTTGTTCTTTTTTGTTTATTTAGTATGAGTAAAAAGTTGATTGTAATATGAAAATAGATAAATCCTCTAGTAAATTGAATAAAAATAATGTTTCAAAGAAAGCCCTATGATCTTAAAAACAAGGTTCAGTTTTCTTATAATTTTGATTAATTTTGTTTTTTTTATCTTGTATTGCAATATTGGAAGAATTGGTGATGAGTTGCTGAAAAAAAAAGATTTTTTTAAATTAATTTTTTTACTATTTACGAATGGTTTCGTGAGAGACACCATTTTGGAAAAGTAAAAGCCTTAGTGAATGTGTGATTTCGAAATTGCTTTTTTAATCTGTTTCATACTTTTTAATGAGAAAATTAATTTTAAAAATGCATTTATAGAATTTGTTAGAAACAGGATTAATAAGAATTCTAAATGCTTATTCATATTAATAATTTTAATAAGTATGAAATAAAAATAAAATTTTTTTAATTATACTGTGAAAAATTTCGGATGAAAATCACTGGCACTCAGGGTGCCGGTACTTTTTACCGCAAAATACATTTAAATCGGAACATGTTACAGAACAAATAATCTGATATACCGCAATTTTAACATTAATATTTACTGTAAAGTCACTGAATCACTTTAATGAACATCACAGTCAAAATAACGATATAATATTTAAAGGTAAAAATGGATTTTACCGGTATTGCACTCAAAGTGCGGGTACTTTATACCGTAATTTGATCTGGAATTTTTCACAGTGCTGAGCTGAGAACAATTTAAAATCATGAATGTAGGACGCAAAATACTATGTCAAAACTTTTAAAATTTTTTAAAAGATCTACAGTTCTTTTAATTTTTATCTCTTTATATATCTACACCTTTTAAAGATCAAAGCAATTGTTTCAACCATAGAAAAAGATAGTTTTTTTTAAAAAATTTGCTGTCTAGTAAATTTATAAGGATACGATAATATAAAACCTACCATAACATTTATTTATTGAACCTGATTTATTTACGCGTATAGTTAGTAATATTGGAAAAAGAAAGTAAAAAATTAAAGGATGTTTCGTTATAATTAATAAATCCTATTGTCTGCTTTGCAATATTACGAAAATATTTATTAAAATAATTATTAGTCTTATTATTTTTTATGATTACGATTGTGGTTAAAAATAAGTAATAAAAAAAAAATCAATGGAATTTTTAAATTTAATAACAGAAGGAAAAAAAGTCTAGAACTTCTGAGGAAAAAATTCTTTAACTTGTAATCAACTTCGAGATGTATGTTTAATTAAAAATCTTCATAAGTTATTTTTAAAATCTGTTTTTTAAATAATTCATACTTAAAAAAAAAAACATTTTTTTAAAAGCTTACTTTTATGATTTTTTGTTTAACATCTTGAATCCTTTGTTAAAGCAATTAAGTTCGATCTATTAACTTTAATAATGTTTACTATGAAAATAAAAGACATGATGTTGGTTTTCATCATTGAGTAAAAAGTATGGACAGAATTACCAGATTATATAAAATTTGCCGTGTTTCTAGTTCAATGTAAAAACCAAAAAATTCGGTAAATTTTGCAAAAGTGCTTTGATAATGCTTTTGGTAAAATTTATAATCAAATATAGTTTTATAATATGCGATAAAATTTGGTAAATGTGATAAGATTTGGTAATTTTATCGTGATACATTAGTACAGAACGTATACTTTATCAAAGCACTTATGCACCCCCTGAAGACGCCAGCTTCATAATTTTCTATTTGTCGCATTTTTTCATAATTTTCCTCTTTTCATTTTTCATTGTTTCTTTTATTCCTTCAAATTTACTTTTCAGTTTTGTATTTTTTACTAAGTCTGTGTTAATAAGAAAGATAATTTTGAAAACCAGACTTTCCGGTAAATCGTTACCATATGAATGGAAAAATTAGCAAATCAATGGTTTAAATACCGCATTTGGCTTTATTAACCAGAATTATAATTTTTTTTACCATAAATGCCATCATAGAAAGGAAATTTTCACAGAATTTTTTTCTCCCTGTTATTTGTAAACGAAATGCTTAAATCATCAGCATTGAAGAGTTTTTAAATGAACGTATACTTAAAAAATTTTTTTTATCAAGTCTATTGTTTGCTTGAAGTTTTGAAGAGAAAAAAATTCTTGCAAAATTACCGTACTGTATTTTAGAGACATTTCTAGTTGCAGTAAAACAGGTTAAAATATTTATTTGGGTGAATTTTTGTTTGCTTATATAGTGATGGATTACCGGAAATTCTGATTTTCAAAATTTTCGTTCTTACTATCACACATTTAGTAAAAAATAAAAGAACGGAAAAGTAAATTTAACCTGATAAATGTTTTTTTATGCCATGTTCTAAAGTATCATGATTTAATTGCCAATTTTTAAGACATCTATCAAATTTTATAACATATTATAAAAACGTATTATTGCTAATTTTACCAAAATGCTTAAGAAAAAATTACCAAGCTTTTTGATGTTCCCATCGAGCCAAAAACATGGACTTTTTCACCATATTCTGGTAGTTACCATGTTTTATTCTCAGTGCACAAAATCAGTTTTAATTTTATTGTTATAAATGAGTATTTTTTATGGTTTTTAATTTAAATGTTCTATGATTTAAAACATTGGTGGATAAAATTGCTTCGGTAAGCATTGTAACCTTAAACTACTATGTTTATTCAAATATAGTTAATATCCACGCCCATTAGTTTTAAACAGAAACTGAATATATATATTGAAAGAATCACGAATAATAGTTATCTACAAATGGTGGAAATTTTAATATAAAGCTATAACTAAATCCTCCCGTTATCTGAGCAATGAATCACGTATTTAGAATTGATATTAAATGCGACTCTTTGGAGTAAATATTTTAAAATATGTAAACTATATCAAGCATATTCTAGACTAAGCAATACGTCACCATTTTGGAAGTTGAGATTTATAATGTCTAGTTAGTGTCTTGCACAGACAGTGGCGGAACAAGTTTGAGAATGAAAACAATTAAATCTTCTTCCTAGAGTCTTAGATACCAGAGAATTTTAAAAGAATTCATTCGTCAAATAGAGAATGTTTCAAGGTCGGAAGCAATTTATCTTGCATTGAAACTCCTTTATTCTTACAAACATTATCCGGAAGGAGACATATGGTTGGAAAATTCTTTTAAAATATTCAGCTTCATAAATGACATTGAATAAGGGAAATGTTTTGGTAAAGAAATTGATTTGCTTTTGTGTGAAGTAAAGAGGAAGAAATTTTTTTTAATCAAAATTAATGTGTCGAAGAATTTCAAAATGAAAGAAGCGTTCTGCGTTTTAGTGACACTGTAAGCATACATGAGCCTTTTGTTTTAAAATCAGTATAATATAATTGATCATCTGATTGTTTAATAAATGAGACTTTATCGTCAAGAATATATTAGTTACAATATTGTGCAACGTAACTTGGAAGTCCAATCTCGATGCTATCAAAAGTAATACTTGACAGAATTATACATTGACATGACATTAATTGGTGCCATTTACAGTGTCACTGAGTTTTAGTGATACAAAAGTAATACTCAATTAAATATTCTCATCAGATATATACACTGAAGATTTTGCATGCCCTTGTCCATTCCCTATTCATTCAGTGTATAAAGTATAAATACTTTTAACATGAAGGCCGAATTTCAAGTTACACTGCGCAATACTGACAATGATATTTATAATTACTTTTGTTAGTTTAAAAACCTTTATCAAAGTAGGTAGCGAATTTTGATTTAAGTTAAAAAACTTAAACTAATATTAGCATGTAGGAGTGTAAGCTTAAACGGCCTTACTTAATCAACTGTATTAGGATGACTGAATTAGGGTTCAAAACTGCTCTTGATTTGAATGTCATTTTTCTATATGAATTTATTCAATTTTTCATGCTTTTTTGTACATGCAGAAAAAGGAACATTACCAGAAATGCACTGTAAAAAATTCTCGATCAAATTATGGAGTAAAGTTCTGCCCTTTGGATGTATCATACTTAAAATAAATATTTACCTTTAAATACTATACCGTAATTTTTTTGTAGAAATATTTATTTAATTTTGGTAGATTCAATGATTTTACTGTAAAAGTTACGGTATAAAAATAAATTTCACGGGAAAATGTACCAGAACACTAAGCCCTGGTACTTTTTACTGAAATTTAGTCCAGAATTCATTACAGTGTACTAATAAGTGGTTCGTGCAATGCTATTTCACCTCTGTATTCCCATTCAAATGAAGTTGGGATATTTTGGGACTGATTTATAATTGTGTCCAAAAAAGGTGCTCATGGGTAGAAAAAAAAATTACTATACATATAATAGAGTTTCAGAACATATTTTTGAAATAAATTTTTTTAAAAGAACCAATCTTTTGAATTTTTTGTGATGCTATTTGATTTAATGATGAGTATACAAAAAATGTTTAAAATCTTCCTTGTTGCATTGAAAAGTTAAGAAATTTAAAGAAATTAAAATTTCTTAACTTTTATCTCCCTTCCCATGCATAGATTTTGGTAGTTTTTTTTTGTTTTTACAGCGAAAAAAACTGAAAAGTAAGAAAACTAATTGCGATTGATAAGCAATAAAACAAATCTCTAAACTTTCAAAATTGTTTAGGTTTTCTTGTAATTGTATGGAAAAAAACAGCGTCACATCCCTGTAATATTGCATAGTAAGGGAGGGAATAAAAACCGTGTTGTATGTTTTCAAAATTGCACAGAACAGAATTCCTACATAAATTGCATACAACATATATATAATTAATTTCATGCAGCTTTTGCTGGTAGATGCTCAAACAAAATTGTCCCAGAAATTTATTTTTATAGGAAATTTTGTCAGTTTTTGTTATTGTAGTCGTCGATTATAGTACAAAAAGTAGGAAGTTCCAATTTACACTGAAAAATGTAAACATAAAAATTTCATGACCAGAAACAATTCGTACACAAACACACATAAAAACATTACCCATGATATTTCACGTCGCAAAATTATTTGATCCTTAATTGTTTGAAGACCTGTACACATTGCATGAACAGCTGCCATATCAAGGCTATTGTTTATTTTCATTGAAACATCAAAATTCATTTCTATTTTCCTCTCGAAAGAATGCAAAAAGTTTCTTTAAATGGTGAAAATTAATTTTAACTGGTTTAATATTAAATTATGTTTTTCGTAAGGGATTATTTCTACGTTTTTGACAAATTTAGTTAATCGCTTCCAAACAAACGCGAAATCAAATGTATCTTTTTAATTCTTTGATTTAGTCGTGTTCCCTTATTATTTGATTTAATTCAAAATCGGGTTTTTTTACTTCGTTTTATATCATCATGTGTATTGTCTCTTATACTTGGGTAATTATTTTTAAATGCATTTATTCCAGCTAAATACGCACATTATATATGAGAAAGTGTGATTTATTTTCTCATTTACCTGCGTAAGGAATGAACAAAATTCTTTTGCTCTAAACTGAGGGAACATCATGAAAGCTCAGCATTAACTTATTTATTGCTGTGTATTTTTAATGACTTTAAACATTTAGATAAGGTAATTTTTTTTAAGCAAAGTTCTGAAGTTAAATTATGAATGGTACTAGATAAGTAATTATAGTGCTGATTCCTGTTCTCTCTTGTAATTAGCATAGCAAAGCTGGAATGAACATACATTTTGTAAAATTGTATTTTTTGGTTGCCTGCATTACCATGCATTTCGCAATCACTATAAACGGAGGCTAAATATGATCGAGGGTGTTGAATTTTAATTTCACAAACAAATAAAAATAACCGAATGGATTTGGGAAATATATAAATAAGTTACACTTTTCGCAAAAGCGACATTTTTGCGTCAAATTTTACCTTATTATTATTTCCAATTATTATTATTATTATTATTTTACCCTATTATTAAAAGCTTCTAGAATTTCCCCATGCCACAGTTCCACATTGAACTCAAGTTTCACACGTTCAGCTCATAATACAATTCGATTTTACAGCTTTATTTGGGCATTGAATTGATGGATGTTTTCAATTCAGTGACACCACAGTAATGTGTAAATAGGTTTAAAAATTTTGATAATATGCATGAACTTAGCACCATATTAAAATAGGCACTAACTTGAACAATTTTAAGGTTCGCTCTAAATTAGTGGTCGCAAAACTTAAAAAAGCTTCTGAGCTACCGTACCCTTTTATAATCCTACTGTGAGCAATCAACCATAAGAACTATTAA
This sequence comes from Parasteatoda tepidariorum, assembly GCF_043381705.1. Lineage (NCBI taxonomy): Eukaryota > Metazoa > Arthropoda > Arachnida > Araneae > Theridiidae > Parasteatoda > Parasteatoda tepidariorum. Next base: position 63,955,379 of record NC_092204.1, on the reverse strand, counting down.
GTTTTTTTTAAATAAAAAAAAACTTACACTTACATTCAGCAGCTAAGTTAAGGAATCAAGTAAAGTCAACCGGAGTATGACCGAGGTCTACCGAAAATGCCCCATCATGTAATTAAGATCAAATCCATTAGAATATGATAAAATTTACCGTCTTTAGGCTGTATGTAAATGCAAAGTAATTCTTACGAAAGAATTTTGGTAATGATTTTTGTAAAATTAACAATGAGATGAGGTTTTATAACATGTGATAAAATTTGGCAAATGCGATAAAATTTGGTATCATGATACCTTAGAGGATGACAAAAAAAATCCGTTTATTTGGTTAAATTTACTTTTCACTTTCGTAATTTTTACTAAATGCGTGGTGAAAAAAACTATAATTTTTAAAACTGGAATTTCCGGTAACATGTTACCATGTGAATGGAAAATTTACCAGAATAATGGATTAAATACAAGATATTTTGGGTTTATGAACCAGAATTTTTTTTAAAACCAGAAGTGCCATTGTCATACAGTGCTGTAGTTTTAGCAAAATTGTTTTTCTCCGTGTAGTAGCTCGCGATAGACGGTTTGGCAATTAATGCTCTAAGTATTTTGGATTAAAACATACCCAATATGCGGAAACATTTTATTGCATTGATGGAAATCCTTGTGTATTATTAAGCCAAAAAATGTGCTAAAAAAGAAAAACGTTCTTCTGTAGTATTTGAAATAGTAGCTTATAATTGTATTGTTTTAAGTGTTTAATCCGAGTATCTCTTTGTTTAAAATCTATAAATATTTTTTTGAAGATAGAAATACATTAAAAACTAATTAACATCTTTATAGCTAGTATATCTCAGTAATTAGTTACGCTATTGTGATAGAATTCCCTTTATGTATCTGTTTTTATTAAGAGGAAAGATGGCCCATCGAGTAAAGAACAAATAGAATAAATTTGGTAAGTTTAGCTAAAGAAAAATTTTGCCACAACTGTTGGCTTGGAGATTATTCTTTCTCTTTGACTTCGAAAATGATTAATTTTAAGCAAAAAGTTGTTAATCATGAAATATCCATGACAATAGCTGTATCGATTTTTTTCTGATTAAGATCAGAATATTAACTTTAAAGAAAAGAAATATTAATAAGTGTGTCCAAAATAATTAAAACTTTAATACGAAGCTGGTGAAATATTCAAGAATATAAAGTTATTGTAAGAAAATACCATTATATACATGAAAATAAATTAAAGCATTTCATAGAATATTTATAATAACGACAAAATACTTCGTTTGAAGAGAAAAAAATGTGCAAATATTTTTGGAATTAAGAAATTTAAAGTAAGAAGCATACATACAACTATTGATTTGTTGTCTTCTAGTTCCCCTATCAATTTTTTAGCGACAAAGTTATTTCTTGCCTGTAGGTATTTTCAAATTAATTCAAACTGGATTCTTATATCTCGAATACAAATATTTAACGAAGGATAAGGTTTCGAGGTTTTTTCATAATTTGGTTTTTAGATTGAAGGAAATAAATGATTATTCAGTATATCAAGTTATATTAGAATGGAATTTAAAAGAAGGTTATCAACACTGCTAGAATTTTTGTAGTTAAAAATGGTTAAATATCAATTTATTTAATTGCTTTTTTGCCATATTCATCCAAAACAGATAAATAGCTATAAAAAATGACATTCAGTATGTCATATTGTGAGAAAAAAGATTTTGTTAATTGTTTTTACCTAATACGGTACAAAAACCAGAAAGCTATCCGCGCCAACTAGGCCTACTTTATGAAATCCTTTTGTTTCGTGTAGTTGTATACAACTAGCTGAGAGGGCTAATCGGTCAATCTGACCGATTGAACAGAGGTTCGAATCAAAGCGTTGATGTCAAATATTCCTTCCATTCCTTCAATTGAATACCTGAAGAGTTTCCAGTGTTCTGCCCTCTTCAATCGGTGACCTTAAACAATTAGAATACGAAACTATCACGCACGCATAAAAGGTGTAGGGCTCCAATGTCCGTTTAAGTTTTATTTTCATGGTTTAGAAACAATGTTACTTGTGAATAGTTACGAAACCGTATAGTTTTGCATTCACAGCTTATTAGCCGTACCAGTTGTAAATGGTTTCAAAACCGTAAAGGTCAAAAAAAGTTCCTAACCATAAACTTTTTAGGTAATCGGAGGGACAGACTGCTGCTGCTCATTTTATCGTAATTTCAGAATGAAAATTTTAACAGTGTAGTTCCTTTCTTTTGAAATTATTTTGTATTTATTTTTGCAAGAAATTTTAAGTGTTGGAAAGTTTGGTGAGTATTGAACTATATCATAGTTAAAAAATTTTACGGGCATAATGTGTTGCAAAGTGGAACCCATACCATTATTATCCGTTTTAAACTTGATTACACAACACTATTGTTGACTTATGCTGACCCATAGTTCAATTTAATGCTTCATTTATTTTACAGCAAATTTGTTCTGTATTATGTTTTGTTAATATACTGATATTAATGCTCAATGTTGATTGGGAGTGTTCTTTAGTACCTTAAGAAAAAGGTATGATCAAAACTACCAGAATATGGTAAAACATACCATGTTTCTGTCTCCATGGGAACAATTAAAAGTTCGGTAATTTTTACCAATGAGCTTTGGTAATGATTTTGATAGAAATAACTATAAAGCATGGCTTTATAATAATAAGTGGTAAAATTTGATAAATTTATCATGACACCAATGAGCATGGTATAAAAACAATGTATTCGATTAAATTTACTTTTTCAATTTTGTATTTTTTACTAAATATGTGGCAATAAAATCTACAATTTTGAAAACCAGAATTTCAGTTTAACTGTTCATATATGATCTCTAAAATTACCTAATGAATGCATTAAATACCACATTTGTTTGGTTTTACTAACCAGGATTATGCTTTTCGTGCTAGAAATGTCATTACCATACAATACGGTAATTTTACCGGAATTTTTTTCGGGTAGATGAAACCATTTCTCTCTGTTATTTAAATCTTTTATTCGTTTAAATATATTGCATTTCTGGAAAATTCTATTATTCGAAAAAGCAATAATAAAAATATCATTTTAAAAAAAAAATATTTTTCGTTTTTTTTTATCTTAAAAATATTCCTTGCTAAGATTTTCAGATAAGCAGAACCTGGCTTCTATTTTAGTTTATAATTAATTGACTAAGCATAGCTTTTGCTCTCTAAACTTCAAGATACTTACTTCTTTCCATTTATTTATTTTTAACATTATTTAAAGGTCTTATATTAAAAAAAATATTATGTTTTTGTTCAAACAGTAGCTGACAAATAAATAAATAAATCTTCAATAAATATCTTACAGCTGCAGGGAAAACATAACCCATTTCAGAATTTTGATTTATGATGATTATGATTCGTAAGATTTCAAAAGAGTTCTGTTAGTAATATATAAAGAAAATAATTTTGTTATTCAATAGCTGCAGTTAGTTTTATAAAAAATTGTTCTGAATTCTGTTTCGTAGTAAAGTTCTATTTATTGATTTATAAATACTGTAGTAGCTTAAAGGAGCTACAAAGAATTATAATTTAATCAAGTAATTTGTAAATAGTTTTTATGGCATAGCAAATTGTATGGTATAGTTTTTTTGACATTTATCCGCTGCAATAACAAATTAATTTTGTGTTATAATTCTGTTGAACCCATGGAAGTTCTTTTTTTCATAGTTTATGCAGGGAATAATGAAATTTGTTGAATAATCAAATATCAGTAAAAAATAAGAAGTTTTTTCTGTAGAAATTTTCGTACGAAAGTAAAAGCATGTTTTGTCGTTTCAGTGGATAAGCAAATTGATGTGCGTTTAATTCACTAAACATGAACTTAGATAATAGTATTAAAGAAAAGTAGCTAAATGCTTCGATTTAGATTAGAAATAAATGTTGAAAATCTGTATAATTTACAGTTTTTATCAGGACTTTTTCAATTTCATTAAAATATTATGTCTGTTTCTTTATGGAGCTGCTTTCCACTCGCTTTTATTGTTTATAATGTTTTTTGTCATATCATGTTCTTTGTTTTACAAAAAGACAATTCATAATATCATTTTTTAAAGAGAAATATCTATTTATTATTTCCTTATTTTATCTATGACCTTTTCAAGGAATTATGACACCTTGTTCTTCCTATTTCTAGAATTCACTCATTTAAAAAAAATCTATTTATTACTTCATCTACGACTTTTTCGTGGAAGTATTATTACGGTTTTTTCATCTTTCTAGAATTCGCTCGTATTTTTTACTTGAATAATTAACGATCTAGTTCATTCTTATTTGATATTATGTGCTTGGACAGTAATATAATTTTCTTCTAGTTTTAGATACGTTAATATCTATACAGCATTGAAAAAAAACTACCATTATTGATCTTGACAATATCTTGTTACTATCTTGGAAAAAAAACATTAAAATTTTAAAATTTTAAATAATTACGGTTAAGAAATGGAGAGGAAAAGTTAAATTTAAGAAATAGAGAGGGAAAGTTAAAAGGGAAAGATTCCTGTAACTGATCTACCGGAGTAATTTTGTAACTTACTTTTGTAAATAGCTATAAATTTGTTTATAAAAATTATCGCTGTAAGCAAGTCTGACATATTTAACAGGTATGTAACACGCATGTAACAGTCTAACATGTGTAATTAGGTGACATTCTAACGTATGTAAGAACCTAATTCATTCATGTAAGCATTCACGCATGCATTCATGTAAGCACCTAATGGAAGGAGGGGTTTGTGATGTGCTCATTTTTACTGGCTAAGGGGAGAAAGAATGTGAGCAATGCTTACGTAGGACATTAAAATATCCTCCATTTCAAAATTTTCATCAAAAAGATACGAAAATTCAAAAAAGGCATACTCAAAGGTTGTATGAAAGAGTTGAACTCGAGGAAAAAAAAAATTTGGAATTTTTTTTTCGAAAAGTGTCAGAGGTCAGGAGTTTAGAACACAAAATATTCCTGAGGAATGATCTGCTAAAAATTATCGTGTGATATCGTATCGAATTAAAACGTTAACTTTGTTTAATGTAAAACTACATAATTTTATTTTAAATGTATCCTGAAATTAGATTATTGAAGTAAAAATCGAAGTTAAAGTATATGTAATTACTGGACTTTCCGGAGTCACATTCCTCTGTACTCTGATTTAATTATGTGTAGTTACAATATTGAACTATTATTGAAGTTAAAATAATAGTTTATTGCATCCCAAAGGTTGAGGTACTGCAGCCCCACATATTGTGTCTACACATAAAGAAAGCTAAATTAAAAAAAGCCTGTGCGATCACCGTCGGAAAATTATTGAATGACCAGTCAATGATTTGTAACCTTTGGAGAAATAAATGAAGATCAATTCATAAAAACTAAACGAAATAGCAAAAAAGAAGCATCCTGTTGGATCAAGCCGTTTCAAATTTATAACATATTTTACAACAAATATTTATGAATTTAAATTTATCTTGTTGTCAATTTATATTAAAAATATTATAAAAGTGAACAAGTAATTGTTATTTTCAGTACTAGAATCTTTCATGGTAAAATGTTGTTGCATTTTATCTAATATTATCAATTTATACTTGAATGAGTATAAAATAACTCAATCCAGAAAATATTTTCCTAAATCCTTTTATGTGAACTGAGCTTCTACTTTGTTTCTGAAACACATTTTTAAAACAAATTTAAAAAGAATTTCGAATGTGATATGGACCTATTTTAAAAACAAAGCAGTGCCGTCTATGTTTTCATGTTATTTGTTTTACAAGAATAATACGCATGTGAAAATTCAAAAATATCTTTTACAGTGTTCTTTTTACTTAAAAAGAAATATGAGTTTACTTTTCTGTACCATTAGTTCAGAAGTATATGTATTTTTAATATAAAAAAGAAGTTTGCATTAGTCGACGTCTCATGTATTTTACTTTTAAGGATTATTGTGTTCTAATAGCAAAAGTTTTTTGAGGATTAATAATTGTCTTTTCTGAACTTAAAAAGGTTTAACATCTAATTTAAGAGTGTAGGGAAGGAGCTCATAACACTCTTAGAAAAGAATACTGAAATTTTTCGCTTCCTTTTATTTTTAATTATATCGTCACGAAGTGATTTTCAAAGACACGCGAAACTTTACATTTTTGACAAATAACGTAATTGTGTAATATTTGCCTTGATAAACGTAAAATGGGAAGAAAAACTTTCACATTTTCAACAGTAAATAAAAAATTTGAAAAAACTGAATTATTATTATCAAAAATACTTAATATAAGACTTATAATTATTAAAAAAACATAAATATTGTCGGTGGGATCCCCTAGAATTTTCGGAAAGTGGGGCATTGTGCTTTACTTAGCTCAGTTAAGGATCAGTTATTTGAAAAAGACTTAATTTATTCCACAGTTGAATAACAAAATTTTAAATTTATTCCACAATTGATAAGCAAAATTTTGAATTTATACCACAGTTGATAAGCAAAGTTTTGAATTTATTCCACAATTGATAAGCAAAGTTTTGAACTTATTCCACAATTGATAAGCAAAGTTTTGAATTTATTCCACAATTGATAAGCAAAATTTTGAATTTATTCCACAATTGATAGGCAAAGTTTTGAATTTATTTCACTGTTGATTAACTTTTATCAAAATTTTCTAGCAACCACAATTGAATAAGTTGTTTGAAAATTTCTCAATTCCTTCAAAGTGGCTCTTCTGAAAAACGTTATTGTTTTTTTTTATAATTTAGGACACGATGTTTTAAAGTAATTCCCATGTAAGTATACGATTTTGTAAAGAAAGAAAGGGATTTCAATTATTAAAAATCAGTATTAATGTTAAATGGTGACGTGATTGAAATATGATTTCGATTCAATAAACCTTACGAAGAGTTCTGATGAAAAGACATAAAAGGGAATGGAAAAGAAAGAAAAAATGGCGACAAAGACGTCAGCATACGTTCTTATTCACTATTTAAAGAAATGGTATTGGCTGGAATTTGACAAACCACCTGCTCCAGCTGTGCTTTCCGCCTATACAGAAAAAATATATTTCTGTGAAATTGAGTCTGAAGAGAAAAGAGAATATTTGCAGATGTCATTGTCACTTTAAAAATACTTTTTCAACTTAGTTAGATTTTTTTCACTTTTTTTTTAAAAGAAAAAACTGTTTATAAATTTCCCTTAAGGAAAAGTTCCTTTGGATGTTTCAATTTATATAAATGGTTCTTTGTTGAACTTTATTGTAATTCACTATAATTTTCTTTAATAATAATGAAAAGTTGGGTTGCTTCAAACATATTTTTTTAAAAATATATTTTGGTTCCTTTTCAAACATTTACTCGACGAAGAGAATAACATAGCTGATTTTTTTTACAATTCAGATTAAGTGATTTTTCACTTTTTTATTGTAGATATGTTTCTTTAGGAATTTCAGATTCTTAGGAATTATTTTCTTTTTTAAAAGTTTTTCTACTTTACAAAAAGTGGTATAATTCTTTTATATTTTAAATGAAAAATTGTTATCGCTTTTCGCAAAATTTTGTTAGCTATTTCACATAAAGTGATAACAATGTATTTTATTTAAAATCTAAAAAAAAACATATTGAATTAACAAGTTCAGTTAATGGAGAAGACAGCTTTCTTTATCATAAGAAATAAAAGCAATGTTCGTCCCAAGAAAATAAACGGAGATAAATAAAGAGAAAAAGTAGCAACTAAAATTTTTAATATCTTTGTCTTGTTGATATAATAATATATATATTTTAGCAAAAATATATACTTATATATATATAATNTATATATATATATAAGGATTATTTGTTTTCTTTAGATTTCAGAGAAATAATTTTTCACTTCAATAAGTATATGTCACAAATTTCAGTTCCACCATAATTTTGTTTTATTAAGACTATGTGTACTTTACAAAACCGTGATACATTTATTTTCGATCCATTTTAAAATATATTTGTTTTAATCCCCTTATTCTGTACAATCATGAATATATTTTGCTTCATTTTATTTAGAATGCATTTTAATATTTTTTAAAAAAAATACTGGTATATTATTTTTATAGAATTCTTTCATATGCAAAGTTTACAATAATAATTCACGATGAAATTTAAATAGAGAGAAACTTTAAGAATTGACGAATGAAATGGCAACACAGAATGCTTTATTTGTGAGAATCGATGCTGGCTGGATTTCAGCAAGTCATTAAACTGAGAAATCGGAACAGGGCATCATTTCACTAATACATCTAAAAGGGTATATATGATAATCACAACGTCATCTAATGTGCAAGGATTCGCTTGATTTGGAAGGAGGATTCGTTTCCCATAGTGTAAATGGGCATATCAATTCCTGTGAATAATAGTGATTTGAGCTTAAAATGGAAACCTTTAGATGCTTTGTTTAACGCGAAAATGTTTTCAAATAATGTTTTGTGCTTTTCGGTATCTTTTTTTTGTCAATATTATGAGATTGAGGAATCGATGCGTATAATTGATGTTATTCATGCTTATAAATGCTTTTATTTTTTAAATTCTTTTAAATAATTTAACTTGTTCTTGATAAAATCTTCAAGAAATTTGATTTTATATTACAATTGCTATATCCTCAGTTTACATTATGCACTCAGTTATAATAAATATCTGCGAATATCTCAAGCAAAATTATTCTTATTAAGGTCTTCAAAAAATATTTAAATCCTAATTTTAATATTTAATAACAATAAATAGATATGTAAGTTGATTTGTAATTACTGCTCCTAATATTTGGTGAAATTGAAATTTTATAAGTTAATGTTATAAGTAGGAATTGCCAATAGACAATCGCCAATGTGACACGTGACTCACTGGTCACATGTCTCAAGATAAATAAACTTGATTTTGATGATATTATCAATTTGTTTTTAATTATTTCGGCTTTCTAATTCGACCCAATAATGATTCTGCAGTGATAATTTTTTTCTTAAATAGTAATTTAAGACAACCAATGTTCATGTTCCTTTTGCTTCATTTTAATAAGGTTTTTAGTCAAAGCTATTTCTAATTAAAATAAAAGTTATTTAATACAATAATATAAAACACTACCAATATTTGATTATGTGACAAAACCTAACAATATCATGTCCAAACAAAATATCACACAATTGCCTTGAGGTAGAAATTATTTTTTTTACGTTTAAGACAGAATTTTTCCTTGTATTTCTATTCATCTAACAAAGATTAATCATTTAAAATTTCCTTAGAAATAATATTAAATTACCTAAATGTCACTCTCTTGGCGTGTCTGAAACATTTTCTTAAACTTATTTAATTTATTTAACATTTTTACGCCAACATTTCAGTATTTAAAGTTTATTAATAAACTCTGTATATTTAAAAGTGTAAAATAATATTTCTTAAACTGTTTATTAATAATTTAACTCATCAAGATACATAACTTAAGAGTTTCTTTAAAGGCTTTCATGTCACTCTTTCGGTGCAAAGAATTTTTCTATAATTTTTGGAAAAAAAAGTGATCTTTTAATTACTGTCTAGTTTACCTTGTTTATTTCTACTAATCAATACTCACTCACACTATTGTATTTTTATATTTTGCTTTGATTCTATTAATACTCTATCAGAAAGTACTAATTTTTGCGGAGGTAATCGTAAGGATAGATAACTAGATTATATCTTTTCATCTTTAAATTTTCTGATTTCCAATTAATAAATTTTTTTTCAAAGTTTATTTAAAAATTTTTTAAATTTTTATTCTTCTTTTATTAATAATCCTTATAAATATTTTTTGCTTGAGTTTTTTGTGTTCTTTTCTAGTTGTTTTCTTTTTTGTGTTCTTAACTATATAGCTCATGCGTAGTAAGTAAAACTTAATTATTCTTTGTAAATGTTTAAATAGTTTTTGTTTTATTATAAATAGACTGCATTTTATACTTAGCTAAAATATGAAAATAAAAAAGTTATACAATTTGGAAAATTTTTGCGTTCAGTTTGTAAATAAAGCGTGTCTATATATTTGTGTTAAATATTAACTGTCTTAAGTATCCACTGTTTCAGAAAATTATGAATTGTTTGGTAAGGATGTCTTTTAAATTGAACAATATTAATTATTTAATGATCAATATTTCTCAGATAAAAATTTTTTTGGCACATGAATTTCATAATTAGTCTACAAAATGGCACTTTTTTATTCTCTTTAATTTAAAAACAAAAGCAATAATTACAAATAAAAAGTTGCCTTTGTTGAATTGAAAAGCAAAGAAGAAAAAGAAAATCTAAATGAGATGCAAGTTCACAACTCGTTAGTGAAACTTCATAAATTTTGTTCTAACTTTATGAAGTATGAAAACTTCTTTCTTTCATCTCCCTAAATCATCGTTTATTACTGTTATTTTTTTATCCTTTTCAAGAATACTTCCTTTATTAAAATTATATTCTGAACATGATGCAATTTTTTTTTTGTACCGCTAAAGATATTCATTCCAATTTTCCTTAGAGAGATTTTTGCTCATAAACTCACAACCATTTTTATGTTAGTTATCTATACTGTTTTCGAAAAACAAAATAAAACCTCAGGGAAAAATTATTTTAAAAAGGAGTATAAAAAAGTAGAAATCCAATTATTCTCATTATTTAATATTTAGAATATAATATTTGAAGTGTCTCATAGCAAAATGATTATTCCTCATAAGTTATTTAAACGAATTGCTAATGCCCGAACACAAAAACTGATTATAAATTGTTAAAATTATTACTGATTATAGTTTTACAATAAAGTGTAGCATTATTTACACATATCGGAGATATTGATTCGGGTTGGCGTATTGTTATATTTTCAAACTTTAAATTATAAAAAATAGTTTGCCAAATTTTAATTTGTACACGGATAAAAAAATCGGGAAAAAATACAGTACTGCATGTGTAATTACATTTCTGGTAAAGAAAATGATAATTCTGCTTATAATAACAAAACAATTTTTTGATTATTTTCTCTTTCATAAGGTAACGGTTTACGGGAAATACCGGTTTTTAAAAATTATAGTTCATATTACACTGTTAAAAAATTCTTGGAAAAAATGGTTGAATAACAATTTGTTTAATAGTCATTTTACCATTTATGAACGAAACAGTCATAAATAAGATGGTAAATAAACTGTGAGAAAAACAGTTTATTAACTGCTTTCACGTAATAGTTAAACAACCAGAATTTTATCACACCAACTAAGTTCCTTGAATCTGGGTACATTCTATAGCCGCAGGTCTAATATGCCAATCTCATAACAGACAGAACGGATTTTCGACTCCCATTGTTGAATCACAATATTCCCTTTCCCTTCAACACATGAAGTGATTTAAGTGTCCTGCACTCCCCAATTTGTGACACTGGATTATTAGAATACGATACTCTCATTCACTCATAGATAGCAGCACCATAGTGCTGTTCAACACAAAAAAGCTAGTACTTTCCATTTCTTACTATGCGTCAAATAAGCAAATAAACTAATTAAATCACATTCCGTGGTTCATTTGATAAAACCCAACTCAACCACAACCTAGCTCTAATGTCCAGTCAAATTTCTTTCTCACGGTTTTCTAACCATTCTAATTGAAACTAACAAACTAAGGTAAACAACGTTAAAGAGCACAAAATAATTTTATTTTTTTATTCCAATTGAAATTTGTTTCAAAATCGTTGAGGTAAAAATGTTCTTTACCGTACATATTTACACATTAGTGTAGCACATATTTAGCAACAATGTAGCAATGAACAATGTAGCACATATTTAGAAGCGAAAATATATTTTGTAAATTAAACCGAATGAATGGTTTTAATTCCAGTATCATGATAGAATTACCAAATTATACCACATTTACCAAATTGCAATATATATAACAATTTTTTGCAATATATATAACAAGAATCACGGTAAAATTTAGCATATTTTGGAAATTTTACTTTTCTTTTTCTTAATGTATTTTTCAATATTCTATCGCTCTTAAATTTAATATTTTCAAGATTCTAACGTAGAAGCTCTCAATCATTCCAGAAATTTAACCTTGTAATTTTCACGTCAGATAATGAATCAATTAGGATAATACCAAACATTTTGTCTCTAAGAGATTTTCACAGATTGCCTGAAATACGCAAAAATCTTACGCTTAATTAATACAAAATAGTAAAATTTTGCAGTTTTTTAAACTAGCAAAGCGGCAATATTCTTTTTCAATTTGGAGGGATAAATTGTGATTTTGTTTCTTCAAAAACGTTGTATGTGCGTTGTGCGTGTTGTTATAGGGTGACTAGAAATATCTTGAATAAACATACACTACGGTTTTTTTTGCTTTTTAAACATCACAACTAAATTTTCAAATGTAATACAAACATTACCACCAGTAATATATTTACAGATTTTCCATGGGATTATCTTTAGCCTTAATGCAGTAGTGAAAACACTTCGAAAAATTTCTTTCATGGTATCACCTATTGACTTTTAAGCTATTTTCTTGAACAAAGATTCTTAGGCTTGCTTTAGGAATTTTTGAACAAATCCTTGTCCTTAAAATGAAACAAAAAAATCCATTCAATACGTGCCATGTGAATATGGTGACCATTTTAGGCTGAAAGAAAGTTCAATGTTTTAATGTTTACGTACTGAAGCAGCTTAATAGATATCGCAAACAATTTCAATTATGAATGCTTGTTTGGGCTATACTTAATAATAGTTAACATAATTTCTTTTTTATTGTGGAAAAACTGAAAACTGAAATGCCTAGAAAGTTGGACTAGTTTGTGTCTTCCCAGATTGTTTGTGCGTAGATAAATTGGACATCCAAAATCTTAAAATATAATTATGATTCACTTAATAAGAAATATAGAAAATTTTATGGCATATTATTCGATTCGCCTTTTTAATTATACTCATGCATTAGTTTCTTTGATACAAGAGTTTCCTTTTCTCAATAAATAATGATTGACGATATTTTGAAGTACTCTTTTTTTAAAAAAATGAAACTTTGGTTTTACTCGCTTATAACTTATAAAGGTTACTTTAGACACAATTCTACCTGGGGTTGAGGGATATCTATCAAAATACATTTGGTTCCACCCTGGCCCCTCCAGTCAAAAATACACAATATATTCAGTAAGTTATTCAGTAGTTTACTACAAAGCAATAAAAACGAAAGGAGAACAAAAGGACTTCAAAATAAAAAATTTATATACGTGCATAAAAAATGTGCGTTTTAAATTTTTTATCTAAATCATTTCTTGTTACTTTGTATTAACTTTTGCTCGTAAATGTCTCAAAAACACTTTTTTTATGTAATGTTTTGGTAATTTAATGTTCCTGGTAAAAATAATCTCGTAAGAAATATTCCTATCTTGTAACACTCTTAGAAATTAACGGCTTTATCAGTATAAATTTATTATATTCATTCAAAAATACAATAAATTTATTCACAAATTTACTCTAGGGATCATCTAACTTTTCATTAATATAATTATGTTTCTTTGTGAAACTTGGACACACCCTCATAATTGTCACAATCTAGAGTTTTGAATGACATTATTTTCACTTGGCTTTTTAGATATGCACTCCATAGGTGCTCTAATGAAAATAAACTTCAATTTACATTAAGGTTTTAACTCAGAAACTTGTTTTAATGTATTTTTTTTCCTCTCCCTTTTCTCCTGTTGGCAACATCAAACATAGTTTTTTATATTATTTTCTTTATGACAAATGTATTTATTTTGTGCTATAAAGGGCAGATTTAGATTATATATTTCATAAATATTCGATACATAAAGAGCTCATGCCACTGGTTGTCTAGTACTGCGGTTTTAAATATTTTTTCGGCTATGGAACCCGTAATGATAGAGCTTCATTTGGCCGAAACCGGGCATTACAAAAAAAATTCATTTGTAGCTGTGACTATACTAACCAAAAAAAATTCTAATTGTTTTTAAACTATTTAATGTGTAGAATGAAATATTTAGTATTAAGAATTTTTTCCTACTGTATGCATTTGCTGAAAATAAACTGAATTAAAGTTTTCGAAAAAGAACTGTTATAAACGGCAAGAATAGTTATCAGAAAAACGTTTAATTGAAAGGCTCGAATTTAATTTTGAATTGAAAAGATCGATGAGAAACACCTATAAATTTTTTTATAAAATGCGTCATCTTTTAATAATTTATGCAGTGTATTTTTTTAAAATATTTTTTTTTAAATTTGCTACTTTCGAATCTTTTAGTCATTCGCATTTCACATACAGATGTTCATATAAACAAGCGAAGTATTAAATAAATTATGGATTATTGATTGGAATAATATTATTGCTGGTTTAAAATATCCTAATTCCTGGAACCCCTCCCATCTTTCCATGGAACTTTAGGGTTCCGTGGTACTTCATTTGGGAATCGCTAATTTAATAGATCAGCGTTACTTTTAATTATTATAGAACATTAAATTCCTACGCGTTTTGAAATTTTGGAGTATCGTAAATTCCGTAATATCGTTAAAACTTGCCGCAACCTTAATATGGTAATAAGTTGAACCGTATTGATATTATTGAGCTTAATTACACCACATAAATAGAAACCCTACAAATGGTTCAATAATCTTAAAAAGTTGCTGCAAATTTTTATCGTATTAAGGCTAAAGACACAATATGATGGTTAAAAGTAAATTGATTTTTATTTTTTTTACACAGAGAATTTTTTTTTTTTTTTGAAAAATTAACGCATTACATAGTAATGACATTTTTGGTATACCACGCCATACCAGGGGGAAAAACTTTTCGTCTCAAATTCTCTTTCACCTTCAATACTAAGCCAAATATTAAACGAACGATAAAGTGAGCTCAAATAAATCTAAAATAAGCTATGAAGCTTCAACTGCTAAAAAAATAAATAAATAAATAAATTAAAAAAAATATCAAAAAGTAGACAAATTATTGGAAGAGAACTTTCCCATTATGAAATAGTAAGTTATATCCTCATAACTTATTTTCATCTGGGTATTTAAGAAAAATATTTCCACTAGGAAAACTTTCTCCCGTGGTATGGCTTCCTCTTAAGAGATCTGATATAGGGGAGAGTTGGGTAGCCCCGCCCAGCTGGTACCCCAGCCCAATGCCAATTTCATATGTATAGAATATTTTTTTCAAATCAATGGGCCATCGGGCATTAATTTTTATATTAAAAAAATATTATTTTTAAAGTTTCAAGTATTTATGCAGCTGTTAACATGGTTAACAATAGTTTTGAATATATGTTGAATACAGTAGTCATGAAATTAAGAAAAATTGGTTGAATGTTTCGATTAAACTTCATTTTAATACTAAAAAAATAATTTTTCTATACATGCAGCATTAAAGTATGCAGTCTTAAGTATAATTTGCACGAAGAAAGAAGTTTATGTGTGAAAAATTGTTCGAGTAATTACAAATTTACAAAAAAATTGGATTTCGGGTAGCCCCGCTCACATGAATGTCGGGTATCACCGACCTATTTTATTTCGTCGATAAATGTATGGTTGCAAAGATTATTATTTTATTGCTTCAAATTTGAATGTTATATGCATTTTTAACAACAAATATTGTTGTTATTAAATGATAGAATTCGCTAAAAGTATATAAATATGTAATAAATAAAATAATTTTGTGATAAAAATGATAAATGAGGTTCATCTATTGCCAATACATTGGTCACTTTCATTTATACCTAAAAAAACAGTCGAAAAACATAATTTTTGTAACTGGGCGGGGATACCCGACAGATTTTGAAAAGAGCTAAAAAACATGTTTTTTTTTAAATTTCCATTTTTTTTTAAGTTAAACTATTCTTTTTTTGGTTTATTCTTTTTGCATTATTTAATTAGATGGTAAAACAATAGAAACATACAAAAATATTGATTATTACTCAATATTATACAGAAATATAAGCAATACTCCTTAAGTGGGCGGGGCTACCCGACTCTCCCCTACCGCATTTCGATCAAGGCTTGTCTTAGAGGAGACTCAAAAAGTTCGAAATTATTAGTTTAGCTAAAATTATAATCAAATGCATAAACTGAAAACCGCCAAATGCAGTGTTTTCGTTCTTTAACAATATATAAATTCGTATTCCATCACATCCGAAGAACAAAGAGACTGATAACGTCAGGACTTCTTTTAAGATAAAATTGTTCTAGTTTGAGAAAATATCTCCATTGTTATGAACCGAATGTTTAAGCTTTTGGCGAGGGAAATATAATTCCACTTCTTTCTGAATAAAAGACAACGTTAAGTTAACGGAGTTGCTCCTCTCTCTTGGCCGATAAAAATGACGTATTAACAGTGAAGGAAAAGCACTCTTTGGAGAGAGCCTGTAATCAGCTTTCCCCGCAATACTCTCCCTACGTACTCTTTATTTTATCTCCCCTTTTCTTATTTTTGCTTTTCGTCTTCTGTTTGGGTACATCGCCATTTGGTTAGAACCTCTTTTGGTTTTTAATTTTCTTTTCTTTGAGACATTTTTGTATTGATGACCCTGCTTCAATTCCGAAAAATGATTGAAAAGGAGGTTATTGAGAATTAAGGGGTGTTTTTATTCGGTAATTGCAAGTGTAATTCGTTTTTCTTTTTGGTGTTGTTTTTTTTAAGATTATTATAATGAATGTTATATCATGTTTTGACTTTTTTCAAGCATAGATTTTTTTTTCTTTTGATAACTTTTGAAACTTACTACGATACTTTTTTCAATTACGTTATTCAGTGGAGATTTTTTTTTATCATTTGTAAGATTGTAAATGATTTTCGATGAAATTTTGAATTTGTTTCCTTATGTTCCTTTTAAGTCTAAACCTAAATTCTTTAATATTAATAAATTTGAAATCACATATTTGAAGATCTTACTTCATAATTTTGGACCAAAAATCATATTTTTTAATTTTTTCTCATAATATTATCCTGACACTTTTCTAAAGCAGGTTTAGTTTTAATATCTTATTTTAATTTTTATTATACTATTTTTATTAATTACGATTAAGGTAGTTTTCTAAAAACTTTTGAGATACTCTTGTACATTACTACTTTTTAACAAAACTGTCAAATATTTTCAAAAAATCAAATTTTTAAATTACTCTTTGTGCAACTACATAATTTATATTGATAAAAATGTAATAATTTATTCGTGAATTCTCAATTTTCTTGCATGATTCTAAACCAATAGATATTAATAAATACAATCAATTCATATTGCTTAAATATTCATATGATCTTATTCATTTTATTAAGATAGTACATTGCTAAAAATATTCAAATCAAACAACTCGCATTATAATTCAGAAAAACCTATTTATTCTCCGCATGAATTTAAAAAGGAATTTTTCTTATATGTGGGGGGTTTTAAGATTTCATGTTTGACGAGGATTTCAAAAATATATATTCAATATTTATGAAACCTCCCACATGTGGTTATTAGTTAAAACTTTTTGCACATATGTTTACATTATTTATGTGATTAATTAAGTCTAATCTCTGATGTGAGTTCCATTAAGTATCAGATTTCATACCTTCTAAAGCACTTATCCAATGAAACTTGGCAGAAATAAACATTATAAAATTATAATATACATTGGCGCCTTGCTGAAATTTTCATAACATATTTCCTAACCTTTAAAAACTGAATTATTATCTTATTCAATCATTTTATCAGCTAATAAAAATCATTAATATAATATGTGATATTTGTATACCACAACCTTGAATTGAATGCAGAATAAAATCTATTTTTAGAGATTCTCTTTGCATCTGTCTAACACCGTTAACATAGAATTCATAACTTAACATAGAATTCGAAAACCGTTATATGGTTGCTAATGTTTGAATTCATTAAAATTCGTTATTATTTCTCATGCTTTCTTTCCCGCCAACACATTTGAATGCACAAGACTCAGAAAAAGAGCCTTGGCGTTAAATTTAATCAATAAATAACCAATACATGGATTCCTTAACTTTTCTTGGCGAAAATTATGCTAACGTACATATGACACTCGCTTTTTCGATTTCTTGGTGGACAGGGGTGTCCTGTGGGGCTTATAGCCCTGCAGCTACATCCTCCAGGCAATTTTCCAAATTTATCATTTAGTAATGTATATTTAAGAATTAAGATTAATCCTTACTGTGTAGCTCCATATATATCGAGAATAAAACATTTTTAATATTTATATTGGATTTTTCATTCAAGCAATTTGTGATGTTCAATATGCAATTGCTTTCCGGTATCACTCTAAATAAAATATGGACAGCTGGAAATATATCAATCGACAACATCATCTTCAGCTAAATTTCTTCAACAAACTTTTCATCCTGAGCTATTTTATCAAATATACCTGAGCTATTCTTCAACAAACCAAAATATTTTCATTGCAATTGAAAATATGCATGCACTATATGAAAACCAGATTTAATACATTCTAAAAAGTACTTTTTAGCAAAACGTAGCAGAAATCGTCATTGTAAAGTTAAGTAATAAAGTTTTAGACTAGCCACTCTTATACTGTCTCAAGTCACTTTAATGTATGTTACTTTAATAAGTATTACTTTAATGAATGTTACTTTAATTAGTGAACTAATTTAACTCTGTATTAAATGTGAATAGATATTTATATGGACTTATGAAATTTAATAGAAAGTATAATACAAAATGAAAGAAAAATATAATGATATGAAAAGTTAAATTTAGTATAGGAACAAAAATTACTATTTGAATTTTAAAATAATATTCACTCATTTAAATGTAGCTCTGTAAAAAACATAAAAATAAAAAAAAGTTATTTTTTTAAAATTTAAATTAATTGGTTAAGAGATCTCGTGCGATAAGATATGTATCAGTTTTATAATAATTGGCAAACAAATATAATAAAAACCACAAAATAGTATTTAAAAACTAGCATCGTTAAAAAATACTTAACGAAAGGCTTTGATTTTAAGCTGAAATCACTATTTATAGCAATAATTCATAAACCGAGAGGAAGACATGGTCATAACTACCAGAATATGGTTAAACTGTTCAGCGGTTTTGGATCTATGGGGACAAAAAAAGTTTGACAATCTTTACTGTAGAGTTTTGATTATAATTTAGGTAAAATTAAGAATGAAATATGGCTTTATAATATGTGACATAATTTGGTAATCTTTTCATGTTACTTTAGAGCATGACATAACAACCATTTGTTAGGTTAAATTATCTTTTCACTTACATCTACAATTTTGAAGACCGAAATTTCCAGTACACTGTTGATATACGAACGGAAAAATTACTAAATGGTTGGATAAAAAAACCTTATATTTAGGGTTTTATTAACCAGAATTATGTTTTTTTTTTGTCAGAAATGTCATTACAATACAGAACACTAATTTTACAAGAATTTGTTTCATCGTGTAGGCTATTTATTTTAAGAAAAACGAATCATTGTTCATTAGATGACGTTTTCTAACCGTCGTTGAACAGTTAACCCAATTTTGGATTTACGACTACTAATGTTCTACTTCGTAACCTTATAATTTTAAGCCTAATTCAGAAAACAAGGGAACTCCTGGATCAGGTATTAGGCGAAATTTGCCTTCGTGGTGGACTTTTTGATAAAAATAACCCGAATTTGCATTACGTGGAGAGGAAAACCACAATAAGTTCCCACGGTTAGCATGACGGCAAGGGTACTCTAACCCTTGATCTGCTTAATACTGAGGCTATTTTACGTCAGCACTCAGGTCGGTGGGAGCTGAGTGCGGAATTTGTGTCGACCAGCTAACGCTGGGATTCGAACACTCTGCTTACTGAGCACCCACGGCTCTTTAGATGATGTCGTGATTACCATATATATCCTTTTATATTTATTAGTAAAATGATGCCCTGTACCGATTTCTCAGTTTGATACTTCAGAGGTATCCAGCCTGCATCGTTTCTCACAAATTACTTGAATGTTAAATAGAAAAGAGTTAATTTTATTTCGATTAAATAAATTT
Organism: Parasteatoda tepidariorum; assembly: GCF_043381705.1. NCBI lineage: Eukaryota > Metazoa > Arthropoda > Arachnida > Araneae > Theridiidae > Parasteatoda > Parasteatoda tepidariorum. Next base: position 63,935,349 of record NC_092204.1, on the reverse strand, counting down.
TACTTATAAATATAACTTGTTAATTGAGAGTTCTACGCTATAAACTAAATAGCAAATACCAATGACAAGAAGTTAAGTAATTTCCTTTAAGAGTTTCTTTTTCACAAAATTAAAAAAAATAGACTAGTTCTTTATAGATGACAAAAAAATTGTACAAAAAATCAATCGAAACCAATAACATTAAATAAAGTGCTTCAAACTTCTCTTACAAAATCGATTTTGAAGAGCAGAGTCAGTCCTGTTATGAAGAATCAATGACACAGCTGTTTCTGATACATATCGATTCTTATTGTTTGTTTGAATTTGTTTTTTTTTAAATCGGATATGCCTTTTTCGTGACACCACATGAAATATGGAGATATTTGAGATACTGCGTGCTATGAATCATCTTTACTTTTTATCCGCAACAGAACAGCTGGTATCCATTTCTGGCATTTTGTTTAGGTCACAGATTTGTGAACTTCCCAGCAAAATATTCCATTACCTTCAAAACGTGGCAAACATCGACAGAATCCCGGTTCAGTTTTTGTCATTTTTATGCAGGAAGCGTACGTCGAACATTCAAAGTCTGCATCACATTTGGATATCAGCATGGCTATTTTGTCGCTGGTGGTGAGGCGAGTTTTCATTTCTTCGTATTTTTCGTCTGATAAAGTTGAGAATTGGGGGCCTTCCGTTACATCAACACTTACGTCATCTGACGAGTCGAGTTTAGGACTTGATTTCCTATACGAAGGCATGTAATTGTTTTTATCACTGGGTAAATAAATTCGAAATCCGTCATCGTCATATTTTGACTTCTTGACGAATTCGAATGTTGGGTTTGACTTTTTATTTGGATCCGTGTATTCATCTTTTTTAGGAATAAAATCTGCGTTGTCATCGTATTTTCTACTTTCTACAGATTCGGATTTGGAACTTGGTTTTTTAATTGGACCGGTGTATTCAGTTTTATCGGAAATAAATGGTTCTTTAACTACATTTTCGTCATATTTTTTGCTTTCGTCAGAATCGGACTTGGACTCATCTTTATCAGGAAGAAATGGTTCCTTAACTGTATTTTCATCGTATTTTCTATTTTCTAAAGATTCTGACTTGGAGCTTGGTGTTTTATTTAAATCAATATAATCCTCTTTATTAGGATTAACATGATCCAGAAATGCACTTTCGTCACTTTTTCGAGTCTCATCTTCAAAAAAGTTTGACTCGAATTGTCTCTTGTTGCGATAGAGTCTTTGTGAAATTTCTCTGTGATATTTCGAAGAACGAGTTGGCAAGAACATCAATCTATTGTTTTCTAAAAAAAGGAACAACACTTTTAGATTTATACATTACAGCTATGAATTTTTAATTACAATCATTATCATTTTAACAAGTTTTGAAAGTAATGGGATTGTAAGTTTTCAATAACATCAGTTACAGTTTATTTTGTTACTCAGAATGTTCTCTTTAAAATTTTAACAGCTTTTACAAAATATTCGTTCAGCATTTAGTATCTCAATTATCTTGCTGTGTTTTGCAACATCTAAAACTTAATTTAATCATTTTTTTGCTTTTAAATATGTTTAAGCCATTTTTTCAATGTTTCCTAAATTAAAAATACTCTGTATACCACAATATTCCTTGATTTCTCAATTTTCTTTAATTTTCTGTAAAGCAAAAATGAATTTAAGATTTTTGATAAATTTTTCAAAGAAAATGGAAAAAAATTCGTATTTAAAAGAAATTAAAATCTAGGGCATCCAAATTTGAAGTAAATAGAGCATTTTCAGAGCAAGAACGATTTCCCCCGATACTAAATTCTATTTGTCTTAAGTGATATAGTTGAACAATGTTTGGTAAATGTGGAATTCTATTTGTCTTAAGTGATATAGTTGAACAATGTTTGGTAAATGCGGAATTCTATTTGTCTTAAGTGATATAGTTGAACAATGTTTGGTAAATGTGGAATTCTATTTGTCTTAAGTGATATAGTTGAACAATGCTTGGTAAATGCGGAATTCTATTTGTTTTAAGTGATATAGTTGAACAATGTTTGGTAAATGTGCAATTACATTGAATTCGATGCATTTTTGTAGACGCTGTGACAGTTTTGGTATGGAAAAGTCATATCAGCTCCCGTCATAAACATAAGAAACCATTAAACTTTATCGTCCCGTTTTCCACTCGTTAACCTATCACAATTGTTTCAAAATATCGTCACCATACTATTTTCCTTACTCCAGGCTTAGCACCTAGTGGTTACGCTCTTTACCTTAATTTAAAAGAATATTTGTTTGGGAGGCGATTCAGTTCCAATGACGAGGTGAAACATGAAATTCAATCCAAAGACATTGCGGGGAGCTGGAATGATATAAGTATATCTGAATTGTTACAACTTTTATGATTATATAGAAAATTAGACGTATGTTCAAACTTTAAAATTGTATTATATTATAGAAAATAAACGGATTTTTTTCATTTGTAAAAAGTAGGGGTCTTCTCTTGTGAGTTTTCTCTCGTATTATACAATAATGAAAGCAAAAAAATCATGAAAATTAATAATTTTTTAAAATCTTATTGGGTAGATAAAAAGAAAAAATCATTCACGAGAAAAAGTAACAGATTAAAAAATTGTAAAATGCAATTTATTTTAGTTAAAAATTAGAACGAGGAGAATTTTTGAATATTATTAAGCTTATCGCAGTCACGACGTTAAAATAGTATAGTGGTCATTGCAATGTATCGTGACCTAAATAATCCAGTAATTATTTTCGAAATATTAAGTTTGTAACAGTCAAAGCATTGAAACAGTATGGTGATCATTGCTGTGTTGCGTGGCTTAAACAATCCTTTAATTTTTTTCGAAATATTATTAGGCTTGTAGCATTAAAATATGATCATTCCAGTGTTGCGTGGTCTAAACAATCCATTAATTATTTTTGTTAAACTTTACTGTATACGTAAATTTTGAACAATATCCCGCTTGGTAATTTTAATACTAAGATTCATGATGATATATCTACTAGAAGCGTGTCTTTATTTGTAGATACATTGTAACATATTACACATTGAAATGTATTAAATTTATTCAAATAATTGAAAGATACAACTTATTTTTTTATTTTTATACTTGAGAGAAATTAATTTTATACAGACAATATTTCAGTGTAAAAACTATATCTCTTTTTAATATTTTATCTCAAAATCTCATACATTTTAACACTTATCACTTCATTATTTTTTGTGCTTGGCTAATATCAGAAACTATCTTAAAATTCTGCCACAAAATGCTTCGGAATCTGATTTAAAATATCCCTCTAAAATACTAGTATGATTGCTTTTTTCTGGAGTTCGTGCAGAACGTTGACAGTGATTGATAGCATTCGTTGGTAAGATGTTCACGTCTTTTTTGAAGTGAGAAAGTGCAAACCTACTATCATTTTCACACACAATATCAAAATTTTTATAAAATGCTATAACGTCTTACAAAGTAAAGAATGAACTAAACTATGCTATAAAATGACATCTAAATAAATAAATATGCATCATGCGAAAGTGACACAAAAGAGTAATAAATTATGTAAATATTATTTAATTTTTAATCATAAAACTATTTACAACAACAAGTTTTGAATAAAGGAATATGAAAAGCAAACGAATTTCATTAAATTAAAATAAGCTGCATCTTATGCAAAAAAAAAAAAAAAGAAATATCTGCAATGTAATGGGTTTCTGAAAGTGTTTTTTTGGAATATTTTATGCTTCACCAACAACAAGTCGCTTATAGATGCTTCAAAATAATTTACAATGAGTCAGTCCATGATACAACAGTAGAAACTTATTTAGAAATTTGAAGATAAAAGCATAATTTTTAATAAAAAGCACACAGAGAACGGAATCCTGGTAAAATTACCGTACAGAATAGTAAAGTCATTTTTGGATTTTAAAAAAAAGCATAGTTCTGGTAAAAAAAATGCAGTAATTAAACAATTCATTTGGTAGTTTTTCCCTTCATATGGTAACACTTTAACCATAAATTCTGCTTTTCAAAATTATAATTCTTGTCGTCACACATTAGTAAGAAATATAAAACTGAGAAATAAATTTTAATGGTTAAATGGTTTTTATGACATGCTCTAACTTATCAGGATAAAATGAGCAAATTTTACCACATTTACCGAACTTGATCACATATTATAATATTACATTAAATTGTTAATTTTATTAAAATTATTACCAAAGAGCTTTGGTAAAAATTACCGAGCTTTTTAGTGATCCCATAGAGACAGAAACATGGTAAATTTTACCATATTCTGCTATTTTCGACCATATTTCTTTTCTCAGTGCAAATCAGCGTTAGAATATTTTGGAAAATTATTAAAAAGGAACTTTTAGCGAATTATTTTTAACATTTTCTCAAGAATCAAATTAATGTCGGGAAACATATGTATATAAAGTGATTTACTGAACAACACGTCTTACACAGTGAGAAAAAGGTCTGCATAACTTTTATCTTAATGAACAAAGTTTCGCAAAATAAGTGTTTATCTGGATGTTTTGAAAAAGTAACCTCCAATATGCTAATTATTTAGTGTTAATCAGGCAAAAAAAGGTATAAAAATATTGGAAGTAGTCGCAATTTAGAAAATATGTTTCCACCAGGTTGGGAGCGAGGTTGAAATTTTGGAACTCTGTTTAAGTTAGTCTCATTTTTAGTGTATTTCGCCACCCCTCGGAAACTTAAAAAAAAAAAATCATGCGCAAATACGAAATATATTCGACTAAACGTTACTAAAGGTAAAGACTAATTTTTATGAAGAACTTAATATATTTTATTATTTTTATTTAGTAAGAATCGAAAATTATGAATTGCGAGATAATCAGGTTTTTTCTTCTTTTTATCGTAGGTATTTTTAAAAGGCAAAATACAAAATATGTATTCAAAATCGGTAAAATAGATTCTGAATAATAAAGTTTTTCTTTTTTTTAAAAAAAAGGAAAAGAAAAGTTGTATTTTCAAACTTATATTTCTCAAGAACTATTCAAACTATTACGTTGAAATTTTCTATATTGTCCTTTAAATTTGTACAGTTTGAATTGAAGCAAAAGTTTGTATATATTACAATTAAAATTTTTTAACTATTCGATGAAATTAAAAGTAACAAAAATATAACAAAATAAATAATAATAATAATAATTTTGAATAAAAATTTTTCATAGCTACGTAAGAAATGCTATTGATTAACTTCAGTAGTTCCGGAAAAATGGCGAAATGCGGAAAAAAATGAAATCAACATTAAGTTACCCAAACTTCTGATTGCTGTTCTGACTATACTGAATGAACTATATTTCCCAAATTTCGACTACTCCCCATATACCGAGAGTTAAAAACCCATATTGAAAAAAAACTGGTATGTTCATTCTAGGGAAATACTTTTCTGTGTTTGGTTCCGTAACTTAATTAGAAATTAGCTTATTTAATTTATTAGCTCATCTGAGGCGTTAGGATGAATACTTCTAAAATGAAAATTTGCTCATTAGATAATAAGTTAGTCAGAGCGATTTCTTTTTTTTTACTCATGCATTACCAACATTAAGAGGACCTACAAATGGATGCTGTATTTAAGTATTCACTCTTGAAATCTGTGCAAAAAGTGATATCTTGAAACTGTCATTATATGTACTTATTATTTTCAAGGTATCTGACTAGTTTCGTCAACTTTTTTATAAATATTAATATAAAGCACCAGGTTAGCGACTCCCAGTGGCTAAGCGTAGCGCTTTTGCGTCACAGGTCCTGAGTTCGATCCTCGAGCCGGGAAAAGTTGACTCAGCCTTTCATCCCTTCAGTGCGTCGATAAAATGAGTACCAAGCATACTTGGGGACTAAACACACTGGGGGTATTGCTTACGGTTGTCCTACCTACCGGAACATCTGCTCCAGCACCCCAGAGCCATAGGTCAAGGAAATTGAAATGGGCACAGAAGGCCTTGGAATTCTATAGGCTGTAGCGCCACTGAGTTTAGTTTTAATAGTTATGGTCATGCTTTATTTTTTACTGCGTGCAGTTTAGCTTGGAAACGATTTTGCCAGTTTTTTATGAAAAAATATATCTTTGGCCATCTGATGTAAAAAATATCGATAACATTTTTTTTAAATCGTTTGTATTAGGAAATCGTTTGAGTACCCAAAAGTATCAAATATCATCAGAACTACTTCGTCAGACAGTGAAACATTATTATATTCAACTTTTTAGAAAAATCCACAGAATGTACAATAGAAAACAATTGTATTTAGTTTATTTCAGAAAATTACCAGGGTTTACCATATTATGGTGTCATATGGTATCCCTTACAAAAATTTTAGGTATTTTTAAGGTTTATTTGAGATTTTTTTGAGGTTTCAAGGTTTATTCGAAGTTGATAAAAACAAGCTTAAAAGATCAACCACTCAAGGTGTACAATCAAGGTGTATGAAGTTCTTTTATCCGTACCTGAGGTTGTTTTGAGGTTTTTGGAAATCTACTTAGAGCAACCAGCTTACAGAGGTTATTTTTATGGTGTACAGGCTATTTTTTCTGAACTTCCAGAGAATAAGTACATTTGAAGTGTGAATAATTTCACCCAATATCAACTAAGAGTATTGCTGAGTATAAGGATGATTTTATGAGGTCTAAATGAGATTAAAATTGAGGTTTATTAATGAGGTAATTTTTGGTACAAAATATAACCTCATTTTCAATCTCAGATGTATTTTCTAACATCTGTCAACTTTAAAACAACCTCAAAAACACCTTATTTCTTTATAAGGGATGGAACAACTTATTTTTCAAAACCTGGTGTTGCTTTTCCGGTAGTTAAGTCTCTGTTCTAGTTTATCGTAATTTATATTTATTTACCTTGACTGACGGACTTGATTAAAAATCTCTTTTTGGTGGCGAACACATTCAAATTGGTATATACGGCACATGACATAATTCCTTGCTGTTCCTTACGAAGCTCTGATATGGTCAGTAAACCACCGGTAGAACTGACTCGCATGTTACTTGGAAGAGACTTCATTTCATTATCGTCTTCCATGTACCATTTAAAAGTCATCGAACTTTCAGGCAAGCTAACAGAAGAAAGCATATTCAACATCAAGAAGGCTCCAGGATATAAAGTTCCTTGGTCTATAATAGAAATGTAAAGACTGAATGTTAAAAAATTTCCCAAAGAGGATGATTTAAAATAGTAAAACTTGCATCAACAATAACTCTTGCATAATTTAAAGCAGCTACTGTTTGTTGACACTATTCTAAATGGTAAAAATGATTTGCTATGTGTGAACAGTGTGCAAAATAAAAACCCTGAATAACTTTTGATCTGGCAATCAGATCTTCACGTTTTAGAACTCAATCTAAACTGTTCGAGATTGTAACTTGCAAAAATGCTAATCAATTAGAGCAGATGATATTTTAAGTAACGAAATTGGACCCAAAAAGATACTTTCTCTGAATAAACGTAACTTTTTTTCCCAACGGATTCAGATTTCTGACCCCCGAAATATCAGCAATCTGGGAAATATGGTCTCAATAGTTTGGTCAGAAGAACGGTCCAATGTTTGGACTTCTTAATGTTAATTTTACTTTTTGCGTATTTCACCAAGTCTCAAAAATTTTTTAAGTGAAGTGAATTTTTTTTCCATACAATTATAAAATTTTTTTTGTCGAAAGATATTTCCACGCCAAATATAATTTTCAGTGAATACTTATTATGTTTTATTACTTTATTTAATAATGGTTGAAGAAAATATCAATTGTAAGATTTCAAATTTTTCATGCCGTTTCAAAGAATGCAATTTTAAGGGGCAAAATGCGTGCATAATCGGTCGAAAAGTTCCTGAGAAATAAAAGTTTAAACATAATATCTCAGGAACTATTCAACCAGTTTTGCTCAATTTTTTTTTAAACATGTACAATTAAATTCTTCAAAATGATATAAAAATTGTATATCTCCTGATTCAAAATTTTTTCGACTATTATTAAATTAAATTATAAAAAAATATGATAAATATTAATTAACATTTATATTTTATATGAAATTATTTTTAGATGAACGAATTTGATATTTTTTTTTTCTAAAATGTTTCAATTCGCTTAAAAAGTTTAAAAGATATGGCGAAATACGCAAAGAGTAAAATTAACATTAAGTGGTCAAAACTTTGGACCACTTTCATGACTAAACTACGGGGATCATCGTTCCCAGATTGCGGCTACCCCTTACAGAAATCTGAATCTATCCGAATCTCCACAGAAATCAAAATCTATCGAATATCGAAAAAAAGGTATGTTTATTCAAAAAAAGTATGTTTTTCCGTATTTCTGAATTCGTAACCTAATATATCGTATGTACTAAGTAATTAGCATATTTGAAGTCACCCTTTCAAAGCATTAAGATTGAGTATTAGAATGCGACGAACTGATCATTAGATCAGAAGTTATGTAGGGTGTTCCCTTTATTTATTTTTCGTGAACTTTACGTCTATTTCTAAATGTTTACAACAATTTTAAATATGAATTCTTAATATAATAGACTGCTATACGTAACTGAAAATAAAAAAAAAGATTATATCAGATTATATTTCGTAGATATTAAATTTAGATAACACTTATTTAAAAAAAAGACATACCAGAAAACAATTAATTCGGAAATATTCCGCTTGTCGTAAAGTGACGAATAAATTCAAGAAAATGGGTGGAAAAATGTTTTTGTTGCATTCTGCATCGAAAACCAGAGAGCATTTATTTGCACTACATTCTAATACTTAAGAAATGTTTAAATTTGGGGACACATTGTTAAAATCAAACTAATATGATTTCAAGAAGAATTACTTACCGAGTGTCCCAAACATGTCAGATGATATTAAAAAACAAAAGAAAAAGGAAAGGAAGTAGATTGCTAGATAGATATAGGAGATACATAGATTGCACGTTTTGCTGTGTTGTGCCTAACAAACTAAATGATTTCTTCATACCCATTTAATATAAGCTGCAACGTTCGTCAAAAAATGGCGCTGGTAACTAAAAAAGCCATAAAACAATGTTATAAAAAAGTCAAACTCTGCAGCAACGATGTTAAGCTGCCTTTTGACAATAGCAACAAACGCTTGTGAAAATATTTCAGTCGGGAATGGCCCTACATGCAGCAATAAATATTGTTTTGCTATTTTTTCTGACAATGGAGTCATCTGTTGCAAATTTTGAAATTTGATTAAAGAAATATAATTAGTAGCTTGTCTTAATTAACTTGTTTTCTAAGACTAAAGCAGCCAACCGTTAATTTTCGTATCGTTACAGTTTTATTTTGTAACTTTAGTTGGACAAAACTGATAACAAAAAAAATTTATCAACAACTTTTCTTAAATTATTTTTTCATTGTAACTAAAAACACAAAAAAACGTTGCTTATCAGTGCTTCGCAGTAAATTTATAATTCATCTTTTTTATATATATGTTTCATAGTTATTACATTTATGACTCATCTCTGTGTAATTCTGCTGTTCCTAATACAAAATTTATTTTTTGGAAAGAAGCGAAAAATTAGTCAACAGTAAACGATAAACTAAATCGAATTATAAATATCCAATTTATTATAAATTAGGAAACAAATCTTGTTTCATTTACAGAGTGCTATTGATAAATATTTTTGTTCCAGAGTCACAATGAAAAAACTTTGTTAATTTAACGCGGTTTGCATTAAAAACGTAAAAACACGTAGTAAATAGTTAGCCCATTATTTGTTATCGAAATGTTAAATTAATGGTCGTTAACAAACGAAAGCAATAAAATTATAATAAAAAAGTAAAAATGTTACGACAAATATCCTTAAACCTAAGTATCTTAGAAAGTTTTCACAACTTATCATTGTTAAAGATTTTTTGCGAATGAAAAGGTTTCCAAAAAAGCAAAAAGACTTTGTCTGAAAAGAGCATTATATTTCCTTCTAGACGGAAAATAAAAGGTTCTGGAGTTTTTTCTTCACTTCCGTTCTACTGCAATCAAAAGATAAAATAAAATAAAAATCGTATGTTTTGTAGAACTGTTAGAAAAAGTTAGTTATGATATTTTTTTATGAATAGATCTTGAAAAGAAATTTTATTTATTATGTTTTGAATGTGAAGATTGTTAATGGATTTCAATTCTGTAAGCTTTATGAATATTTACTGCATTTATGTGTTTTGTATTTCTGTTTAATGGCATTTTTATTTGCAAAATATATTTTCTTTTTCACTTCATCTTATGTTAAGTCGATATTATGATGAATAAATTAGCAAAACCGAACCAACATACAGGGTGTTGTGAAAATGATCGATAATATGAAACACTAAATATTTGAAACATAAAATATATAAAATTATGGAGAAATATTGAACGATTATATATAGGCTTTACCTCGGTAGAACAGTGGTTGAAAATTAATGGGTGACTATGGTGCTTATATATGAGCTCTATCTTAGCTAAAATAATGGCGAAAAATATAAACTTAATAGAATAGTATTTCTTTTTAGGACTTATATTTGGCTAAATAATGGCTATAATATATCGAATAAACTTGACAATTCTATATAAGGCCTATATTGGATGAAAAGTGGCTAAAACTATAGGCGAAATTGAATATTTTGAAATAAAGCTTATATTTTCTGTAAAATGAGAGGATTACATTGATTGAATAATGGCCCCTTAAACGCTTATTCGACCAATATTGGTGAATATTGGTCTTATAAGGGTACGAATTATTATGCTACTGTGGAAGTAAAGAAAGAGAAGGTAGGGCTTGCTTTGTCCTACTAAGAAAACCGGACAAATTATTCTCACCAAGTTTCTAGATTAGTCACAAAGTTTGTCAATAAATGATGTTGCTGACTATTAAAATCTAGAACTATATTATCTGCTTCATGCCTGACCATTCTTACTCAAATATTTGTTCCAACGCCTGTTAGTTTTGTTATTAGAGAACAGGTTGCTGAAAATGGTTGTTATTTTAAAAACACTGTTTTATAGTTTCTTTCAGTTAGTAGCACTATCTGATGACGGAGTTTGTAACTAATTTTGAAAGTTGTAGAAATGCTTGTTTTCTTACATAGAACGTAGTAAATCGTGCATTTTCATCTCTTTTTCAGTTTCATCAAATTAAACATTAACTTTCTTGGTGATTTTTAGTACACCTGGTTCCGGTGATATGCAAGAATAACTGAAGTTACCTAACACTTTTCATTTTTTGATTGAGTCGCTTATCCATTTTAACCACTGAGAGCTTAACCTCTTATCTGCTTTAACCACCGCATATGAGAAAATAATTACGCAATATTGTGTAAAACTTATGATATACAATAGTGTCTTCACTATGCTAATTATTATTATAATGATAATAATAATGATTAGCATAATAACAATAATGATAATAATAATAATGATTAGGATAATAACAATAATGATTATAATAATTACAATAATTATAATGATAATAATAATAATGATTAGGATAATAACAATAATGATTATAATAATTACAATAATTATAATAATAATGATTAGGATAATAATAATAATAATAATTTAATGATCACAGCATTCAATTCTAAAGTTTTATCAAATTTCAAAAGGTGTATTTTTCTCCCAGCTGCATAACTTTTGATTTAACTTAGGAGATTAAATTGAAAGCTACAGTGATATATTTTTCGATTCTCTTTCTAAAGGAAAGCAGAAAATAATTTTTCTTAAAACAAGGCTAGCTAATCATTCTGAATCTCTGCTTATATCTGAAAAGTTTTTGATATATTTGGACAACTTCTACGAAAAGCTCTCGCGTGTGCAGTCTGTTGATTTCTTTTTATGTCATTGCGACAAGTGTATAAATAATCGCAAAGGCGAACATAAATAGAAATCTATAAAAACTGTGTTTACCGAAATAAAAGAAATGACGATAGTAATAAAAAAGTGTACAGTAAAAAAAATGCAATTATTTTTAAATATTTTATTTGTTTTCTTTTAATAATTTTATTAGATTGTTTTTAGTTTCTTTGAAAAATAAAATTTGAAGTGGGTTGCTACCACAGCTATGCTAATTGAAATCCATTCGATTTTGTGAAGTTTTAATTATTTTAACTCAAATTTCAGTTTTTTATGTTTTTATCAAAATGTTAAAAGGATATTAAGAATTTTAGCATTCACCAAAGAGCCATTATATTATGACTACCCTCCATCTATAACAATGGGCTCGCCCAGGTTTTCATGGTTTCTCGCCCAGGAACAATGTTTTCATGGGGCACATTAGGACCCATAATCCTCATAGAACAATCCCTGACGTCTGTAAGCTACTTGAACATAGTTGCAGACCAGGTTCACCCATTCATGGCAACAGTTTTTCCTGCGGGGGATGGTGTTTACCAACAGGATAATGCACCATGTCATAAGGGTCGAATCGTCATGGATTGGTTCGAGGAACATTCCAGTGACTTTCAAGTCATGTCTTGGCCCCCAAATTCACCTGACCTTAATCCAATAGAGCATTTGTGGTCCTACTTGGAAAACCAAATTCGTGCTGCCACGCTACCCCCTCGCAATGTGAGGGAATTGCAGGACCAGTTGGTGAGCGCTTGGTACCAGATACCTCAGACTACCTATCATCACCTTGTGGAATCAATGCCACGGCGGGTGCTAGAAGTTTTGAGGGCTAAAGGTGGTCCTACATGTTATTAGCAGGGTGGTCATAATGTAACGGCTCTTCAGTGTATACTCCTACGTAAAGGGTAGTGTTATAAATTCAACACCAAAGCATTTGTGAATATACTGCAAAGTCTTAGCAGCACCCACAGTGTTCTTGGGAAGAATAAAATTTGGCAAATACTATTACAAGTTGGAAAAACATTCCTGAAACTGTTTTGGATTATTTGAAGCTATATTACTCAAAGGCAATTCTATAGGTTACTTATATCATTACGATACCAATTATGTTGTTATACTAAGAGTCGGATTTTAACAGCGATTCAACACTATAGAATAATTCAATTAATCATTTATTCCATTACAATATCATTTATGTTTTTGTACCATGAATAGTATTTGAGCACTAATTCAGTAATATTTTAGAAAAATTTAATTGACTTATTCCATTTTAATACGAATTGTGTTGTTGATTTGTATTTGGTGTATATTGATGAAATTTTTTGTTGAAAAAACTATAGCTATCAATAAGGAAATAGATATTACCTATTGGCATTACACGAATTTTAAAAATGACTTTTCTTTTTGTTGGAAGTTCGGTATCTTCGCCATTATTTACCGTGGCCGAAAAATAGTTAAAGTCAATGTCCAGCTCAGTTATGGGACTTAGACGTAGCTCAGAAGCTTTACTCCCAATCACCATATTCCATGGAGGAGAAGCTGTAATAATCCATCTTTTAATAAATAAAAGTATCTAAAGCAAAAATTTAAGAAATATTTTACTTTTCGAAATTATCGTATTGAGAAAAATGTATGGTTAAAACCAACAGAATATTGTAAAATATATCGTGCTTCGGGCTCTATGGAAAAACCAAAAAAGCTGTGTAATTTTTACCAAAGTGCTTTGCTAATGATTTTGGCAAAATTAAAAATGAAATATGGTTTTATAATATGTGATAAAATTCGAAAACTGTAGTAACATTTGCTAATTTTATCATGCTAACTTTAGAGAATAGTATAAAAACCATTTAATTGGTAAAATTTGCTTTTTAGTTTTGTATTTTTTGCTAAATATGTGGTGATAAGAATTGTAATACTGAAAACCAGAACTTTCGGTATAAACGGAAAAATCACCAAGTGAATTTTCCGATTTTGATTTTATTAACCAGAATTTTTTTTCTTGCTAAAAATGTCATTCTTCTACAATACGGAAATTTTATCAGACTTTTTTCTCCACGCGTGTGCATCATAATGATAATGATGTTATTTAAAAAATTTTCACGGTGACATCAGAACAACGCATTATCAAATATTTTTTCTAAATACAAATAAATAAGCGATTACTGCAAGTTTAATAAATTTAATTTAAAAAATAAAATAAGTGATAAATTCATTTTCCGACTAATAGTTAAGCTTACTGCCGTTGAGAGGCTCTGTATACGGCAGTGCAAGAAACGTTTTAGTTTTCTTATGCTTTAAAGGAACTTTTTTTTGCTTTATAATTATTAGTGTGTAAAGCCTCTGTGGTTAGAACTTAACTCACAACAGAAATATTGTTCGTAAAAAAGGTTTCAATGCATTCAGAATGTAAAATTATTTGCACACGAGTACAATCCGTAACTGACGATTAAACAAGCACTGTATTAAATCTAACAGGACCACAACATTGTACCATAAGTTTAATACAGTATGTTTTAAACTTACAGTACAATAATACTGTTAGTTTTTGTTGTATTTACAGTAATACTGTAAGTTTTTATTTTATTGACCAAGCAAAAACTAGTTTTAATTCTTGCAAAATATATGACGAATGCATCAAAAATACTTTTAAATTATAAAAAGGAATTTTAAACAAATTCAAGAAATGCATGTAAATAACGCAATATAGCTGTATTATAGTAGCGCTCTATCTTATATTTTTAATTTAATAGAGAAGATATTATTTCTTGTTTAATAATTTCGCTTGTATAATCCCATGCCTCCTTTACAAATGTGTGTTTAATATTGCAAAGTCTGTTTAACTTTGATAAATATAGAATGCTTTCATATGCATGTAACTAAACATCAGGGAAATAGAATATAATGTTTATACAAGCAAATTCTCTGTCTAGGATTTTCATCATATATATCAACAGCTGATCAGAATACGAATTTAGTTTCAAGTGCTCAGTAGATTTACGTCTCTGAACTAATCATGTATAATTATGATATCAAACAATCATACATGAAATTAATGAGACATAATTAAAGTAAACATAAATATTTAATTGTTTCACCGATTAAAACTATTGTTTTAAAAGTACAACGATTGTTTAATGAAAATAAGTTTATACAGTGTACAAAGGGGAAACTCATCGTATGAATTTTTATTTATTGATCGGAAATTTATCTTATTTTTAACGGATATCATCTTTTACCTTTGAAAATCAGAGATATTGCTAATCTGGAAAACATTATCCAAAGAGTTTAATCAGTAAAACGGGAAATGATTGCAACTCTTTAATGTAAAATTGTATTTAACTGCAGTGGACTGATCATGAAAACACAGTTTCCAGTGGAACACTGAAGTCAAGCATCACTGGCTGCGATCAGTAAGTGGGAGGGTGACCATTTTGATCAGCCATCACAGGGATCGAGGGTGCGCGGTTTCGGTCCTAGTTAAATAGTTCTACCATAGAGTGTAAGACATTGTGCGCATCAAAATTGTGACCTCTGCCATCAAAATTGTGACGGCATGTCATCAAATCATCTTCAGGGATGTTTCCCAGATCATCGTTTGTAGCACTTTATGCAGCTCTAGTGTGACGCAAATAAAGTTCCTACCAACCTTAATGTAAAAAATTATTAAGTCAAAACAGATTAAAATTTGTTTCAATTAGATGTTATACAATATTTTTATACGTTTAGTTGGTGGTTTTTTGATTAATTAAAGATGGTAAATATTCCTTCTACTTTTTACTCTTATTAAATCTGAAAAACCAAAATATTTGTTTAACATTTTTATGAAAATATTTAAAATTCTAGAACTAGAATTTCGTATCCTCATCATCCAAGATAATACCAATTAACAAATCTACCATTGTTTTAATATGCAACATTTCTTTTTTACTAATCAATATTAGAAATCGACAAAGAATATATGAATGGAAATGACTTAAAACAAGGATGCAAAATCTATATCTTCTCGGTAATAAAATAAAGTGAGCTATTGAAGATTTTATTTTTATGATTTATAACACACTAGAATCAACACGGTACATAACTAACACAAGACCAGCTGAAAGATGGCGTCAAAGCTGAAGATCACTTTCAGTACCGAAGCCCCTTCTTCAACTCCTCCTTCCGAGGTGACCCAGCACGATGGTATATATTTAGGATTTTTTTTAAAAAAATATCATCATTCCAAAGCATAAATATAAACAAAAATAAACGCATTGTTTAAGATAATTTCCGAGTACTAATTCATTGACATTGCTTTCATATTATTTTTCTAGTGCTTACTTTACATAATGAATCGAAAATAAATAATTCTTAAAGTCACGAGAAATAAGCTTTGAAGTGAAAATAGTTTTAAAGCAAAGTGAGTTGTTAACGGCTGCATATCACTGATGCTATCTCTTAAATAATTACAATAAGCATAATCTCATCCAGTCTTAATTGCAACAATGTGTAGCGCAATTCCTTTGAGAAAAATTCATTCCACGCCATCTGATAAAAATCCTTGAATTAGAGAACTAAATCTACCCATTGCACCCGTAGTTAAAATTTCAGGATGCTAGCTCAAACGCATTTAATGTTAAAAGATAGTGCTAACTCTTAATTTCATTATTATGGATTGAAATGCCATAATACAAATATGTTATACCAGGAGTGAAGAATAGATCCCCAAAACAGGAATCTCTTACTTTTATACAACTAATGTTAAAAGATATGTCACAAAAAGAAATAATTACTTGGATCAATTGTAAAATTTTTCCTGGTCTTCGATTTCATTATTTCAAACTCTTGCATCCACACAATGTGAAGTGAGTTGTCAAATTTCTTTTGAGGAATGTCAAGTACAAATGTCACACTGTCACCGATGTTGCGATCAAAGATACAGGTGCGCTCCTTGGGATCCCAGTCATCGCAAGGGTAACCTGGTCTTAGCTCTTCAATGATCCTGAAAATGATTATATTTATTCAATTAATTATTACTAATAAATGTTCAGGTTTGCACTGTAGGAATTTTCTTTTCAAAATTACAGTAAAATTATTGGAGGCAGTCTGCTCATTCAATTAACAGTAAAGCTTACGGCAAAGAATAGCCTGGTCGGTAGGGTGCTGGGCCCATGTCCGAGAGTTCGTGGGGTCGAACCCCACCGGTCGAAGACTCCCCGTGTAGTAAAGTGACTGATGCACGTTAAATCTGTCGAGTCGCAAAAGTCATCCATGTTCCCGTAGCAAATCAATACCTCTGGGAGTACTGGATTGGAGATCAATCGTTCTCTGATTCAGGTCAAAATTACGATCTGTGGATGAATGAATGGATGTATGAATGGGTCCGCCGCTCTATAAAACGGATGTGGCAGAAGTCGTATTCTTGGCCATAGATGGCCCCACTGAAAAACAAGAAACGCACACTCTGTTTCACCAAGCAGACTTGCCCGTTGGCAAGTGGCATTAGAAACAACCAACCATTTTTTTTTACCTTTACTGTTTTGAAACCTTTTACAACTAGCATGGTTGAAAAACCATAAAAACAAACTTATGCGTTTTCTTAACTATTTACTACTAGCATGGTTTTAAAACCGTAGAAAAAGAAATTCATCGGTACATTGAAGTTAGGGCTTTTGTTTGGTAATGGGCATTGGATTTAGAATGTGGTTGGGTTGTGTTTTATCAAATGAGCATAGAATGTGGTTTAATTACTTTATCTGGTTATTACAATTATCGTAAGAGATGGGAAATAGTCGACTTTTTTTATGCTACGCAGCTTTATGGTGCTACCATCTATGTGTAAATGAGAATATTGCATTCTAATAGTCCAGGGTCACAAAGTGGGGAGTGTAAGACACTGCACTTAAAACCTTATCCTGCCACTCATGAGATTGACAGATTAGCCCACTCGGCTATATTATGTACTGAGCTGCAAGGAATTAAGTGGCTTCATTACATGGACTAGGTTAGTGTTATAAAATCCTGATTGTTTTACCATATAAAGTGAAAGCAGTTAATAAACGGTTTTTTTTTATAAATGCGTCACTGGCTCGTATCCCATTACAAAATATCCACCATTTTTTAATCCAGATGAGACATTTCCGTTTGCCTCCAGCAAGTAAAAAATTCAGTCTATCTTTGAGATTCATTTCTAGAGATAATAAGAAACAAAATCGCAATAATAATGGAAAAAAATAATTACTGGATTAACATAGTATCGTAGACGTGGAGTCTGTGTTTACCTAAAAAATAAGCATCTGATCTAATGAAGCATCCTTATTTGTATAACAAAACACAGAAAAGGACAGTTATAACAAAACATTAAAAAAATATTTAAATGGCCATTTTGTTAAAAAAAGATTGAATAGCTCCAAGCGTTTGATGGTATTTTGCAAGTTTGTTTAAAGAAAAATACAAAGCAGTATCCTTTCCATTTTAATTTAAACTTTATTCTATTGCTTCGAATTCGTTAAAATCGTAGGTTGATAAATATCCTGAAGTATATAAACGACACTAGACAAAAACATTTCCTTCTGAAGCAGTTTGTTTAATGTTCAAAGTTTATTTAAAAATAAGGAAAACAGAATGTTTATCTATTCAAACCAAAGATCAAAGAATGGATTCTTTTGCATGTTTATATGTAAAGGTTTAAAATTCAAAAATCTGTTTAAAATAAAACTAAAGGTTTAAAATTCAAAATTCTACTGAAACAACACCCTTTCATCTTTTCGGAATCATTAACAATCAAATATCTCGCTTAAAAATTTTTAAATGGCAAATTAAAATTTAATCGCAAAACTCATGTCATTTTTATGATAGATTAACACTAGTTCGTAATGAGCAAAGAAACGTAAATGCTAACTATCATTGTTTAATTGCTCTTAACAATAAAACTTTAAAGAGAGATGAAGATGTAATGTCGGCATGAAAACGGTGGAACTAACATTTGCTAAAATTAAACTTTATTGCGCAACTTTAATTTAATTTGCCCTGATTCCGTTGATTTTAGATAGGTACATAGAATGACGTTTTAAAAGCGAATTTCAAACAGTGGAAACACATGTTTAAATGAATTGGCGTCAGCCCTAAATGTCATCAAAACACTTCGAATTTACTTTTGTACTCTTGACATTAAAAACCAACAAAAAAAGGAGTAATATAATGAATATAATAAATATAATAAATCCGAATAATATAAAAAATCAAGTTCTACTGAAATTAATTTTTAATTATTAGAAAGAGCTATACATTAGAAAAAAAATTTGTTATTGTGTTTAAATAAATGAAAATATAGTTGTTAAAATAAATGAAAATATAGTAGCTAGAATAAATGAAAATATAGTACTTTAAATGGGAAAGTACACAATTGGGTACTTGCACTTAAAGAAGATTGTGGATACCCACACATATGACCAATGATGCCAGCACCAGCTGATCGTTTATAAGCAAAATGCCTTGTTCAAGTTGAGCTTAGCTTCCCCGCATAAGTTTGAATGCAAATAAACGTGAAGTTAATTAGATACGACGCCGTATTGCACATCAAATTTGTTGAAATATAATTCTCACTACTCTGCTTCTTATACTTAAACTATAATTAATATTTGTCTCTCTATTTATTGTAATCAAGATATATTTTTTTGTTTCGTATACCTGGAAACTTTGATTCCTAATTAGTTTGTTTATGCTCTACTTGGATTCCTGCCGGGCTTTGTGTTTAGTATGAAATGTATAGTGAATTGATGATTGACGGGCTTGAATTACTCGAAATAAAATGGAAAGAACAGTTGCGAACGTAAACAAATGACGCGTTTCAACAACCAATCAGTATCAAGATACCCACACTGCGTCACTTGCAGGTATCCCATTCTAATCTTAAAAGAAAATTTGTTTTTCGTAAATCCTACTTGAACGAAGGAAAAGATAGAACGATTTTTAAGATTAGAGACTAAAATTAAATCTAGCACGTGCTATCACAAACTGGTTCTAAAATTGTTTGAGAAATATACATACAGACATATAAACTCTTTTATCTCAGTAGGTAATATCTTCAGTATAAGATAAAAATAAACAATTATTATTTTGCGAGTACAAAGTTGTGAACAAATAAAAAATATGCTTTATCCAGATTGGCAAGTAAAATTTTACTTTAGTAAAGGGTTATGTTGTTAAAAAAAGAGATAGTTAATAAAAACAAAAGAGCAGAGAAAATGTTAGATAAGGCAAAAGCTTAAATTTAACTCATTCAGTTTTTTAAGTGTGCCTTTTAAAAAATAAGTTGATGCATAGTTATGAGGAAAAAAGACATATTTTTTTCTTTCTAAGCGAACTTTTAAATAAACTTTTATTTCGTTGACAACAATGTTGGTCGTTATTACCTGATCTATTCTTACGGGTGTCTAACCATAACAACATAAACAATTTTGAAAAAAATTATTTCATGTCAGAATACTTAATACTTCTATAAAACTCAATTATGTCAAGATATGATAAAATGAAGCTAAGAGATTTCTCAAATAAGCTATTTTAACTTTTAAATTTGATGAAACAATGGCTCTAAAGTCTCACTTTCAAGTTCTTTCTAAACTAAAGTCTTATTCACACATCAACAGTGTTTGGAGAAGCCAAATCTATTATGCATTCAAGAAGCAAAGACAAGAAATGTTTGCATTCTCCATGACCATTAGAAATTTTGAGATATAATGTCAACGTCGTAGTTCGAATCATCGAGCTTTTAAGGACAGGAATCAATATAATGCAAACGAAAGTATGGATTAATTGTTGATGAAAATTTTAAATTAATTTATTAAACTTCAAAACTGATTGACTAGAAGTTTTGGTGCCAAAGTTCTTAATTTCACTAGAAAATTTATTGTATTTCACAGCTTAGCTGTGCTTGAAAATTTTAAATAAACGAATTAAAAATTTGGTAATTATTATTTTTAATTTCATTTCTTGCACTAAAAAGTCTTTAACTTGTGCCCTTTTTACTCTCTCTAAATATAAAGCAGGAAAATAGTTTACAGTTTGGTTGCAGCATGATTGTTTAACCAATTTATGGAAAGTTTAATGGAAGACAACATGCGGCCACTAAGCGCTTAACTGGTCAAAGATTTTGTGAATAGTGAAATATTCGTTGGATTTTATAACCAGTCAGTTCTCCAGACCTCGACCTTATAAGAGCATAACAGAGAAGCACTGGCGAGAGAGGAGGGCAAATGGAAATTGCGATTCCTCACCTAAAATCCATCCATGGTTAAAAAAATAACTCAGCTGTACTGAAGAGTATAGTTGCCATAGAAGAGTAACTTGTAAACTGCCTAGTTCTTAATGAAATCACTTTTATATGTGAAAGGGGCATACTTCCTGTTAACCTATTTTTGATCGAAGTCTGGAGTAATTATTCTACAGAAAGTGGCAAAACTTGAATCATCTCTAATTTTTTAATGAATGAATGTCGGAGAACATGAACATACTACCGTAGTTTTCCATAATATTTGTTTTATACCTTGGTGCTTTAATTTATTAATATCTGAATTATTTAGGTGAATTAGAAAAATGTATGTATAACAGTAATAATTGAACAACAAAAAATATTTTGTATTATTTTGAAATTAAATTATGTATTTAGTCAGTAACAGCGGGAGAAATCTGTGTAATAATTATAACTTCATTTATATTCTACAGATTTTAATTTTTGTAAAGGAAGTTTCGTTGTAGATCAAAAAAAAAATTAATAATTGGCCTTTTCCCTTTTCGTGAAAATATCATCTTATTAAAAAATCATATGCTATGATCAATTATGAACAAAGAGGATATAAGTTTCTTTTGCTGTCATCAGCAAATACATATTATTTAGAACTATTATTTACCTGTATTTATTCCCCATTTAGCTGCAGTAACCTGTTATTTTTATTTATCATTTCTTTTAATTTTATTTTCTGTTATTATGAAGTTTTAAGTGAGTAAACTAATTAGGTTTGGATTTTTTCCGATAGAAACGGAAACTAAATATGTATATCTAAATTTGTGCTAGAAAAATAAAAAAAGAATGTCAAGAATCTATTGATTGAGTAAATTTTAATTTCGATGCAAAATTCCAGTTATCGTCAAACAAAAGAGATAATTACGAAGAAATCGTGAGGACTGGTGAACAAAATGGGCAGTTGTTGAGCTTCCTAATTATACATAAATCAATAAAGTGCTCTTTTTTGACAATTTGTAAAATTTGGTTTTTGACATTTTTTCAGTCATGAAATATGAATAGGAACGGACATAAAATCAACTTTATGTAATCAAGTTTTGCTTGCTCTATTTCCAAACTAAACTTCTTGTTAATTTTTCTGTGTCAAATTATTATTTTAAATGTTCCAAATCCACAAAACAAAACCACTATTATAATATTTACAGATAAAAAAACATTACTATATTAAAAATCTCAATCAGTATGCTAAGTAGATTTCACAAATCAAAATCGCAAAAGAGTTAAATATTATATTAGTGTTTGTCACTAATTTCTAGTAACTATGTAATGAAATAGTTTAATATCTATATGTGCTATTTAAAAATAAATGTAGTTCCTGAAAAATAAATCAATAAGTAAATAAATAAGTGAAGTAAATAAATGAATGAATGCATGCAACTTTAGTTAGCAATTTCACTTACTTTCTTAAAGGTTTTTCCTTCAACAAATCCGAACAAGTGGGACAGAGAGTTACACTATCGCTTTCCTCCAATCCTTCTTGAGCTGCTTGCATCATATCTTCTAAAACCTCTTGTAATTTTAATTTAGAGCTTGGAGCTTCCGTCGCGACTTGCAAGTCAATGTTAATTCCTCTCCGTACTTCTGATTTGGTGGGAATACTAAAGTTTCTGTGGTAGTAATTGCTAGGGTAAGCGTCTGCCAGCAACATTTGAGAATGTGAGATTAACTTGACCTGAAACATGATAATTGCTCTCAATACCAGCAGCGGGACTTGGATTACATGCGCCTTTGAACATACTAACGAATAACTTGGATTGTATTGGAGTTGGAAGATTAGTGGAAATTATACCACCTCGTGTGAATCGAAGAGATGTTATCAGAATTAATTCATTCTTTTTTCTTTGAAGTTAGATAAAATTTTTTATACTCATTTGAAGAATAGTTACATTTTGATACACTGTAGATCAATATACATCTATAACGTTCTTAAATTAAACTAAAATAAAATACCAAAATAAAAAATAAATTAAGAAATAAGTTAAAAATTTTTTAGAAAAATTTGAAAATTAAATTCCAAAATTAAAACAAACAAAATTGAAAAAAATTACATTAAAAAAATTCAATTAAAAAAATAAATTTAAGAAAATATAAAAAATGAAATAAATAAAAATAAAATAAATAAAAAATAAAATAGAACAAAATATGTATCCGAGAATTAGAGAACTAACCATAATTACGTATCCTACAAGATGATACAGCTTACAGATTGAATCAATCTTAAATATCATATCTATTTTGAGCATTCATCCAGCCAAGTTTGTAACAGAGTCCTGAAGAAAAAAAAACAATCAATAATATAATCAGTAACATAATATTAAGTAATATTAGCCTATTATTAATTTATTCAGAAGAGCCACTAAGGCTCAGGGGAAAGAACGTACCAACTTACCAACCCCCGAGGTTGATTCTCATTTATCATTAAAGTTTAAAAAGGATAAATGGTTTATGTTCATTTTTAAAAAAAAAAAAGTTACCATTGGATCTCCACCTGTTGCATTTTAAGGTTGATTTAACATTGGGAAATCAATAACATGACAAATCGAGAAATTGGTAATTCCCGAGAGTTTTTACTCAGTGAAGATGGGCAGAGTTGTGTAAAGTTAGTGTCCGTGAACAAATTTGTTTTCTCTCGGAATCAACTTACATAGACGTAAATTGATTTCCTCCTTGATCTTTTAAAAAGTTTTTCTTCTTCTTTGAAGTAAAAAAAAAGATGAAAATATGATCGTTTATGAAATAAATTTTTATTATAAATTTAAGTAAGCACATTTCATTAATGTGTTAATCCTAACGAAGTGAAAGGATAGCTTTATTCCAAAAATACTCAATATGTACTTAATTAAATTAAAGTTATCACATAATATATTAATACAAAATGCAAAACAATACATTACGAAATATGCGCCACAATAAGCAGGGACAAATGAGATGTAGTTTTATTTGTAATACTGTATAATGATAACCCTGCATCATATAAAAGTTTGCATTGAAAACTCTCTTCAATATTTATATTTTTGAAAACTTCAATATAAATGTTAATATTTATATCGGGTACTATCTGGTTTGACTCTTATTTCTTATTACTTATTCGCTGTGATAAATTTAATTAGTATTATAATTATAGTTTATATAATTCATTATAATTATATATATAATATATTTTTAATTATTGTTACATATAATATAAATTTATATATACAATATATATAAATATATTTATGTGTATAATACATATTTACATATTATAATAATTTTATTATAAGATAATTTGTTACAATTTTTAATTGTTATAATAATTTTTTATTATTTATTCATTTTTTTCCACTTTTGACTTCGAGTGAAATGCGAGTTTATAAAATAAAAACTGGATACCTGCAACTCAAGAAGAAGTGAAATGATTATGCCTAGCCATGTGATTTAAGTCAGATTTAATTGGATACCTGTAAGCGATGTCACGTGACTGTGCGTCGAACTTGATTGACTTATAAAACAACGGCATTGTTTGACTACGAAGACTAATAAATATTTCTACAATAATGGATAAATAATTATTATTCAAAGAAAAAATTTGCAAACAAAACCACTCAAAATTGCAATAACTTTCGAACAAATAGAAATTGCGAAAAATACTTTACGCTAAATGTATTTAAAATGGTCCTATCATTTCAAATTTCAACTCTGTAATTAGATTTCAGCAGACACTAGATCAACCAACATGGTATTTTTAACTGCAACTTTAACAGTTAATAATTCCAGAATTGATAATCGAATCAAATATTTCTTATTCCATCGAACTCTTTGTACTTTTTCAACACACCCTTGCAATTTCAAGTTTCCTAATTTTATAAATTGTGTGTAACAAAGCAAAAATGTATCGTAAATTAAAAATAATTTTGAAAAAAAAAACTAAAAAAAAAAGCACTTTAAGGGGCAAAAATTTTCGAACAAATTGTAATTTAAAGTTCATAAACAAATACCTTTTGAAACAATCAAAACACATAACAAGAAACAAAACAAGAATCAATGTAAGAACCTTTCAGCATGTCAAATCGTAATCCTGCACAGCGACCCGTATGGTTATTTTTTAACAAGTTTAACAGCGGACGCTAGATCAATCAATTGAGAGTTTATTTTTTTTCTTATTCCATCTTTCTTAATCCGTGTACATTTTTTATACACCCTAGTAATTTCAAGTTCCAAAACCTTACGTTTTTTGCGCAGTAAAACAAAATGCATCATTAAGGTGAACACCCAAAACTGCCTCGGTGTCGGCTGCTCTTACCAGTTTTAAGTATAGAGAGATGTAAGCGTTTAAAAGAGAAAAATGTTTAAAAGCATCGAAATTAATGTATATTATTTTAATTTTAAAACACACATTCACTTTATAAGATTCAAATATCTTTATTATTTAAACTTCCTCAAACCGTAACTTCAAGAAAAAAAGAAAAATATGTTTAGTTTTTATTATCTATGACAAAAATAAAATCCAAAAAGAAAATGACCATAGATTAATGATATCCTTATCTTGTGTTTTGGAAAAAGCAATAATCATTCTCACCAAAGATTGCATTGAATGTATAGTAATTCTACAAAATATCCATCATTATTATTATCTGCAATATGTGATTTCCATTCATAAATGAATATCTTTTAGAAGGTATTTCTCATGAGTATCCAATCAGATCCGTTTATTTCCCTCGATTCGCTAGAATGGATGTCCATATATCAATGGGATTTTGAATGTATCAAAACAATAAGAAAACATTATTCCTGATAGCCTTATCTTGTAAGTTTACTTGCCTTTTGTGCAGATGCATTAGTAGAAAAACAAAAGGTTTGTTAATAAATATTATGAGAAATATTTTTACAAGAAGAAAAAAAATTTAAAACTTTCACATTTTGCTAAAGAAATTTTTAATATAGGTTTTAACAATGTTGTTTAAAATACTAAAATTGATTTAAATTTGATATATTAATGTAGGTAATGTAGCCGCAAATTATTTTTAAGAAAAATATTATTTTTTTTTAGTTTAGTTGAAAATATATTTAAACATAATTGAAAAATTAAATACAAAAGTGATTATTAAAAATAGTAAAATATTTCAATGTTTTGGAGAATATTAATTATTTTGTGTGTAATATACATATTTATTTTTCGTCAAATAGTTTAAATCTATGGATAGTAAAATTTCTTGTCAACTAAATATTTTAGATAAACTAAAAATTTAAGGCTGTATTACCAGATAATAATAACTGATAATTAGATTGTTAAAAATTAGAATTTATAGAATTTGTATTTACAGACTGGTAAAATGAGTTATTTCTTTAACCAACTTATAAGTATAAGATAATGTTTCGTAAATCATAATTTTGTAGGAAAATCAGAAATTAAAACTAATTTGTTACACTAATAAGATATTTATTGCGTAATTTTCACAGTTTAAAGTGAAAATTTAAGAGTACAATAGAAATGGAACAGGAACTGATAATTTTAGTACCTAAATATACTTTACATCATTGTATATTTAGGTAACAGTTTTTGTAACCGTTTTAACTGATATAATTATTTTATTCTATTATTTTATAATTAACATTATATATATTAAAAGTATATAGCATTTAAATATATATATA
>NC_092204.1:63889521-63906257 GCF_043381705.1 Parasteatoda tepidariorum | reverse complement strand
AATATGGTTTTTTCCTTGGAATTCTAGCTTGTAGTCCAAATCCTGATAACCTTCTTCTTATTGTTCTTGAACTTACTGCAATACCCGCTGCATTCATTTCACATCTAATGGCATCTGATGAAATTTTTCTATCTTGAAGGCATAGCCGTTTAAGTTTTCTATCGGCGGTAGCACTTGTGTATTTTTTTCGGGCTGATTTGGCTTTATTTTACACTGATTTCGTTTTTTCATAACGTAAACAGAACTTTCATACACCAGAACAAGTCACTGAACCACCAATTTGTCTTGCAATTTCAGCATAAGAGAGGCCATTTTCTCTCAATATGACAATTCGGCTTCTTTTTGTAGATGTCCAATTAGTTCTTCTTGTTGATGACATTGTTTAAAATTAGTTTAATTAAAAAAAAGGACTTTAAATATTCAAAAACAGCAATTCTCTATTTAATTGTACTAGTATGCATCATTCCGCAAAATATTTCCATAGCAATAACTCTTTTACCATCCAAATAACCTTAAGTATAGTTACAGACATTTGATTGGTCCTATGAACAGTGTTTGTGATTGGCTAGTACGCTTTTATCGCAAAAGACGTCCTTATTCAAACCTATTTGTGTTTGTTTGTTCTACTAAAAGGGGTATAACTGTTTTTGTAATACAGATATTTTAATTCCGTTTTCGTTATTAAATTTCAGATTAAATTACCTTCAATATGATATATAAATGTTTGCATTTAAGTGAAAATTAATATATTCTACAAGCACACAAGTTGAAAAACAAGAAACTTTCAAAAAGTGTCCACACTTTTGGCCACCACTGTATATATATATATATATTTTACTTACAACAGTTTTCTTCAGTAAATGTAGTTAAGACCCGAATAGCTGAAGTTATATGTAGCTTGTTTTAGAGCCATATGACGCTGGATCAAATAACTGTTAAGGCTGCTATTTAGCCATTATTTGAACCTTTACATTACGGCTCTTAACATTATCATTGGGCTAACCATGAAAGCTTTTTGAATTTTTCGGTAAAACATACTAGTGCTTAATTGTAAGTTTTTATGTTCTTTCTTTGAGTGATTTGCAATTTTTCCAGTTTATTTTGTTAAATGGGGGTGAAAAGAAATATTCATTTAATTTACTTTTTGTGAAAAAAAAAATCGAAAATTCTCCCTTAATTGTCGGAAAAAATTACTGCCCCCTTTTTCTGACTGTGGAGTTAAAATAACCAGGTGCAATGAAATAAAATTGATTATTCAATTTGATTCAAGGAATGTAAAATGCATACGCTGCAGCAAATAGAATATTATTAAATTTTCTGATAAATAAAGTTAACTTTTGGTAGCAAATATAGTTTTTCTCATATACTTTTCTACAATAATAAATTAAAGATTTTGTGTATTTATGTGTTTCTCTTTTAACTGAAGAACCGTTTGCGCTAAAATTCCGCTCAAAATCTTAAAAATCACTAAAGTATTTCAGCCACCCCGTTCAAAAAAGATCTTTGAAAAACAATTTATTATTGTAATTTTTTTTGCATACGATTTTTTTAATAATTGTTGCTATTTAAACTGCAAGCGATTATTTTTCATTTATTAAAAAAATAACGTGATTGATATTTGCTATTTTAAAGTTCTATTTAATCAAAAACAAATTACATTACGCTGGGAATTCATTGGATGTTTCTTAGTAATTATTTAACTTTGATTCTTTATATCACGTAATAAAAAGTAAACTGAACGTCGATGTCGCGTGAAGTAGACGTCACTGATATCGTATTTCGAAACCAATCTGAAATTGTGTTTACATTTACAGTTACGTTTTTGAAACGTGTTTCTTTAAACGTAACTAAGAAAAAGTAAATATTAATTGACATTAGATAAAAAAAGTTATGTCCTGAAGTTCCATTGCACCAGTGAATTTGGTTTATCAAGTGTTGGTATCATTATCTTTTGTGAATCTTGACTATCAAGTGTTGGTATCATTATCCATACCAGTTCATCAATTTTTTAAATTCATCTTTAAATAAGTTCGAGTAAAATTATTAACTCTTTTGAAGAGTTGTATGTACTTTTTGATGAGTTGTATGTAATAAAAATGTGTATTGCTCAATCTAATAATGTAAAGTTACCAGGTAGGGCAACAAACAACAATAATAAAAAGAAAATAAATTATATTAAATATAACTGATCCCATATTGGTCTTTCAGTTTATACACTATCAAGATGTATTAATTAATACCAATTCATTAAATATTTACCATTTTACCATTAAATATTTACCATGTTTTTATCTCGAACAAAGAAACGAAGCTAAAAACACACTTTATAAATCTGTTTTTAAATACGTTAAAAAAGGTAACGTAATTAAATAAAACTTTCCATTTCTAATTCCAATCAATTAAATTATGAGAAACAAATATTTAATTTATAATTATTCAAGAAATCAACACAGGAATTGAGCTTGATGTAACTAAATTAAAATAACATTATGTTAAATTCATTAGAATTCTTTTATAATGTATTTAGAAAGTAAATCAATTATTTTTGAAATAGTTATTATAAAGTCTTTCTAATGAATTCCATTAATCATTTTAAGTAACAGTATCTATCTTTAGCTTCTTGAAATATCTATTAAAAGGTATTACGTCAAACAAGATATAACTCAAGAATTCTTCTTCGTTCTTAATCCTATTACATTCATAAGCTTTAGTTAATGTGATGTTGTCTTCATTAATATTCATCGCGACTATGCTTTATGAAGAATTATTCATCGTTTCCTTTTTCATACATTTCAAATAGAAATCTTCATTCTAATTTGAAAGATTGAGGAATTCCTATGAAAGCTTTTAAATTTTTATTGAAACGGACAATTTCTTAAAAATTCGAAAAATGAAAAGGAATATATTAGCAAATATCTATTAATGTTTAAGCTAATAAAAATTGATTAGATGAAAGTAATTTTGCTGAAATTAAAGATATTGATTAAAGAAATTCTAAGAAAGACTTAAAATAACTTTAGTTTTTCATATTTTTAATAAATTGATTGTACAGTTGTAAGCGCTCACTTGTGTACTTTGTTATAAGAAATTCATATCGGATTTGCTTTTATATAAAACTTCAACTTCAAAGCTTTGTAATTTTGAACTCTACCCAAAAAACAAAAGAATATTTAGATCAAGCATTGGGACAAACTTCCATTTGTGATTTACTTTCTGAGAGAAACTGACCTGTGTTTGAGTTTTTTGTTGGGGAAAAGCACTAAAAACTCCCATAAATAGTCTAACGGCAAGGGAACGCGATTGAATTGACCGGCTGTCTCAGGGATGCGTACCTGAATCTCTTGCTTTAGGAACAATCACTCTATGAGTTGTGCCATTTCAACATGCTTTAGATCGTCTTTTTTTGCGGAGCAAAATAAAAGAAGCATAGTTAAGTAAGTAAAATGTCACTTTAAGTTTAAACAAAGTAATTAAATGCACTTTTTTAATTTATCGCCAATTTGGCGAGTTAGATAAGTATCAACTAGATCAACAAACGACTGTCGATTTTGGCATAATTTTATGAGCCTCAACAATACTGTGGTGAAGTAGCTATTCTATTATTAAAAAATTATATCACAGAACTACAGCACAGAAAAATTATAACATTTTGTAAAAAAAGTTACTTTTCTGAATATTTCCGCTATTTTCATAATCAGAATAGAAGAACTGGATAAATATAGACAAAACTTAATCAAACATTTATAGATAACTGATACGAAATCACAACAATTATAAAATTAGTACGTAGCTCTTTAAAAAAGCGTAATTTAATTTGACGAATTTTCGAAGAACAATATTCGAAGAAAAATTCGTCTCTAAACGCACAAAAAATTCCTTCGCCATCTGAAAAAATATTTATAGACTATGAGATACTCACTTGTAAGAATTAATTTTTTCCCTACTTAAATTCCAAGAAAATATAATAGATTTTTTCCCTAAAATATTTAGTTTTGAATCTGCAGTTTCCTTTATAAAAACCTTTTTTAATAAGATGCTTTTTATGATCAAAAATGATTCGAGAATAACAGAATCAATTTTAAATTTAATAGAAAGCAAATCCACAGAAATTACCGGAGATCTCGAGGTTTAAACCTTCTTATTTCTGAACAATTATTTTTATTCTAATTTCTAAACCATAAACCCACTACACTCTAATTTGCTTTCTGAGAATCATCTTCTCAGGTCATAAAAATACATGCGCGAAGTTTGGTGTTACTTGCAAAAATCAAAAGACTAGTTTCAACTTTAACACGTACCCTCTATGCAACAACTCATTTCCTTAATAAAACTGTTTAGAAATTACAAAACAAGTAAATCACAAATAAAAAAATGAACTATTTTCAATTTTAATACCTAACTACACTCCGATACGGTTTATAAGAATTTAATTTTAGATCATAACAACACTTGCCATAATATTTGATGTAACTCTTTTTATCGTAGCGTTTACCTTATATCAATTAATTTTATTAAAACAATTTTTTTAGTTTGCAAAGTGATAATACACACATTTTGATGTCTTTCACAATAATAGAACAGGATAAACTTTTAATATGGGTCTGCCTCACTCCAATTTATTTCTTTTGTAAAGAATTGTTTTAGTTCACAAAAGTGTACAAAATAGTTCCATTATTATCCTTCTTATTGAAACTTTTTGCTAATGGGAGTTACAGTTCTTCTACGTGCGAGAAAAGAATCGCTTAACAGATTAAACACCAGGGAAAACATTAATCTTTTTGGATATCCTAGAAACATATTTTTATGGCTAGTTTTTTATCAGAATTTTGGCGCAGAAAAGTATAAACACGAAACTAGATCTACAAGACAGATCGCAACTCGTAAACTGCTGAAAGAAAGATAATCGTCCATATTTTAGCTATTTATTTTATAAATGGAGGTCCTTTACTTTTTATGAAATGACCCAACGGATATGGAATAAACCATAAAATAAATTAATACAAAAAGCCTAGATTATTCGAAAGGTGTATTCGTCCATCATTTTTAGCATGTTATCATCCATTACTAGATAAATAATAATATATCGAGTTTTTATCAATAATTTAGCTACGAAAGTCAAAAAAGAGGATTTTTTTATTGATTTTTTAGAGTGTGCTCTGTTAACAGTTTTGTATCCTCAAAATTACCGATGATTTTAAAAATTATTTAAAAAAGGGAAAGTGATAGAAAGGTACGGTTGGCAGCAATCCAAATAGAAAACGAGGTTTCTTCACTCCAAAATTAAAAATTAGCTTCAAAATTCATGCTGATGCTGACTGTAAAAAGATTTTTATATCAGATTGCCGTGCTATATTTTAAAATATTCCAACTGAAATTTTTGCAAAGGTGTCACGTTGCTACAGGAAATGGAGGCTATTTTGAATCAATGTCTTATAGTTTCTCTAAATCAACAACGCTATATTGTGAAGAATTTTGGGACTGCTTTTGGAATTTTCTGAGTAGAATTTCTTGTTTCCTAAACAGAACACAACAAAGCATACACTTCGATTATGATTCAATCTATGATTTGACAAGGATGTTTAAGATCATTGATCTATTTCTGGATACTGAGTATGTGATCAATTGAGCATAAATGTTCTTCACTTCTGTTGCTTGGATTATGACAAATGATTCTTCTCAGCAATGATTCAACTTTTTTAAATGGAAAAAAACTTATATTTACAGAGAAAATCAGTGCAACGAGATAATTTTTCTATCAGGATATACTTTCTTGTCCAGACGCTACGCAAGAACTTTATTTAGTTCATTATCTACGAAGCTTAACATTTTGTTGAAATCCCCTTTTAACACAGTTATGAAATTCTAGAAAAAAACATTTTGGTTCTGCTATGGAATTAAAAGCATTCTATAGAAAAAAAAACATAAAACTCTTTAAAAAGAAGTCATTTTTTTCGAAAAGTAGAAATCAGCACCAAATTCCTTTGCAAGTTTGAAATTAGAGAAAAGAAATAAATTCACCATAATTATTTGATCAGTATCGTAGGTGTAAACAATGTTGAGCCATATATATGCCCTGTATTGTTTATATTTATGACCTGTAATGTATATATTAATGTATATAGTATGACAATCAAACAATTTCTTCTAATTATATTTTAAGAATGTTAAAAATGATATTTTATTTTTTTCCTTTTAAACCACAATTTTTTTTACATTCAGTTATATTATATAGTGAGATATTAGTTAATAAAATACTAAAAATCAAAACAACTTTTTTTAGAAACTTAGAAAAATAGTAATTCAAAGGGCACTATTAATATATTTTTTTTGGGCGAAACAATTGGCGGTTCGTAGAGGCAGTAAATAATTAACATAAACATACAAATAATAAAATAATAAAAATGTTAAAACTCATTAACAGTATCTCTTAACGAAGCTATTATGGTAAACTAAATTGGATACCTTCTTGTTAGCTCAAAATTCTCTTTATTATCAAATAATAACTGCATAATTTATCAAATTACCATTTAAATTAAAATGGCAACAAATAAAGAATTTTAACATACAATTAGTGTTTTATAAGCGAGATGATAATGCAGATTTTACGATGGAAAATTAAAAAAATTCAAAATAAAAATATTGTGTTGTGCATGAAATTTATAATAGTAAAACAGTGGAAGGAGATTAAATGGCATAAAAATATCAACTATTTGTGACAAAAAATTAAGGAAAAATATCAAATTTAGGATTTATTTTGTTCAAAAATAAATCTTTTAGTTATAGTTTAGAAAATTGTATTAAAGTAAATACCCATTCATAAATATTGCTGGTTTGCTCCTTTGTGTTTTTTCCAACAAATCTTATAAATGCGTTAAATTCTGAAAAGATAAAAAGAATAACTCTTAACAATAAATTTTTAAATTGTTAAAATAAAGAAATGATGGTTATTGATTATAGACATAACATTTTACAATATTATTGTAAGTTTTGATGAGTGTGTTTATTTAGCAAGGATATTAGCTACATTGGCCAAACTTGTTCAATAGTAAATAGTTAAATTTCTGTTTCTACAAAATGGCTGACGATTTAAAAAACTAATTAAAGACTAAAGGAAATAGATTGAAGCTTACAGTTTGCTAAGTTCTATTTAGAAAACCAGAATTTTTTTTCGTGATAAATTTTAAATTTAGTTACTAAATTTATCAATAGATTGCGTGATTGACAGAAAAAATTATGAAACAATTATTTTCACTGTATATCATAGCATGGCAATAACTGAAATATTTACACAGGCGTCCATTAAGTTTGTCCTCAGACAGCACACTGCTACATATAAAGGTTATTTTAAAACTATTGTTTTGAATTTTCTTAGTCAACAGTGCCATCTAATGGTCAACTTAATTACTATTTTTTTCACTTTGCTAATAAAATTTATCTCGTTTCTGAAGCAGTAAGTAGCAAACCTACAGTTTTGCCACTATTTTTTATTAATCTGTAAAATCGTATGTCATTTGTTATAAATAAGTTTTTTTTCTAATTTAAATCTTACTTCAGTCAAATTTCAAAAAAAAAAAATTTAAAAAAAGCAGTGTGGTAAAAGCATATCCAGAAAAATTAGATCATTTGGTACACTTCTTTTGACTTGATAAGGGCTTTTAAACGTCACAAATTACACTTTCGCCGGAAAATCTTTTTCGGAATTGGCCTAAAAGTATTGAGGTTCATCGTAATGAAGGAAAGATTAAATTCATAGAATCTAGCTTAATCAGAAAATAAATGGGATTTTTAAATGATCTCTCTTATCCGCTAAGCTTATTCTGACGTTTTTAGTCCACCTTTGAAATGATTGACTTCAACAAAGTTTCGAGAAATATTAATAAAATTTTTTATACTTAAATATCAATTTCAAAAATTTTTGTGAACACTTGATACTTTATTTCTGATGTAATCAAATGATGCGATAATTATGAAACACTCTGAATTTGAAAAAATTAATTTCAAATTTTTTAAAATTATTTTTGTGCTAATTTATTTGGTTAAAATGAAAATAAAAACTAGCATCAAAATTTTTTACTTTTCCTTAAAAATCCAATTACATTTAAAAACTGTTTTTTTTTCAAACTATCAATTATATGCTGAAAATCACATCAATGAAAATTACACAATCTGAAGGCATTGCTAATCACGTTATAATAAAAATTTTAAGATAACAGGCGTTGCAATGTTGCAATTAATGTTATCTCTTTCTCTCTCTATAAATATACTATTTACAACGATATACTACGATATACTTACGATATACAACGCATTTCATACTCTATTTGTTTGACAGTAGCGCTCAGACACAGAACAATTTCAGGTGATTTATCGCGTAAATTCTATATCTAGGTTTTGAATGGACAGTAAAGTAAACCATGATTTCGACAAAGGCTAATTGCTTTCTTGACTAGTATTCCCTTACAAGGCAAATAGTTGAAGGATTAATGAAATATTAGTCTATGAATATTAAGATCTAATTCAGTTCAGGTAAAATTTATTGTAATGATTATTTGTCTCTGAAATAACATGGTGATGAAATTACAAGAACTACATTTTTATGACAACAAACATAATCACCTCAGAAATTAGTAGAGTGCAGAATGCGGTACCCCTTGGATTAAGTACTATACTTAGGAGCTTTCACTCTTTGTTAGTTTTTTTCTTGTCCTATTATCTCGATTTCTTCTCACTTATCTCACTTATAAATACTTTTTCCTTCTTTTCAATAAAAACATTAAAAATCACAAAAAATACGAATGGCACCAGATAGTAAATTTTCCCCCTCAATTTGACTAATGATATTCATCAAATTACTATTAGTATTTGTATTATGTATTAAAAAAATAATAATATTTTAGTCAATGTCTTAAATAAAGTATGTAAACTAAACATGTAACTGAATAAGAATCAAATTAAAGATAAAAATAAGAAATATGTTACAACCTTATAGAAAAAAATCATAGCCTTTTAAAATTATTTCTGCTCTTTCTGTAACTTATATTGTTATATTTAGGGTTTCTAGTTCAAGTTTCGAATATTATTGACAAAATATGCGAAAGTCATTTATTTACATGAATATATAAAATCTGACTTAGTCTAATTCTTGCTCGTGCGAGCCAAGCTCTGAAAGCGTTTTAAAATGTTATAGGTATTTTTTTATGTGTCTTGTTGATGTTTTCAAGAATGGTAAGCATGAGTTTATGTATAAAACTGTCATTTAAAAGCAGCATGCTTTTATTGCTTCCCGTATTTTTTTTTTATTTTTATTTTTTAGATTTAGATACATTAGGTATTTTACTAGGACATTTGCGAATAGTTATTTAATTTATTTATTTACTAGGAGACTTCACCCCCTGCTCGTTGGTGCTCGCCAAGCCCTGGAACTGCTTTCGCAGTTCATTTCGGATTGCTTCGCAATCCAATGCTCGCTTTGCTCGCTCATTGGATACGTTCTTAACGTCTAGCTTTTGTATACTTTTTTGAATGCTGAAGTTCCGAAGACTTTTCACTGTAGAAAGTTCTAAACCTGTACATTTCAATATTAATTTAAAATTGCAAACAGTTAACATATTTTGCTTAATCACACTATTCTAAATTTCAGCATTGGCTTCGATGAAGATAATTTTGTATTTTTAATTCTCTGAAGGGCGCCACCTTAATAATATGGAATTTGTAAAATAAATGTATATATTTTTGATTGTTGATGAAGCCCATCATTTTGTGTTTTCATCAGTGTTCAGAAGCAGAACAACTATAAGTTTTTTATTTTATCACAAAAATATAAAATGTATAAAAAACAAAGAAAAGAGTAAGAAAATGAGTATAGTCATAGAAAAAGTTAAAATTATAATATAGTATTTGTCAGTTAAAATAAAACTTTTTGTTTAAGTCATTGCTAACAATTCAAATTTCTCCGAGGCAATTCTAAAGTATAAATTAAGGTAGTATTGTTAAGTTGAAACACAATATTTTTAGTTTTGATATCAGCAATACAATTCAATTTTTCACAAAAACGATTGTTTCCATCATTAAATTCAGTGTCCACAATTCAAATTTTTCTGAGGCAACTCGTAACCTTTAAATAATATTTTTTTATGTACACATTTCTAAATGTCAGTATTCCACCACAAAACAACTTAAAGTCCTCAAATTTAGCACGAAGTTGTAAAATGTAATGAAATAGGGTCATAGCAATAATGTAAGTAGAAGTAAAATTAGTACTGTAAAATTAAAACAATATTTTTAATCAATGGGCCAAGTTCTTCAAGAAGCAGTTGTAGAAGTAGCTGGATAGAAGTTTTTTTTATTTAAAACTTTTTATGGAAACGCAAACACAAAAACACAATTGTTAATCTGGGCATTTGGCGATACAACATTCATAGAATTGAAGGATTTGTTACGTCAAGCGCTCAGGTATCATAATTTTGATCTAGTTGCGCTTCTATGTCATTTTGATTTATGTTGCTAAGTTAACTTTCAAAAAATTCTATGGCTGGCAACAGCATTTTTATTTTTTAAGTTGTTTATTTTTATTTCTTTTAGAATTCGTTATTTTTTTAGCGAAATGTTTTTTAACCTAACAGAATTCTTTGCCGACTGTTTTCTCTATGAATGAAGAAAATAAAGTAAATATTTAACTGTTGTGAAAAGAATCTTATTTAGTTGTACAAAGTACTTCTTTAAAAATGAAAACTGTTGCCACCAGCGGAAAAGAAATACACCTAAAATTTGGGAGCCACGTAAGAGAATTATATATATTAGATTAATATTTTTTGCTAACCGCTATAGGACAGAAAACGTTAGACAATCATGTCCTTCAGCTTTTAGGTTTGTGGCATCAGCTTAAAATGACGCAACATAACATGATTGTAAGAATTATTTTCGTGATACGAGTAAAAAGAAAACAACTCAACAACTCTGGATGGAAACAGATTCTTGTAAATAAAAGTAGTTGATAGAATAAGCAGTTCGAATAATTTTCACTCGTAAAAGTCATTTTGTAAAGTTAAATTTTTGGATATTTCTTTAGAACAAACAGTAAAAGAATCTGATTGTTTCATATTATATGTGACATGGCGTCCGCGGCAGTACAGTTTGTGTTTTGAAATTTGATGAAACGAAATCAGAAAGGCAAGTGACTTTTGGTGATAGTTGTTAATCATTTTGAATTTTATTGATATTTTAAAGAAGTGTTTGCTTGTTGACAGTTATAGTAGTTTTGAAATTGAATCGAAAGTCTATGAGAGCTGCATTTTCTCGGCTGAACAATGTCATTGATGAAGCCGCAAAACAAGAAGTTGACATACCGGAGGATATGGATGTTTGGCGATATTTGAACTTCTTAAGTAAAAAAACGAACTGCTTTTGACTTTGAATGATGGAATTTCAAATTCATTGTTAACATCTGAAAATATTGAAGAAATGTAATTTAAAAAGAAGCTAGTTTAGTTAATGAGTATTCTTATAAATTTAAGAAGATGAGCTTATTATATAATCGAAAGGCTTATTCGAGTACTGATAGATGCGCAATCGGTAATTAGTGAAAATATAAAGCGAAAATTTATACTCCAACGTTTAGAACTGAAGAAGTTTGGCGGAGAAATTAAGGATCGGCTTCCGTTCTAGGGACAATTCCGAAAAAAGACGCCGATATTGATGAAACTGGAAAGTCTCGAATCGGCAGCGATGGCTGGTTGATACGAGTTTCCGCACCCAACACCCAGCTCGCACCGATCACAGTGCTGGCATAAAATATCCTCAGTGATAGAAGATTCATGGGTTAGAGTCCCCTTGCCGTCAGGCTAACCATGAGAGGTTTGTTTTAATGGTTTTCTGCTCCATGTAACGCAAATTAGTGACGTTAAAAAAGTCGTCCTCCGCAGAGGCAAATTTCTCCTAATACATCATTCAGAAAATCCCTTGTCTTCTGGATTGGGTTCAAAATTACAAGACTACGGAGTTGAATATTGGTAGTTGTAAACTAAAAATTGCATCGGCTGTTCAACGACGGTTTTAAAATAAAAATAAATAACAGAAATTTCATGCATTGGAGTAATTTCTGGGGGACTGAGGGCAGCAAATAGCTGAAACTACGTTATAAATTGAGTAGCAAAGAACGGTTAAAAGGGGAAAATATACTTAAACATACAGACCGAGTGATATTTTTATCATTTTACTTATACTTCAGTTAAACAAGTAACATAATTGCTTAGAGCAACATTTTAATTTCAAAAAAGGATTGACCCAAATTTTAACAAACCATGGCAATTTTAAGAGATATTTATTTCGTTTCCATCTGCAGACCAGTGGAATTTGTGCTTGCGGTGATGCTGATGAGGATGCTGAACATATTCTTCTTCGTTGTAGTCTGTATGCGAGTGCCCGAATGAATTTAAAGATTGATTTGAGACGTCTTTCTATTTGTTGGCCACCTGTCTTGTCAGAACTGGTCAAAAGTATTGAAGTTCTTGCGGCCTTACGGAATTTTGTTTTTAATGTAAATTTGTAAATTTTTCTTCTTTTTGTTTTCTACTTACAACTGTAAGCCTCATGCTATACTTTGTGGTGCATGAGGAGCTTTAAGTCGTTTAAATAAAAAAGAAAAAAAAAGAAGGATAGTAATTAATGCAGGGGATGTATTGCTTACATATCTTATATTTCGCTTCGGGTTTTACTCATCTGGCGAGTTTATGCTGGAATAAAGGATATATTGAATCTGTTCTTAATCCATACATTGAAAATTATAATTGTGTATATAAGAATATTTTATGAGTTATTTACTTCAAATGCAATTTTAACGTAGCATGGAAATGCACGTAATTCAAATCGTAGTGTATAATAAGTAAATTATATGATTTTTTAAACCAAAGGTTTAATCGAACGTATCTGTAGAAATGTTTTCTGATCTTCATTTAAAAAAGAGTGAGATAAAACATGTCAATCTATTACAAAATTGATAAATACAGAATTAATAAGCGAAAGGGGCTCGAATTGCTAAGAAATCCAGGACACTGTAAGGAAGTTCCAGATTAAATTACGGTATAAAGTACACGCACTTCGGGTGCATCATACAATAAATCCATTTTACAGCAAAATTCATTTTTACCGTAAAATATTATATTGTCATTTTTACAATGATATTTTTAAAATTAGAGTGATTCAGAGATTTACGGTAATTATTATAGTAAAAATGACTGTATACCAGATTTTATGTTCGGTAATATGTCCTTAAAAAATCTTATCAGAAAATGAATTCAATTTACAAAAGCAAAAAAGAGACAAAGAAGTAAATAAACTATTAAAACATTAAATCAGAATGGAAAAGCGCCTAAAGCAGCTAAAACCAAATTTTCTTTATTTAATTCAGAAATTCAAGCAAATATTAAATCTGTAAAAATTAAGTATGTGTGTCTGTAAGACAGCACTTCTTCGGGGGACACATCGTCTACAAACACATAGGAGCCTTTCTGTTGTCAATGGAAAAGCCCTAGCTCCTGTATGTTTGTAAACAGTATGCCCCCTGAAGAAGTACTGTCCTATAAACACATATATATTTTAGTTTTTACAGACTTAATGTTTGTTTCAATTTCTAACTTAAAAAAAAAAAATTATTTTGTGTATAATTTACAAAATTGTTAAATATTTTGTGTTTAATTTACAAAATTATTAATTATGTTGCGTTAAATTTATGAATCAGTTATTCAATTTAATTAAATTTTCAAAACTGTAATATTTATCTGTAATTTGCAAAACGTTGCCTCCATTTAAAGTTCTGAAATAAATTAGACTTCACAAATATTCTTAAAAGTTTAAAAAAAAAAAGAAAACTATACACTATTCAAAAATATCAATAATGTTAAGGGAAATTTTTAATTTTGTTTGTTAATGGGACATAAATAAAGTTTCAAACAATTGTTTCGATAAATTTTACCCTTAATACTTACCCGTATGTGTCGCCTCTCTACATAAAATACCCTTTAATGAAGTGGCGGCAAAGTAGTAGTTATCAACAAAGCATGACAAGATATAGTATCGGATTTGTTCAATTTTTGATCAACATCACCGGTACGGAATGTTTTAAAGAATTTACAGTCGACAACGGATTAAAGTTTTCTTAAATTAATTTAGAGATTGTAAGCAAACTTATGGTAATTTACATTAACTTATTTGGATTATTATGAAAGTGATATTATTTAAATATACTGTATTTATTGTTATAATGCTGTATTTATGAGATGCTGTATTAATTGTATAATGCTGTATTAAGTGTACTAAGTTTATATATCAAGCATGCAGATAAAAGAATTCAGTATTGGTATCGTAATGTTTTGCGCTAAGTCTTGGATTCATTTGCAAAAGAAAAAAAAGAAAAAAAAAACTAAAAACATTTAATAAATAATTTTAAATAATTTAATAATACATTTATTATTTAATATTAATGTATATATCAATTATTTAATGTTATTAAGAAACAATTTCATAAATTCCATGTGAAATTATGTTTTTTCCAGTAAAGAATGCTCCGTCAACTTTATTTTTCATTAATTATTACCATTTTGCAAAGAAATATCGCAACAATTCTGAAAGCTTCACATACACTTTCAGAGTTTTATTGCATTAATGTTGAGCACAAGTTTGATAAGTGAATAAAATAATGTTCGTCGCATTTTTAGCTTTTGTATTAATTAGTTCTAATCAATTTTATATTAATTAGTTCACTATTATTCCTAACTGTATTAACGTTCATTTAGTATTAAATTACGCTTATTTTATCTGTTGATTCAGAAATATTTGACTTCTCAATAGCATAAATTATGATTTATTTACATTAACGCAAATAAACGTCTGAAAATTAACGGAGAAAAAATTCTGAAGAAATGACTGTTAATTCTGATAAAAAAAACAATATAATTTTGGTAAGAAACCCATAACATACAGTATATAAACCTTTCATTTTATATTTTTTCCATTCATATAGTAATGATTTAACATATATTGAATGGAAAATTTAAACGAATAAATGTTTTATTTGCCATGCTGCACTGGACATTTTATTTTATTTTATAATCGTCGTTGAACAGCCGACCCAGTTTCGAGGTTTATGACTACTAATGTTCAACTCCGTAGCCTTGTAGTTTTGAACCCAATCCAGAAGACAAGGGATCAAGTATTGGGAGAAATTTGCTTTCGTGGGGGACTTTTTAATCGAACTAACCCGCATTTGCGTGACATGGAGAGGAAAACCACGAAAAACTCCCATGGTTAGCCTGACGGCAAGGGAACTCAAACCCATGATCCGTCTACCACTGAGGATATTTTTACACCAACACTGTGGTCAGCGCGAATTCGGTGCTGAATTCGTTCATCGCTGGGTCTGGTTCGTCCATCAGCCATCGGTGGGATTCGTGCCCGTGTTCACCTCATAGAAAAGTGAACTCTTTGTCCCCCTGAGCCACCACGGCTTTTGAACTAGACATTAATTTCAAGTAAAAACTCAATGAAAAATCCTATTTACCGAAAAAATTCATGATATTTTGATTTAAATCTCCGTCCTTAAACTGCGCGCACAGAAGAAAGTAAAAATCTACAACAAAGGGAATATAATAAAATCCGTATCAGTTGACTCTTAAGGAGAAATGGGTTCTATTTAATTGGATAAACCCATGTATCAGCTAATCAGCTCGGTGACTGTTGATTGCTACCTCTTACCAATGACGAGTTTGCGCTGCTGCATGTGTTTATTATTATCTTATATTTTATCTGTCACATGATGTATTTAACTGTCTTACGATATTTTTATTGTTCGCCATACACTTGCCCGACATTCCCTACACTAGCAGTTCCTATATCCTAACCTAATC
Source organism: Parasteatoda tepidariorum (assembly GCF_043381705.1). Classification (NCBI taxonomy): domain Eukaryota; kingdom Metazoa; phylum Arthropoda; class Arachnida; order Araneae; family Theridiidae; genus Parasteatoda; species Parasteatoda tepidariorum. The sequence goes on along the minus strand of NC_092204.1, from coordinate 63,890,358 downwards.
GGATATTCTCTCACAATCCGCAACTTCGAAGTCTTTCAGATTATTTGGAAAGTTTTATTTTTCTGTAAAAGGAAATTATAATTTTATTTTTCAATTTAATTTGTGTATGAATTTTAAAATTGTTCTGACCAGCACTATGGTCTCATTTTTTGGTGCTCCTCTAACTATTGCATATATATATTTTGCTTTGGCTATATTAATACAATGTCAGAAAGCACTAATATTTGTGGACAGAATTGCGTGGGTTGTTAAAGAAATAATATCTTCTATTTTCAATTTTCTAATTTTTGATTAGTTTTCTTAAGCTTTTATAATTTTTTAATATATTTTATAATTTTTATTAAAAATCGATTTAAGTAATTTTTTTCGATTACTTTTTTGTTTCCTGTGTTCTTTTTTGCTTTATTTATGTTTTGTTTATATTATAATATGGTTGTTTTATATTATAATATTAATTTAGTTTCAGCATGCTCGCAGCAGTTAATAAAGTTAAATTCTCTTTCTTAATTTATTATTCAAAACGAAACGCGTTTAGGCATTTACTATACAAAACAAATGAAATAAAACAAAAATACGACCACCGAAGCCGACGTCTTCAGGGGGTACCGGCCCCGGTAGCCATTAAAAACAAAACCATTTCTATTTGAGGGAGAAGCAAAAGCTTAAAATATCTCCCTCAGTACCCCTATGGTTTTGTATAGAGGTCCAGGAAAAACAAGATACATTCAAAAGAATAAACAAATTACGAAAAGAAAATCAATAAAAATCATCAGAAAATTAAAAACTCACAGTCACAGGTCAAGAATCAACTTCAAAAGCTAAAGGAAGTTAAAACTG
>NC_092204.1:63788508-63889070 GCF_043381705.1 Parasteatoda tepidariorum | reverse complement strand
ATATATATAAAATTGCATAATTGTTTAGAAGCTCACCCTATTTTATATTTTATCCAGAACAGTAAAATACAAATTTATCTTCATAAAATATTCAACACATGTAATAAAAGTTCTGCGCCCTTTATATTCACCTAATTATATGCTTCATCACTTAACTCAATAGTTTTTTTTAAGGTCCAAGAAGCTGCATTTAACAATCTGTTTCAATCAAGATAGTGGATGGAAAAAAAGCAACATTTTTCACGGAACACTTCCGACAAGTTATAATGAAATAAATAACTGGGGGCTTTAACAGTTTTAGTCATTTAATGCTTTGTAATCAACCTCCTCCTGTTGCAAAAAGTAATTTTGTGGATTATAAGTGCTAACGAGTTTGTCTAAACAGTTCTTCATTTATTTACTCTGCTCACATTATACCAAGTAAAAAGTCTCTTTTGTTAAGCTCTTGCATTTTTTCAAAGTCAGTTAGTTTTCAAAGTTTCCAGCTATTTTATTCAGAAAAGGGAAAAGAACTGATTAACAAAGCAGTTTTTTCTCCGTTTATTAAGAAATGGAATAAAAAGTTAGCAAATAGCTGTTTTTAATTAAGGTGAGGTATTTAATTTGTGTGAGATTTTAGTTTAATTAGCATCTAGATTATATCTTGCGCATAAAATTTTTTAAATCTTTTCGGTTTACAGTTCTTAACTCACAGTTAAATTCTTTTAATGGGTTTAAAGCTGTTGAGGTATTATTTTAATAATTCCACCAAAAATCTTTATTTTTATGCATTTATAAATAGTCTTGTGGAGTTATTGACAGCATTTGTTGCCCATTAAAATTGAGTGCTGGTAAGCAGTAGAGTGTTCGTCTGAACACAACTTTACAAGCACAGTTTTAAGGATCAGCTCATAGTTATATGCTTCATGGCGCGCTGTGAATGGTGGTAAGAAAGAAAAATATTTAAGGCAGATTAGAATTAATTTTTTATGATTCAAGTAAAAAGGAAACTAAGATCTATTAAAAAATAACTTCTTGAAAAACTTATTTAAATAATTTTTTAAAAATATTCATCATAGGTTGGTCGTTTATGAACCAAACAGTCGAACTCCCCATTCATTGTTCCTCAATATGCTCAGGCTCGGAAAACTGACAATGCCAATTTCAATTTGCGAATGTAACTGTACTCATTATACTAAACCTAAAAACTCTATATAGTTATTATAGTCAGCCTTAAGTGTTGGGTAGATTAGAAAATGTTGGAGAAGTCTTTTCAATTTGCCTGATCTAGTATAAAAGATCCACACATCAAGTGTATTTCCCCAAAAGACTTAAAAATTATAGTCATAATGATTTTGAACATAAAAAATCATTATGCAGTTCCCAAGAGGTATCCTTGTACAGTCCCTCCCTGAATTGTACTATATGTCTTTTCACTTGCCAAAGGCTAATAAGCCGTACTAATTTAATTAAGAAAACAAGCCTGTATGTATGCATACTAATAAATGAACAAATGAACACTTACACATCATGTGGAGACCGGAAAAAGAACCCTTTACGTCATCTGTAAAAGATTATTAAGATAACGATAACAAAAAAAGAAATGGCAAGTAAAAAAAGAACATGTTGGAAACTTATATATACATTTTAAAATAAATTAATACAGTTTTGGTCAATAAACAGTTCGGATCCAGCACAGAGTATTAAAAATTTGACTCATTAGAACTTCGATTTGTGATTCTTCATTAAAAGGACGCAAGAAAACACTTGAGTTACGAGGATCTATTCGGTTACTCATGGAGTTGATGGTTGGTTGTAAAACTTTTCAATTCTCAAACCGAGTTCATTGATTCGCTCTAACATAACAGTATATGAAGTTTTTAATTGCAGGATTCGTTTAACTCTTCATTGAGATTATATAAAGACCTCTAATAAGACGCGCCTAATTGCTCTATTCCCGACATCAATAGTATATTACATAACCTCATTTTTATCATACCAGCTTACCTCAAGTTCATACTTTTACATTATAGTCTTATCACCTTACTGCATATAACTACAGTGTCAGAACCAAAATGATAATTTATTTATCCACATGAATACTCTTTAACTTCATTTGCATTCCACCACATCATCGATACATCACAAGGCTTAAGCTAAAGATGATTGTTGTTGTAGTTGTAGTTCATTTACGTCGCACTAGAGCTGCACAATGGGCTATTGGCGACGGTCGGGGAAACATCCCTGAGGATGATCCGAAGACATGCCATCACAATTTTGACCCTCTGCAGAGGGGATGGTACCCCCGCTTCGGTAGCCCAACGACCTGCACGCGATGTCGAACACTTTACGGCAGCACAGTTTAAAGAGGACCAATACCGCACACACTCGGTCCCTACGCAGACTGATCCAAGTGGTCACCCACCCGCACACTGACAGCAGCCAGTGATGCTTGACTTCGGTGATCTGCTGGGAACCGTGTCTTAATGATCAGTCTACTGCGGGACTCAGAACTTGTCATTCTGTGAGCTGATATTACTAGTCAGGGTGAACCATGCTTCATCAGAAGGAAAAGAAAGATTCCAAACCATTCATTTTTATCTCAGTGAACAGCTTATCACAACATTTGAGTGGCAAAGGAGCACATGCTGGTTTCAATTCATGAACAACACGCACTCTGTGGGGGATGCATTTTCAAGCTCAAGCGGAGTATTCATTGGTATGATCGACGTAGTAAGCCAGTTTCTTCGAACAAGTGTTGATTTCCCAGGACTATGAAGAATTTTCCCGTGAACTGCATCCACAATTTCTGGTGTTCGGACACTTTTCAGAATGTTTTTTGCTTTGTTCAAAACAGATCCTTTTCGAAGCCATTTCGAGGCTGATAGTTATATGGCATTTTTTGCTGGGACTTTGACATATTTAAATTCACAAGCAAACTACTGCCGTTTTTCATTATAATGCATCTTGAGGAATTTTTAATACACTTTTTTTAACAGAATTATTGAACAAAAAAATTTTTTTAAACGCAATTGAAAGTAATTACATTTTTACCAACAAATCACGTTTTTCTTACACCGTCAAAAATAATTTTCTCAACGTGTATGATAGTTTTTCTCGTTGGAAAAAATTTTTTATTAACTTTTTTTTAAAATTAAACCGACTATCAGTTAAATATTTCTTTCTTAAATCCTAAATCAGAACTCGCATTAAATGGGTTCCATTGCATTAGAATCTATTATAAGCATAATTAAATTAATTTTAGAATGACAAAGGTATAAACATGTTCCAACTATAATTTATAGTAATTGTTTCTGCTTTAAATTCTTTCCGTTTCAACATTTTTTGACAAGCATTTAAGTGAAGTCTTTCTCATGCTTGGAAGAATCACTTTATATAAATATTTGAAAATCAGATTAACAGATAGATAAAATATAATATAAAAAAGTAACGTTTCCAAAAAGAGGATTTCAATGATTCTTAGAAGTTGAAGGAATTCCTTTAAACTTGTTTGTTTTCTAAGAAGCGCATAAAAAGCTAAGGGAAAAAAATCAAAGGTATAAAAAATGTGTGCCAAGAGTTTTTGTAAGATACATTTTCTTCCTTAAATGTATTTGTTTTAAGACGTAGGTTTGAAAGCGTGTAATTATAAAATTAAATATAGACTTTTTTTATATTTAATGGGAGGATTTTACTGAAAATTAAACTATATATACTTGGATAAATTATCAAAACTTATGTGCATTAAAAATATCATTTTTATACTTCTAATGAATTTATTACTAAAACTATTTTGTTTGTAAATAATTCGTAAAAAATTATTTATTGAAATAGCAAATAAAATAATTCTTAATATTAAATAATTTTTTGACCACTCATTTGAAGACTGAAAAAAGGAAGAAACAAAATATAATGTTAACAGTGATATCAAATTTAAATTTGGTGAAAAAAATGGAGGGTGTGGAAAAATTCTGAATAGAAATCTCCCTAAATTTTATCTTGTCTCTTAAAATTTTCATCTCTTATTTTTCTATGAATATGTTATATTGATGCATTATAAACAATTTTATTCTTAGGCTTTCATCAATAAAAAAAATATTTTTAAATTGTAATCTTTATAGAAAAACAATAACAAGCGATGTAAATATTTTAATAATTTGTACATTAATATTTATTTAATTTGGGGGATTAATTTATTTTACTGTAGTTGCTACTGTAAACTTTTCGGTATATCAGATTTTTGGTACCGGCACCCGGATTTCAGACGCTTTTTATTGTAATTTGACCCGGAATTGTACGAGTGTTTTAGTCTAAAATATTTTGTTACTTAAAAGCTGCATTAATAATACATTTAATTCGAAAATTTGCAAGCATAAACCATAAAAAACCCTAACTTAACCATAACACACATTTAACTCTAATCACTCAGCTTATAAACTGATTATTAGGCAACTCCAAGAGATGAAAGAAGTTGCTAATGGAAAATTTTTCCTCTTCTTTTTGTTTTTAGGAGAAATAAATCTTCCTTGACTCCCAAAACATATTATCATTTGTAACATACATAATTTTTATAACTCAGAAAAAAATGGTAGATAATTTACTTTTTTTAAAAAAGAAAACAAATACACTGCTGAAAATTTCTCAGAAAAAACGGTTAAGCAACAATTTATTTAATTGTTATTTTACCATATTCAAATAAAACAGTCAAATAACCTTAAAAAGATGGTATTCAAACTGCTAACTGAGAGGAAAATCGTTAATTAACTGCTTTTACTTCATACCACTAAACAACCAGAATTTTATCGCACCAACAGGGCCCACGTGATGAAGACACTTAGTTCCTTGCAATTGGATACATATAGCCGACAGGGTTAATCTATCAATCTCATTACCAACAGAACGGGGGTTCGAGTTTCAGCTTTGATACCACAATATTTCCGTTATTCTCTTCAACATGAAGAGTTTCCAGTGCCCTTAACTATTAGAATACGATCTATGAAAGTCTAGTATTTCCCCTTTTTACGATAGGTGAAACAACCAGATAAACTAATTAAACTTCATTTCATGGTTCATTTGATAAAACGAAACTTAATTCGGAAGCCCATTATTTAACGAAAAGCCTAGCTATGTTCAGTTAAATTTTTTCATGGTTTTTAAAACCCTGCTAGTTTAAAATGGTTAAAAAGCCGTATAGTTTTGTATTAATGTTTTTTTTAAAAACTATATTAGTTGCAAACGGTTTTAAAATCGTTAAGGTAAAAAATGTTCTTTACCATAAACTTTAGTGTTAATTGAACGGATTTTTTACTCTAATTTTAGAATGGAAATTCAAATCGTGTATTATCTAAGTTTTTTTAAAATCTTTTCAAACTAAGTAGTATACTTGTAGTGGCACTTGGCAGTATTACTGCCGATTGAAGTGATCAGAATTCCAGCAAAAGAACTCATTCTCTCCCCAAGTACGTGATATTAGTTGTTTTTTAAGGCTTATTTTATAAACTGAAAAACTCATCTTTTTGAAATTTTATAATTCTTTTTTAAGTAAATTTGAAAGAATTAAAAACAGCTTTCATTTTAATTAATAAAACTTTAATTCTGAATCTTAGTACTATTTAATTTTAATGTAGTTAATTAAAACTCTCCTGAACTTAGGTATGAAAACGAATTTGTTTTAAATGAAACGCAGTAAACATTTGGTTTATAAGGCGACATATATTCCACGATTTGATAAAAACTCCTTACCTTCATTTTAGAAAGAGTCCTATGAAGGTTTTCGATTACAACAAACATATTTTACTTTAATATTAAACTTTCCTTTCATAATATCATGAACGTTACTATAAGAAAATTGCTGTAAAAAGTTTTACAAATAAGGAGTCGGTACTTTTTACCGTAAAATCTACAAAAATCTGATATACTGTAATTTTTATAGTAATAACTATCGTAAAATCATTGAATCATCCTATTTAAATAATTACGGTATTGTAAAAATTACGGTATAATATTTTGTGGTAAAATGAATTTTATCCAAAGTGCCGGTACTTTATACCGCAATTTTATCTAAATTTTTTTAATGTGTTAAACTAGAAGTCAAACTTTTGTCAAGAACGTCATGTTTGTGCTATTGGAAATCTTTGTTTAAACAAAAACTACACTATCATAAAACTATGAAAAATCAGAGTAAATTATTGAGTCTTCAATACTATCAAAATTACCTTACTTTTAAGTATTCTTTTATAAAGATTTCCTGTATAATTGAAAATCTTTTCAAAATCTATAACACATTCAAATTATATGATCAGTTTTATTCATACAATGCTGTCAAAATAACCTTAACTTTCACTATTCTAAATTATATATTTTCCATATCATAGAAAACTTTTTCCTATCTTTTAACACATCCTAATTACGAGTGATTAATACACAGTTTTGTTCATTTAATGGTGTGAAAAAACTTTAAGATTAGAACAGAGCTTTGTAGATTAGAACAGCGAAAGTTAATGATGAAAATCTATTTTACTTAATAATCTTTTTCACTGAATTGCAAATCATCCAAATTCTGAGTGATTAGAGTAAGTTTTTTCTGTTCTATGTTCTCAAAAGAAAATTAATTTTCTTTTCTCAAGATTAAAAAATTTGTTTATGATTAAAAATCTTTTTCCAAAACTACAACATATCCAAACTAGAAATAAGCTGAATAAATTTTTAATCTATTTCCTACGGTGCCAAAACAACTTAAATTTAGTTATTCTACTTAAAAGATTTTCTTTATGATTAAAATCGTTTTCCAAAACTGCAACATATCCATCCGAATCACAAATGACCAGAGTAAATTTTTCGTTCATTCAACGCTTTCAAAATAACCTTTACTTTCGTTATTCTAATAATGTCGGCCGGGAAGTGTATACAATGATTTTTCAATTTTTTTTTCCAATTTATTTTCCTTCTCTTTATGAAACATTCGATCCTGAACAACAGCATGAAGGAAATCCATTCTTTGTTCTCAGCGTGACGTCACAGGTCTCAGAACTGCCAATTGGATGACAACAAAACGAACGTGCCTTGGTGAAATGATGTGCCGGGCAAGCGATGAAAAAGAACTAAAGCTGGTATTGAATTGTTTCACTTATCCACGATTGCAGGAAAAATCCAGCCAAAATGAAATAAATAAGGAAAGAAATAAAAATTCAAGGGAAGTTTTGGGTATTTTTCATTGTGTGACAATTGCGTAATCCGTGTTTTGGTGCGTTTTTCTTCACATGATTGGGATAAATGGAAATGGGTCCAGTATATTTAAAAATATTTACTATTTTTGAGAGAGGAAATATTTAATTGGTTTCATTTGTTGTTTTAACGGTTTTTCCGTTTATATATCAATTTAAACTACTAATTAGAGTATTGTATGTAATCTTATGTACTTAATAAAAACATCCATAGAAAAACTTTTAATTGATATTAAATTCGAATTTTTTCGCAAGCTTTTTTTTTGCTTTTAATTTTCGTAACTTTCTTTATGTTAGTTTTTCAATTTAAAACAGTAGAAATAAATATTAGTACTTTTAATTTTGAAAGAACCGAAAATTTAGTATGGTCATTTTGATACTTAATTGCAAGGAACATAAAAATTTTAATATTTACATGACTAATCTTCCTAAAATAACAGGGCATGAATATCTACATAAGGCATAGGGCAAAGTTGCATAATGTATAAATTATTTGGATTAGATTATTTTAAAATAGAACTATTTAGGTGACCAAGAATTACCACGGCTTTGAAGTAGTTATTGTTCACATATGGCTGGCAAGTCCTGAAAATGGGCTCCTATTTTTGAGCGCTTGAAACATGTCGTCTGCTTTACCATTTTGTATTCTATTGAAGGGAAGGAATTTTTAAACGAGTAATAACTGCAGTTTAAATTATACTTTGAATTTTTTCTTCTCGTGTTTATAATACATTCAATTTAGTTTAAGTATTTATATATTTCTTTTAAAATTTTTTATAATATTTTATGCTGTTTTATGTATTTTATTAATTTTGTAATAAGCATTCCAAGTATTTGATGTAATGTCCACCAAATTTCAAAGAAAAAAAACAAGAAACGGGAAAGGTGATAATATTTTTTCTAGATACCAAAATCTTTTTTCTAGATTCAAAATCTTGGAGCCCCGATTGCATACACATACAATATGGAATGCAATAGGAAAAAAAATTAAAAATCTGGTGAAATAATTAATTTTAGTACTAATTTTCGAGAAAAACAAAACATTAACGTCATTACAACTTACTTACTCATTATAATTTTATTTTTATATCTGTCATGTTATATAATAAAACTAGTCAACACTCAATTTGTATCATGTTTATATTTTGTGAAACTTTCATAGAGAATTTCTTGCATGAGCCTTGCGAACATACGTGCGATTCGAATTAAAATTATTTAATTTCTAGGATTATTTTTATTTACTATTCAGCATTAACTCTAAAATGAAGAATTCATTTGAAGCTTATAATTTATTGTAGATTAATTTTTTCTAAAAAATATAGTTAATGAATTATAAACATTTAAAATTTATACAGCACCAAAGAACACGTTAATTAAAAATTTCTATCCATATAAATATCAGAGTTCAAATAGATTTTCAATTATTGTTTTCAAAAGAATAATTAGATTCTATAATTAATTACCACTCATTAATCACCCACATTAATCACCTCATTAATCACCGTTTGCTCATTGCCATCAATTGGTACCTCAAATAAAATATAATCATCAATCAATACAACCACGTCAATTGTATTAAGTTCAGGGAAGTCTTCAGGAAGAAAGTTTGAGTCCATCGTATTAACAAAATTGTTTTGTGTTATTGATGAACGGAGGAAAAAAAATCAGTAAAAACTACCGTACTGTATAGTAAAAACATTTCTAGTAAAATGAGAACCCATAATTTTGGTTAAAGAAAGCAAAATCTGCGGTATTTAAATCATTTGCTTGATAATTTTTCCATTGATATGGTAACGATTAACTGGAAATTCTAACTTTTGAAATTATAGTCCTTATTACCTAACATTGAGTAAAAAATAAAAATTTGAAAAGTAAATTTAACCAAATAAATGGATTCATGCTCTAATGTATCATGATAAAATAATCAAATTTTAGCACATTGCCAAATTTAATCAAATGTTATAAAACCCTATTTTATTGTTAATTTCCCGAAAATCATTGCGAATGCGCTTCGATAAAAATAACCGTGCTTTTTGTGTTCCCATAGAACAAGAAACACGGTGAATTTTATCATATTCTGGTAGTTTTGTCCATGCTTTTTTTCCTCGGTGTTTTTGGTTTTTATAAAAAAATGCATACATTTTGATCCCAAACTCTTGCATACTAATAAAAATTAAAACTATGTTCTGCAGATTTTTTCTAAAAAAATTTCAATAAGTTGAACTTTACCCGCTACTGTTTATTAATATTTAAATATATTAATATTAAATTAGATATTTCTAATATCTTTATGTTTCGGTGATTTTTAAAAAAAAATTATTTGTTAAATTAGCTGAAACAGTTACTATTTATATATTATTAAGAATCAAGCATGTAAATCGTAGAACACAAAATACTTAATGGTTAACCAAAATATTTTAATCCTGTGCTTTTATCATTAAATGTTTTCAATAAATAAAACGCTAATTTTATGGTTATTTCAACATACTCAGTCATTAATTTATTTATATAATATCATTTTTTATAATCAAGAATTTTCCTTAAAAGAGGAGAAATTGGTGCGAAAAAATAAAGGAAATAGATTAAATGGTTTTATGCAAAAGCTTTTTTATTTTTATTTGTCATTACCCTTAATTAGTCTATGTGTTTATCAGGTCTTAATTAAAAAAATTACGTTTTTAATTTTAGAAAGTGTGTGTTTTAATTAAAATTTTTTTGTGTTTTACAAAAGAAAAAGCTTTTTTTATCCTCTCTTCTAATGAAGATAATATCATAATATTATGATTTATTACAATAATTTGTTGAAAAGATTTATTTATGTCTTGCAAGGACACTTAAACCTTGAATGTTAAAGATGAATTTCATGTTTTTTACTCTAAAATTTCGTATAAAAATTGCGATAGGATTAATTAAAAGGAAAAAAGAGAGCGTTGTGTCTTCTAAATTATTATCTGAACCTTTTTGTTTTACTATTATGATTTTGTCAGAAAAAGAAATTTTGAGTAAACATTTTAGTAAAAAAACTTTTTTCGTTATTTTAAGATACATAATAAGCATATTTTAAGTTTAAAATTAATGTTTTTTATTGATTGCTCATTAAAAATTTCTTAAATATTTTTTTTAACAACTTTGTTCAAAATACCGGAAATAAACTCGTTTTAGGTGTTAGTTTTCCCTTTTAAAAATAAAACTGATGAAGGTTATATCTTTTTTGTCACTGATTAAAATATTTTTAAAGCGATCAAATGCAGTACTTTTTATATTTTTTATTGAAATTTTTTTGAAGAATAAATAAATAAGCGCAAAATGAATTCAGTCATAGTATAAAAATACAAATGGAATAAGTTTTCAAAGCAAAAACTTGTTTACTTAATCGCTAAAATGAACACTAATTTATAAACATTTAGTTAAAAATATTATTTTGCTAAAACAGCATCATACGTCATTATAAAGTACTTTAGCTCATATATAACATAAAGTATCATGTATAACATAAAGTTATGGTTTTTGTTTGATTGTAACTACTCGAATTTAAAAAATTTCAATTTTCGGTTGTTGTAATTTTAATCTATCCTACAGTATATTTTGTATGATGTTAATATAAATTAAGAGAAAATAGAAATTATGTAGCTCTATTTGTAGATCATTTCGAAATAATTTTAATACACATTTTTAGAGTTTTAGCATTTAATGATTTGTAGCTGAAAAATACCAAAAACAATAATTAGACTATACCTTAAGAAAATCTAGATTGCAGTTAAATAATTGTAACTTGAAAAAAAATGCACTGAACTTGAGAGACTTATACTTAATGGTACTATCACAGTCCAAGGGTATGATTTTTGTAATCTGTTCCTTCATTGGTTTAGAAAAATTAATGCTTCTTTTAAATTAGTAGTTTCCATACTTATTTTCAGAATTTTCTAACACTTTCTTTTAATCTTTATTTCTCTTTTTGAGTAATACTTCCTGATATTCTTCGTTAGTTTTTCATTGATTAAAATTAAAGTGTAGTTAGTGCTGTCAGAGATAGTATAATGCTGTCAACTGAATCTGATAGCTGAATCTGTCAGATGATTCTGTTAGCATTGTTAAATATGATCACTTAGTTGCACTTAAAAAGAAACTTTTATCCTTATACATTTTCTTGTTCAAATATTTGTTTTTCTGACCTGAAATTATTTTACTTCTTACTTGCCTATGGAAACTTCATTTTCTTTATAATTAAAGTAAAAAGAGTATGACAAGTTTCAAGCATTTAAAACAAGACGGTAACATGTGAAGAGCGTGCTCATGCGTCTTGAGTAGTGTTGATGTATCTTGAGAATGGGTGCCATGTTTTGAGCACTCTAAATATGTTTTTCCTATTTTATTATGAAATAAAATTTTCTTTTTGCAAATATATTTTTCAACTTTATTTTATATTATTCATTTTAATTTTCCACTTTTACTTCTGCTAGCTGATTGCGCAGGCCCAACTCAATTATTCTGCTTTCCCTAAATAACCGAGGACATAGAGTTCAAAATTCATAAATACGAAAATGTACATACTTAATTTCATATTCATTAACTTAATTTCTAATTTATTCAAAACAAATATAAAGTACTGTTTTAAGTTTACACTATTCTATCTATTCTTTAATACTATATTTAAAATGAAAAATACATTTTTATTTTGCGATTTAAAACAGCACTTGCACCGATACCTGTAACGTCTTTCAAAATTTACACCTTCTGTTGCAACTAAATTGTTTTACATTATTTCACTATGTAAATATAAGTAGAAAATGATTAAAGAAGACATTACAAACTTTTTCATTGACTAAAACATTAAAAAATGATTTAAAGTGCTAGATAACTTAACGTAGGTAATCATTTTGTTGAGTTCTTCCTATACAATTTCGTTTTCATTCACCCATCAAGGTCATTTTTTCTTTTGTGTTTTCTCACCTTTCTCCATATTTCCTGCTCTTTCATTTCTTCTTGGAATTTTCTTTTTTTTTCTTCTCTCTGATCTTTTATACAAAAACACCTGTGAAATCTCTATCAGGCTAAAGAGATTTATAATGAAGGACATATTGAATGGTTATCTTTATTTCAAAGACATATTTACAACGTCTGATTAAATTATCTTTTTACAATTATGACACAATAAGTATTTAATGAAAGATTGTAGGATGTAAAAAACTGCAAAAATGATGAATTTTTTATAAGTTAATATATTATTTTTAATCATATAAATTGATGTTTTCTTTGAAAATTAATTCTTTCTAAGCTCTAGGAGTTTTGTTTACCATTATCAATGATATATGTTCAACACATAACATTAGCTGTTGCAGAAACGTAAATAACATGCGATGAAATAGTTTTAATATTTTTGAAATATTTTTATTCACTACATAAAACTTAAAAATACCTTCTTTTCTGATACTACTATTGAGATATTAAATTTACAAATCAACAACGGTGTTAAGAATTTTAACGCAGAGAAAATTGTGCTGACATATATTTAATAAATAGTAAAATATCTTTCCATAAAGCAAAGACCGAACTTAATTATGTGAAATTTTACAAAATTGTCCTTAAGCAATTTTATTTAGTTTTCAAGGCATAGAAATGTCGGCTTTCATGAAACCCGCTCTTTGAAATATTACATTTATATTTCTGAAATGATTTTAAGTGTTATGATTTGACAAAAGAGCGTGCTCTCATGCTATTTTAAAAAAATAACTGGATAGCAAATCAAAATTAGCTTATGTAAAATTCAACAAAATGTTACTGAAATATTTTTAATTATCGCATAAAGAATAAAAATGTTCGCTTTTTTTAAAAGCACTATTAAGTTCTTTCATTTACGTTTCTTAAATTATTTTAAATGCTTTGAAGTAAGAAATTTGTACTGGCATCTTTTATTGAGTATTAAAATATTTAATATGGAAACAAAGACAAAATTAAATTACATGAGAGTGTAGTGATTTAATTTAATTTCACCCAATCTTATCCTTGCACTCTTTTCGATACTTAGCACTTGACCATGATCCAAATGTAAGCTCGCATTACCCTAATGAATCTGACACTATCCACTGGACTGTAAGATATGAGGCACAATAACATTACGATATAAAAAGATTTAATTATTGATTATGTTTGTCAATAATACTAGCAAAAGCAATTATCATGATCTATTAAAAAAGTAATGTTTAAAAGTAAGAACTAGCACATTATTTTAAATAACTAATTTTAAACTTTTATATTTTCTAAAATATGATATGCCAACACAGTTTCTAATACATTATATACTTTTAAAAAAATGTTAAAGCTACCAGAATTTGATAAAATTTACAGTGTTTCTGGCTGTAGGGGAGCATCAGAAAGCTCGATAATTTTTAAAGAACCCTTTAGTAGTGATTTTGGTTGAATTAACAATAAAATTTTGTTCGATAATTTGTGATAAAATTTGGTGAATCTGATAAGGGTATGTACTTTTATCACGATACGGTAGAGCATGTCATAAAAACCACTTAACCGGTTAAATTTACTCGTCAGTTTTGTATTTTTTATTAAATGCGTGGTAATAAGTACTTTAAATTTTGAAAACGGGAATTATCAAACTATCTTGACTATATGAACGGAAAAATTATCAAACGAAGGGTTTAAATACCATGCATTTTGATTTTATTAACCAGAACTATGTCGGTTTTCTGATAAGAGTGTCTTTACCATACAATTCGATAGTTTTACAGGCAGTTTTTTCCCCGTGTATGTTTGAAGACTAAATATTATTGGCTATGAAGTTCGTGTTATGCTTTATCTTAGCGAAATAAAAACTATCTTCAATGGTTCACTTCAAAATACATTTCAAAAATACATTTCACAAATCTGTATTTACTTACTGCAAATAATTTTGAGATTCTATACTAGTTTTTTGTTCGGAAAATTAAAGTTATTATTCCAGCACTCACTGGAATATTTCAAGACACACCATTTCAAGAAGTAAAAACTATAGAGTAAAAATATTTTCAATCAAAACGACGCGTTCTTAAATGGATGAATAAATCACAACTTAAGTTCCCTGATATTTCTGATTTTCCAGATAAAAATATTTCTCCCTTATTTATCCTAATTCTTATCTTTCTGTCCTAAATATCTTAATTCTGTGTGAATTGAACATCTCATTTTTAATGCGTCGAAAGAATTCCGTCAAATTACCATAATGTATGGGATTGGCATTTCTGGCAAAAAAAACCTAATTCTCTTTATAACAACAAAAATTTACCTTATTTAAACTATTAATTTGATAATTGTTCATATGGTTAGTAGAAAAAGCGAAATTGCAAAGTAAATTTAACCGTATAAATGGTTTTAAGTCATGCTTAAAGGTATCATGATAAAATTACTAAATTTTAATATATTAAGCATATATTATGAAACGATATTTAATTGTTCAATTTACCAAAGCGCTTCTGTAAAAATTACCGAGATAATGGAATTCCCATAAAAGTAGAGCAGATTCTGGTAGTTTTGACCTTACTTGAGACTTACTTGGACTAATGGGAATTTTGATATAATCAACAGATTTTGATTTTTCATCCATCATCTTTTTGTTTGAATCATTAATGATATAGAAATCACAAAATTCGACAGTTTTAACTTAAAGATATGTCTACTAAATGCATGCATGGTTCAGACATATAGCCTTATCTGCAGAATTCGCTCATTTGGAAAGTTCTCAAGGAAATGAGAAATATCAATCTGCATCACTGAAAATTAGAATAGTTTCGGAAAATTTTCTCAATAAAAAATATAAATTTGCTTTGTAATTATACGAAAGTTTCAAAAAAGTTTCTTTAAAAAATTGCCAATTTCTTAAGTATTTTTTTCCGAATATCAATATCAAAAATTATTCCCAAAAGGCAATTTTCTCGAAATTCTAAGACGAAACCGTTCTAAACAGTGAAAGATTGTGTGTGAAAATGAATTATGTATCGCCTTTATCCTCTTCCTCAGTAGAATTCCTACTTTTCTCTTCGTGATAAATATGTAGGTAAATATAAGGGATTTTCTATCTTGTGCCTACTGTCTCTTCGTGGAATACATTGTTATTTGCAAACTTTCTCCTGGGGATGTACGC
Organism: Parasteatoda tepidariorum; assembly: GCF_043381705.1. Lineage (NCBI taxonomy): Eukaryota > Metazoa > Arthropoda > Arachnida > Araneae > Theridiidae > Parasteatoda > Parasteatoda tepidariorum. Next base: position 63,873,737 of record NC_092204.1, on the reverse strand, counting down.
GGGATATTCCCCGTTTTTATTTTATTTTCTTTCCTACTACAACATGTGGGTGGAGAGTTTTGTTAGGAAATGTGGAAATGGAAGTTTCTTTTCATGGCATTCATTTATTTTTCTCAGGTTCAGTAATATATGAAACGAAAAAAAGGCTTGAATGTTTGAAGTTTATGTTCAATCTCAACTGTCTGCTCCATTCAAATAAAGAATGCTAAATGATATTTTTTTCTGCATGTTCCTAGAAAAAAATATTTTTTTGAAATAATATTTTGACGGTTATTATTTAATATACATTAGTTTAAAAAGCAAAATCAGATGTATATTGTCAAATCACTGGATTAAAATTATTCATTAAAAATATTACTGTTGGGTATCTCTAATTCTGAGGTTATATTAATTTAATTATATCAAGATATTCATAAGTTTTATTATTTTTGATATTATAATGCAAAATGAAAATGTTATTAAATGCTTACAATTAAAATAAATATTGAGTATTACTTCTCCTTCTCTATGACGCTAACAGTTTTTACCGAGTTTAAAACCAAAAATAATATGGTAGTGCCCGTTATCAAGAATACGATAAATTATCAATAGCTGCACATTGTTAGAATCTTGGGAGTAAATTCAATTTCAGCAGTGCTAAAATTATTTCTACTCCAGTCTCATCAACTCATCTTGATGTCCTGGAATCTTGTTCCATTCTTATGAATTCTGACGACTGTGCTGTTAACGAATCTATCCTTAGCTCCTGGAAATGCATTTTACCCTGATTTACCCATCCTTATTTTTGCCTCACAATCATCTTCTGTGGTTTTTCTAGTTTTGTTTCTTACTTTCATTTTCCATTTTTTTTGTTGTCAAATTTTGCGTTGCATATTTCAAACCAATTTTACTTCTTCTCGTTCATGTATGACAAATCTTGAGAATGACCCCCTGTTTTTTGAGCCCTGAAATATTTTGACTTTTATTTCCATCTGCCAAAGATGTTTTTTGGTCCACCAGACTGTGTAGGGGGTCAGGGAACTGTCCTCGCAACAGAAAGGTTTTGGGTTCAAATCCCGGACAAGGCATGGATCTTCCTTCATTCTCTGTACTATCTGTCCTTTCTGTAGTAGCAACGTTAGTTCACCTAATATGTTGTGCCCTGAAAGAGTAACCGACAAATCAACAAATATGCCTGAATTGACGAATGTGAACCCAGGTGGGCATTAAAAAAAGGATGTTTTTCTCCTATCAAGTAATGTAGTATATGGTTTATTTTTTAGAGAAAATCTGCGACACTTAACATTTCTATAATACGATTGATGACACAACTTAACATAAAACAACTAACTTATAGCACAGTTTCAATTAGTATGCATCCTGTTATAAATTATCCTTGAATTGATACTTTAATTTTCTTGAATTAATAATATCATTCTTTAAAATTCGCTAATAAAAAGCATGTGTAATTCATTGATTAATTTGTTCTGTTTATTCATATTCAATTTCTTATTTCCAATTATCATATTTCCTCCACAAGTAGATGCGTTGATTTATAAATATATATTTTTTCATCTCGAAAATTTATTAAACATATTTTTAAAAAAAATAATTTTGCTAGAGATTATAATATATATATACTATTTAGTTCAAGTGCTATCATTTCATGATCAGTGATGCTATTAGATATTGAATCAATACTTAAGTATTATTCCCGTAGTAATAATCTTCTAGAACTGTCCAAACATAATTCTGGCTGAATTCGTGATTTACGTGTAGGTTACAAATCATCGATATAGAGGATGAAATTGCATTATTTTGGAGTTGTAAAATATAAATGCGTTTTATAAATGCTGAACAAATGTTTTAGGTACGCGAACAAGTATTTATGACATTATTTTAATTATTTAAGCTTAGTACATGTAATAAAAGAGATACAAGTTTTCCAGTTGTTTAAAATTAATTAGTAGTTGTTAGTTAATGTTGTTTAAAATTAAAGCTTTTTAGTTTTTATGAGTTAAATAACCTCAATATGCTTTAAAAATTAACTATTTAACTATTAATTAACGTTAAATTAAAGCCCTTAGTTTTTCAAACAAAATCGCTAGTGTTAAATTGCATTTAAATATTTCTTTTATAAATTAATATTTATAAAAGAAAGAATTAAATGCATTATTTCTTTCTTTCTCTAAAATTAGTTTGATGAAAATTGTAAGCCAAAACATTTGCATGCCTTCTAATTTAAAATTTTAAACGTGCTTCTTTATTCCTGTTTAATAGCAAGCAGTGAGAAGAATAATATTAGTAAAAGAATGTTTGTTAACGCGAGTTAAAAATAAGTTTTAATTGCTGAGAATTAAATTTATTGATGATTTATTGATATCTATTAAAATATATTGATAATCCGAAAAATATTTTAAACTTTTGAAAATAAATTAAAAATACACTTACAAAAACTGAGCATAATGTCCATAACAAATATTTTCATTTTAGTACATAAGCTAATTTGTTTAAAATTTGATACAAAATCATTTTAAGTGTTGACTGATTTAAATTATTTAGCTAATTAGGATCATTCAATTATGTTATTGACTCAGAATAACATAAGAACAATAGAACATTTGGTATTTTTTGTTGAAAATATTGTCAAACTTGAATACACTGTAAAAAATTCGGGAGCAAATTATGGTAAAAAGTACTGAAGTTTGATCCCAATTTTTTTACAGTGTAGTTTTTTTTAATCAATCTAGCATTGCCACCATCCTTCACAAATTGACACTTATTTAATTGGGCACTTCTTCGAAAGATAATTTGTTCCATTCATTCAATTCACTACAGAAAGAAAGCAAGTTCTCCGATTTATAATATATTAATTAAAGTTGAAGTAAAAATAAATTGAAGATAAAGGGAAATAAATTCACTTATTTTACAATTTTTGTTTTAAAAACAGCGCAACAACGGTTTAAAATAAAAATCTCAATTTGCATTTTTTTGTTATACTTCATTTAAATTTACTCAGACTAGAAGCAAAATGCTCCTTTTTGTTTACTTGACATACTTTTTATTCCTTAAATCAAAAACAAAATAACTATTTGATTTAATTTTTACATCAAAGAATTTTTTTTTAATAAAATGTTTCCAAAAATGGTATTATTTAGTAAAAAAAGAGTTGTCCAGTTTTCTGTATTCTCTTTCTGATTACGAGCATCGCTTAAATTGCTCTATTTTTGGGACTGAAAAGTACTTTTCTAGAAAACGAAGCATTTTTTCATGAATTTTAATTAGTTTATAATCTTTTTTAAATAAGTATAACAACGCTAGTGAAATTTAATTCATTATAAAACAATCCAAACTTTCACTTCATTTATTATATTAAATCAAATGCCTGTAGTTTTAGTTAGGACTTATAAAAGCTATTATGAGAAGTATTGTTATGAATTGTGAATAATGTAGTATCTATGCATATATCAATTATGAACATTGCTTTGAAAAACATATTAAATTTTTTAAATATATTACTATTTTACTGCATCTAAGAATTCCCTGGCTTTGCATAATAAATGTTTACTTATTGAGTAATTTAAAATACATTCAATGGAAGTTTAACTGATAAATTTTAATGTTTATGATACGTGCAATGCTTAAAAATACTTTTCATTACTTTGAGTTTCACTTAAAAGTGCATTTTTATCTTTGCGTTGAAATAAAGCATACAACATATTTTTATAGAAATTAAAAGAAAATTACATAAAAAGGTATAAAATTTATTTTTAATTTAAAATAAATGATTTTTTTAAATTTCTTCTACACCGTGCTCTAATACAAAGTCAATTTTGTTAAAAACATTCAATGTCTTGGAGATACATTTTATAAACGTACTATAACATAAACGAGATCGCAATTCTCTATTAGTTCCTGTCCTCTAATTTAGGCTATATAACATCACATCTATGACTGTTTGAATTTCACTTAATTGATGGTGAAATACTGAGAATGAAGCACAACTAGTACACGCTCTTCTGCTATGTGTCCCTTAGTGGGAGAGTTTGATGTCGTTAGAGGCCAATGATCATTAATCAAGTGAACGGCCCTAGTGTACTATAGAACGTGTGGGAGTGGAAGTATTTTAATTAAGTGGAACCTCTGGAACAATTGTTTTTTAGCACTCGATGCTCTTATTGCTTTGGAAATAAATTCAGTACCGTGGATTAAAGTCAAGACTGTTTGGAGTTTACCAAATTTCATTTTATTAAAAGTAGACATTATTTGTACTTTTTTTCTTATTTCTAAATTTTAGTTCTTTTAATTTTATATTTAAGTAAATACTTTCATTAAGTAATTTCAATTTAGTGTGAAAGGTAAAAGAAAACGTTGTAAAGGCTTGAGAGAGAGAAAACTTATACAAAATTTAAATTTTTTGAATTAACTCTTTAACTGTTTTCCACCATAACCACCGGAAGGAACTGGTTGATAACTGTTGTTTTTTTAAACTTGGTTTAAGTTATTAAGATGGTTATGACAAACACGATAAATGTTATTTAAAATAGTTTTAAAACTAGAGAGCAGAGTTTCGTTTAAAAATATTTTCCCCCCAATCTTTTCTTTGAAGACGACCGATTTAGTATACGTAATTGACATTCATAGTCCGTATGGAAGTTCCTAGTTACTATGGAAGTTATTTTGTATAAGTTATTAAATAACAATATAGACAGGAGTTACAGAAGTATCTAAAATTGTTCAAAATTTTTTTCCCCATTTGCTTGGAAAGTTATTTGTACCAAGTTATTAAATTACATTATTATCATCTTTTTCACATCTGTTCCCAATGTAACATAAATAATAAGCTTTAAAATCAACGTAAGAATTACTTTACTCCAAGTTATTAAAGTAATAATTCCTTTTTCTAAACTTTTCTCCATAATATAGATAATGGTTTTTCAATCTAAGAGAGTCAAGTTGTTTTAGAAGTTATTTAATGAAAATTATTAACCTGTTACCCATTTTTAATGTAAGACTACGTTCAGGTTTAGTCCTTTTATTTCCTTCTGTTGACGTATAATTTAGTTTTATACGATTACCTGCATGGCTGAGAAAAATTGCAAAGATTGCCTGCATGTTAGCAATGAGAGAAAGAAATGTAAGTAGCATGAAGGCATTGTAAAACAAATGCATACATGTTCCATCACGAAACAGATAATATGCTTTCATAGTTAATGATTGAGATACACGTTGCCATGGTAGTCATTTGCTATAAATTACTATACTGGCAATCACTATAAATTAAATTAAAAATATGCTTTCTAACCAGAGCGCAACGCCTTCTACAAGATGTTAATTTGTACCGTAACATTACATAATTAGTACTTTAAACCTCAAGTGTCTAATGCTAGTTTATTACAACTTAATTAGTTGTTAAGTTGAAATACCATTTTTTAATAAAACACTAACTTGTCCTGTTATGATTCAACTGGATGCGTTTGTAAACTTACTGTCAACATTTCCATTTCCTTTTTTCATGTATCACAAATACGGGATAATAAACTGGTCTTAGACCAGAAATATGGGTTAATAAACTAGTCTTAGACCTCAAATATGGGTTAATAAACGAGTGTTTGATTCAGAAAACTAACTCCTTTTAATACAATTAATGAGTTTACAAATCAATTGCTATTTATCTCATTGAAGTCATTAAACCAACAGAAATAGTAGTAAACACCATGAATGTAGAAAATTTAACTTAGGTAAGATTTGCTAAATGACTTAATTTTTGTTTGCATATGCCTTATCTAAATAACCCTTATATATACCATAGCTTTTAATTCTAAGAAGAATTACTGATTGCGTGAAATCCTAAATAATCCATACCGGATTACAGATGACTTAATCTTTAAACACAATCTTTTATACCAAAAGCAAATCAATTGAAATCTTTCCAATTTATTCATAAATGTTTACATATCAATTAAAGTTCAGTTTATCGAGTTTTAAGTTAAATTTCAAAATAATTTACTAGAGTTAATTGATTGTTTGATCTTCCAGCTTGCGGACATTGCAGGAAAATCCCGCCCTTTGAACAATGTATTCCACGGTGGCCAAATTCCCTGTCGTGGGCGCAGCCATCATTTATCAAAGTCGGGCAACCTGCAATTCACTTAGAAGTGTGGGAGTAAAATTATTTTAATTAAATGCGCTCTTCTGAAAGTCACATTTTTTCCCCTCAAATTACTTTATTGCTTCTAAAAGTGAAAATTAAAAGGTTTGGGAGAAATCAAATTCATCTTCATTTTATTTTATTATCTCAAAAGCATTTGGTTTATTGTGATTTTTTTTTGTTTTGCTGAGTAAATAGTATTTCTTCGAAAATCCAACTAGTGTTTCTTATTTGATTTAACCTTTTGCTTTAGAACAAAGAAGATTTTTTCGTGTTTTCTTAAATTTTCTTAAAAGCACTCTTATTTTTTTCTCAATTTATTGAATGATATGTTTTTTTTAAGTTATCTTTAGGTATTTGATTGAGCTTAAAACAAAGGATTATGGTTAAAAAGACTTTCTTCAAAGAATCTTTTTTTAATCAATAAAAGAATGCGCATTTTGGTTTTAAAAAAAATCAAGAATGTTACAGTCGGTTATCATTTTATTTATGCATTTAATGTTAAGAGTATACTAACGTAATATAAATATTCCCATTTAAAATGAAAAAATCTTATCGATAAAAAAATTGAATCCTTTCTAGTTTGCTCATGAATTTGAACTTCTACGTAGTTTTGCATTCTATCTACTGATTATTTCATTAATAGATGGAGGATATTTCTTCTCATTATACTCCAATTGCATCATTTTATTTCCTATTCATGTGGTTTCGTATTCATGAGTATAACCCAGAAGACGAGAAAACTCCTGAATAGATTATTGGAACAAACACTCTTTTGTGAAGGAACTGAATTAATTAATCTAATTCGCATTTGCGGAAGCCTCGAAACCCTTCCTTAGTTAGCTCAAAGTTAAGATGATTTTGGAATTTGAATTTGCTCTCACTGTAAGGTGAGTGCTATATCCCCTGAGCTATACCATCATTTCAACCACATCATAATCGTAAACTTCAAAATATCTAAACAGTTCTGAATTAAATGGAGTTATTGTAGCTCTATTGAGCGAAAGAAAATACTTGGACACTAAGACAGTCAATTAATTGCATATAGATTGATGAATTGATATTTTCTTTTTCCACTTTGTAAAAAAGGGTTTCTCTCAAAACTGAGCTTAAAATGTGTCAAAATAGCTCAGCAAAAATTAACAGTAGAATTTAAAAACCTCATAGATTCGAAATTAAGAAACAGTATGGTCAATTTTGAAGAAAAAAAATGCTTAGTCTCATCAAAAAATGCTTAGTCGTGATTTGGTGGGATAATTGTCTTAGAGTGAGGTTCGTTGACTGCCGGTATTATTTGAGCCAAAGACCTATGGGTTCGCAATAGGATGCTTTAACTTCCGTAGTTGCTCATCCCAGTCCAGAGAATTTTCCAATTTCAATGGTGCAAAGTATTTGGAATAAGGAAAATATGGTCTGAACGTCTTAGTCAGGAGATCAGTAATTTTAATTCCACTCTTTGCTTATTTTGCTACCTCTTAAAAAGCTTTATTTGAATAGAATATATGTCATCGTGGGTCACTGCATTGGGCACTTCACATTCCTAACTTTCCCTTGACTGGGACTTACAACTATAGTGGTTAGGGTATCTTACTATGAACACGTTGGTCCTTGGTTCAAATCCTCTCCCTCACTCATTTCTCCATCCACATGCATTTTTGTTTAAAAGTCAGCATATGTCGTTTTAATTTTGAATTCATGGAATTTTCAAATTCGACAATTATTTGTTTTTGGAACTATTTCGACACAGTATTGTTCAATTTTGAGACATCCTTTTTCAAAGTGCATTTTAATAAATAATGAAATAAATAAAAGAGAATGTCTTTTAAAATCAAACAAATATTGCAATTTAAATTAATTTAATTCTTCTTTTTGCGTCGTATGAGTCTTTGTTGAATAATTCTTTTTTAATCGCATTCTTTACCATTTTGTTAAATTGAATGTTTTTGTACACCGTGCAGTCCCGAAGACTGTACGCTTTAATATCATTAAAAAAATAACTAAATTTTTTTATCTTCTGAAATATTCCAAAACTGAACTAATCTAGCATATTTTAGTAACTTTTCAACATTAACTTAGTAACTTTACAAAGTTACGGATATGTCAATAATCGTAACTTTGAAAAGCGTAACGTAACGTTATATTAAAGATTTTTTTTCTTCAAATTTGACAATACACCCAAGACAGATATTTTTTTTTCTCGTGTAAACTTTGAAATACTAAAAAATATTAAGTATACACTTTAGATTCATTATTTGTGTAACGTTTATATTTTCAAAAAATAATTATATCACAAGTTTCAAAGAAATTGCTATCTTTGTGCTGAAATATGTACAGTTTTGAGAAAAAAAAGTCATTCGCAGACAACAATATTTACATATAACCCAAATAATTTTTGAAAAAGGATAGAAGTACCTTGAATGGAGCTAAATTTTCCTTTTTCAGAATTGTCAGAATCTGGACTATTGTATTAAATAAGAAATGATATTGATTAAAAGTTAAATAGCTTCTTCTTTCGGTGTGTATAAAATTGATAATTGATGCCAGATATTTATACTTATAGTACCCAAACTTTAAAAATCAAAACTACTAAGTTTATTCTTCTCATAAATATTGATTCTATCGTTACAAAAGATGTTCAATCATAAAAAATCTGGTAGATTTAAAAGAAATTGGCAGAGAGTTATGTTAAGCAACTGAAAGGCCGTAAGAAGCTTTTGAGTGTAGCTCTGAGAAAAATGGAATTCGGGATCCTTGATGTCATAACATTACTCACCCTATCTGGTTGCTTTTTGATAAAAAAAAATGTTTTTGCTTGTAAGATATGTTTTATGCATCAACGCATTAAAGGAAACATAAATACAATCTCAGTTCTTTTAAAATTTATGTAATTTGATTATCAATTATAACTTTTTATAGTGAGTTACTCTAATATTTATTTATAAATAACAAGTAACATTATGTATTTTATCAATGATTAAAAAAATCCGATAAGCATGCACATATCTCAATCAAACTCACTAACAAATAAGCGAAATTGCAGAACACAAATGTAAAGTTAATTTAGAAAATAAAACTATTTTCCATTAGCTAACAACAAATTCAAGTAGAAAGCACATGTAACACTTTAAAAGAATAACTGCAAAAGAAAATGCTTTTCTTAGAGACTGAATACTAAAAAATACAGTTACGATGTTGGATATTCTTTATTAAAAAATCAGCTTTGCATTTTACTATAATATCTTTGCTTTCATTTAAATTCCTTGCGACTTTATTAGATATTAAACTTAAATTTGTTTCAGCGCTAATGAAAGAAATATTATCTTATAACCATGTAAGAGTAATTATCAACATAATAAAGATTCATTTGCGCTATAAAATTGTTTAATGAAACTCTGGAATTTTTAAAAGTATAATAAACGAAAAACCCCCATACATAACAAACTGTAAAAAATTCCGTATAGTTTAATTTTACCGTAACATGTAGGGGAACAAAAACTCTGATTACCGTAATCTTTAATGTAATAATTTCCGAAAAATTACTGAATCACTCTAATTAAATAAATATTTCTGTAAACATTACGGTATAATATTTCACGGTAAAAAAATTTTTTGTGGTAAAATGGATTTTATGGGTGATGCACTCAAAATTCCAATACTTTGATCCAGAATTTTTGTCAGTGCAGTCGTTTCATTCCACAAAACAAAACAATAAAAAAGGAATAAATTAAAATGAAAAGAAAAAAAGTGAAAAAGAAAAGAGAGTAAGAAAAAAAATGAAAGAGAAAAGGAAAGATGAAATTTACGAAACTAGGTGACTGAGGGGAAAAAAATGCCACTTTTTTCTCGTTCAAAGATGCAATTCCATTTGTTTTTTTACCCTGCATATTGCTGCAGAATTCTATTATTATATTGCTGCATATTGCTGTAGAATCCCTGCATATTGCTGCAGAAAGCATAATTGCTCTCAATGTTGGAGCAATTATGCTTCAATCCAAAACGAAAACGTATCGTGTATAATAATAATTCATTTATTGTAAGAACTAAGCCTTAGAAGAATTTAGTTCATTTTCTCCTCGTACAACGCCAATGTGATTTAGATTACTAAAATTGTACTTCATGGAAGTAAATTCATCCTAATACTTGTCACAAGAAGTTCTCGTCCTTTTCTTTGTTTTTACTCGAAACACCCACATAAATAAGAATTTTTTCTCTCCGCATTCATTTGTCTTAAGAGAAGGTACTAAAGCATTAACCACTGCAAAGAAAATGAAGATTATAAGAGAATATTGATTTGATGGACAATTATGCTATATTATAAATGTAAATATAGTGTGCTATAAAAACTCAAAACAAGTTTAATTAATTAATATAAATACATTATACTTAAATATACTGTGCGTAAAATAAAAAACTGTATATTTTTTGATCTAATGATCAGATCTTCACGTTCTAGGACTCCATCTTAACAGTTTGGGAGGGGTGACCACAAATATGATATTTAATTGGTGCAGGCGATATTTTTAGTTACGAACTCGGTTGCAAAAACGTACTTTCTCTAAATAAATCTTAATTTCCCCCACTCCCGACGAATTCGAGTTTTTGACCCCCAAAATATAGGGGGTAGCAGCAATCTGAGAAATATGGTCCCAATAGTTTGGTCAGGAGAGCCGTCGAAAGTTTGGACCCCTTAATCTTAGTTTTTCATTCTGCGTATTTCACCATATATCGAGAAGTTTTTAAGTAAATTGGAAAATTTTTGCACATAAATATAAAATCCTTTTGTCCCAAGATAATTCCATACAAAAATAAATTTTAATAAATATTTATAATTTTTATTATTTTATTAAATAATTGTCGAAAGAATTTCGAAATGTAAAAAATTTTTACATCATTTTAAAATATGTAATTTTATGCGGCAAAATACAAAATTTGAGCAAAATTGGTTGAATTGTTGCTGAGAAATCAAATTTTAAAAAGGTCGTATATTTAAAATTCCATTTCTCTGGAACTATTCGACCGATTTCGCTCAATTTTTGTTTTTTACCATGTAAAATTAAATACCTCAAAATGATGTAAAAAATTTTACACTTTACAATTCAAATTTTTTTCACTATTATTTAATAAAATAATAAGAAATAATAAATGTATACTATAATTTAGTTTTCGCATAGGATTATCTTTGGATATACGAATTTTATAAGTGCGTGCAGAAAGTTTTCATTTCGCTTGGAAAGTTTTCGAGATAAGGCCAAATACGTAAAAAGTAAAATTAACATTAAGGGATCCAAACTTTTGAGCACTCTTTTGAGCCGTACTTTCCAGAGGATATGAGGACCATATTTTCCAGATTGCAGCTACGCCCTATAGTTTGGGGATCAGAAATTTGAATCCATCGCTAAAAAGCAATGTTTATTCAGAGAAAATACGTTTTTATTCTAATTTCGTAACTTAAAATATCGTCTGCACTTATTAATTAGTATATTTGAAGCCATCCTCTCGAGCCATTACGATTGAGTTCTAGAACGTGAAGATTCAATCATTAAACCAAAAGTTATTCAGGTTGGTCCGTTTGCGCACTGTACAGATCATTATCTTACGATTATATGATACACAAGACAAAAACATTTCCTCATCGGCACACTGGGTGCCAGTGTGTCATGTAGGTTAATGTTTCACAATTTCAGAACCAGCACCATGATGTTGCGAGCAATGCGCACCGACAGCGAAAAACTTCCCAGACTAACTCGTATCCATTGATCGGAAACCAGATGCGCTTCATGTCCCCGCCAGAGATCGAACCCCAGTTCTTCACAATGACAGCTTAGTTCCATAACCACTGAACTAACATGTTTTCAAAAATAGCTAGTTAATAATTGTGAAATATTTAAAAACCACCTACACGGTTTCTTCAGTAAAGAAATAAAAGTTTTTGCGGTCTATAAATATTTAAAGACAGATCCAAAGTTTAATATATTTGAGTAATGATGTTTGCTTTATCGAAATAGCTTTTACTTTAATATTTATCCTACTTTATTTCATATTTGACTTTGTAGGATTCCGAGGAGATATTAATAATAGTTTCAAAATAAATAGTTTATGCGAATGATAGAACGCTCTTTTTTATTTTTCAAATTTATAAATCATAGGTTTCAAGAAGCTATACTGTAAGTTTAAACTATTTCTATGATGATTGCGTGTCTTAAACTTTATAATACACTTTTCGTTATAAAATATAACAAATGCATCATACATTCAACTAAAACTTAGCTTAAATATGTGAAGAAATATATTTAAAAGTTTTTTTTTCTTATTTGATTTTTAAATCTGATAAATTGTATTATATTTCAAAATGATTGTCCAGAATTTGAATAGTTTTTAAACATTCTTAAACAACCAAGCATGTAATAAATCTTCGACATTTATAAATCTATGAAATCTATTGGTTCATAATATTTTTAACTTAAAAATATTGCAATAAGGAAGTAATAAAATAGGATTTTAAAATAAGGAAAATATTACAGAGCGTATTATTATGAGAATGAAGAAAAAAAGTAAAGAATAAGTCATAATTTCATTCTTAAATGATAGAAAACTGTTTTAATTTTGTAATTTATGTATTAGCTATTTCGGTATTAAATAACTTGCATACATGAAAATGGCATTCCATAGTTATGAATCATGTTTAACCAAAATATTTCAGACACTGAGAAAAAAACACATCAATAAGTGCAACCTTTCTCTTTCCAAAACTGCTGAAATCAAATTGAACAGAAGTTATATGATGACTTAAAAAATCAGTTATTTTGATTATTACATTGATAATTGCAACTTTTCTGCCTTTTAACTCAAAACTAACTTTTCAGTTATTTTCCAACATTTTAAAAGCAATATCTCAAACCTTTTTAGTTAGAATTACTTGAAATTTTTCATGAATGTTTTCTATTCATGCGTCTAGGGAATATACTACGAACTAGTTGAATAAATTATTGTTTTATATCTTTACAACTAAATTAAAAATATCTAAATGCATTTTTAGGGTTTTTCTCGTCAAATAAATTTCGATAATTGCTGTAAAATATCTAAATATTTATATTGTGTCAAATACATAGTCTATCTCATAAATAGAGTTTTAATGAGTATTATAAAGAAAAATTAAAGAAATTTTAACAAATTCTTAATTCAACTTTAATATATAATTCAATTTTAATACTGTAGCTCTTAATTAATTCATAGTTTCTAATAAAAATTCATAACTAATTATCTTTGTAATTTTAAAAAAACGACGATTTTTTGTTTTTTTGGACAGTTTTTCCCCATATTTTCTAAAAAATTATTCAAATATTTTATTATCCATACCATGTTTTACACTAAGAAAAATATGGTTAAAACTACCAGAATATAGAAAAGTCGACCCTGTTTTTGGATCTAAGGGAATATCTAAAATATATCAGTAATTTTTACCGAAGTGCTTTGGTAATGATTTGGGTAAAATTGACAATAAAATATATCGTTATAATCTGTGATAAAATTCAGCAACTGTGGTAAAATTTGATAATTTTATCACGATAACTTAGGGCCCGGCATAAAAACCATTTATTGGATAAAATTTACTTTTCGGTTTTATATTTTTTACTTTGTATGAGGTAATAAGAAATATTATTTTGAGAACCAGAATCTCCGAAAAACTGTTTCCATATACACTAAGAAATTACCAAATGGAATGGTTTAAATACCATATATTTTGTTTATATTACCAGAATCGTGGTTTTTTGTACCAGAAAAGTCGTTACCATACAATACGGTAAGTTTGTAATTTTTATGGTAATTTTTAATTACGGTAATTTTTTTTCGTGTAATGTACACTCATGGACAAAAAAATTAGCGCACCAAGAAGGAGTCGTCAAAATGAAACGAAATTTCACATATGTAATGACTACTTTGATATAAGTAAATGATTAGAAAATCAAAGAAAAACTATAATTTATTTCAGAGAAAAAGGCAAAAGAACAGAGGAGTTAATACCTTGTTGGACCCCCTCTAGCACGAATGCACGATACGATACGATCGGGCATTGATGTATACAAATTCTGTATGATGTCTTGAGACATTTCGTTCCATATTCGCTGCAACCTTGCCTCTAGTTCGTTCAAACTCGTGGGATGCCCAATTCGCCGTCCCAAATGATCCCAGATTAGCTCGATTAGAGACAAATTGGGCAGGCCAAGGAAGGGTAGTAACAGTACGGAGACAGTCTTGTGACACCCTTGCCGTATGAAGCAGAGCATTGTCTTGTTGAAAAATGGCTCCTGGGAGCCGTTGCATGAGTGGCAACACACGTGACTGCAAGATTTCATGAACATACCGCTGGGCTGTCATGGTGCCACGGAACAATACTAGGGGTGACCGTGTATTGTAGGCAATGGCACCCCATGCCATCACACCAGCTGTGGGAGCGGTGTCTCACTGTATAGCAAAGGCAGCATTGAGACGTTCACCACGGGGTCTCCACACACGAACACGATTGTCATCACTGCTGAGATTGAATCTGGATTCGTCGCTAAAGACGACCTGGTTCCATTCCGCTGCAATTCAGTTTCCTCGTGCGCGGCAAAACTCCAAACGGGGGTGTCGATAGGTGGGCGTCACGGGCAGCACACGTAATGCGTGCTGCGATACCAACTGTCCTTCGGCCAGGCTCCTTTGTATGGTTCGAGAAGACACAGGGGCCCCTAGTATTATTCCGTGGCACCATGACATCCCGGCGGTATGTCCATGAATCCTGCAACCACATGTGCTGCCACTCATGCAACGGCTCCCAGGAGTCATTTTTCAGCAAGGCAATTCTCGGCCTCATACGGCAAGGGTGTCACAAGACTGTCTCCGTACTGTTACTACCCTTCCTTGGCCTGCCCGATCCCCAGATTTGTCCCCAATCGGGAATATCTGGGATTATTTGGGATGGCGAGATCGGCATCCCACGTGTTTGAATGAACTAGAGGCAAGGTTACAGCAAATAAGGAACGAAATGTCTCAAGACATCATACAGAACTTGTATGCCTCAATGCCCGATCGTATCGTATCGTGCATTCGCCCTACAGGGGGTCCAACGGGGTATTAACTCCTCCGTTCTTTTGCCTTTTTCTCTGAAATAAATTATCCTTTTTCTTTGATTTTCCAATCATTTACTTATATTAAAGTAGTCATTACGTATGTAAAATTTTGTTTCATTTTGACGACTCCTTCTAGGTGCGCTAATTTTTTTGTCCTTGAGTGTATAATCCCACATAAAATCAAATAAAACATTTTTTAAATTAAAAAAAAAAACGTTTTTTAAGTAAAAAATTTTAAAGTTTTGCCTCGTACTACTCTAAACAATTTTTAAAGTAAATATAAATTTTTTCTTCTTAACTTTCAAAATAAAACTAATAAAAAGTATAAAGTACTAAAAACAACAACTGTTAAAATAGTATGGTAATAACAACCAAAGTTTTTTTTATTGTTTTGTTGTTTCACAAAATATTTTAAAAAAAATGAGTTGGTTCTGCACATATTTTCTTAACATAATGTTACTCATGTAAAAATAAAAAGTAATGGTTTTATAAACTTAGAGCTAAAAATATGAAGGAAGCTAACTTACAAAAATACATAACCGTTAAAGGAAAATTAAACTTTTCTCATTTGTTCCAAAGCATATATGTTGTAATGTTAGATAAGAATCCATTTAAGTAAATTGTACTTCGGTAAATCTAAGTTCAGAAACACACAGCTGTTCTGAAATGAAAAGTTTTTAAATTTTTGAGGAGCCCTAATCTGGTATATAGGTAAGTTTTAAAGCTCTTCAGTGAGATATAAATGGCTTTCCAATAATTTACTGAACTTTGAAAAATAAGTCTTCATGAAAGAGCAAAAAAATTACGAGTTCTAAAAAAACTATTATCGATATTTATTTTCTATTTCAACTTAAATTATTTTTTAAATAACTGTAATTCGCCCATTGAGTGTATTTTTCTTAAATAATAAGACCATTTCCTACAAATGAAAACTTGTTCAATTAGTAATAAAATTAAAATTTTTCAATTCCATTTAGTTTAAGTTTAATAATTCAGTTAAGCATAATTTTATATATTTTTAAAATACCGTAATTTATTGATTTTAGTTTTGCGTGATAAAAGTCTTTTAAATGCATGTATACTGGAGTTGCCTATATCGTGCGACTTTTCACAGTTTATCAATCACAAATCACTGATAATTACGCTTGATGTATACACTTGATGTATGATAATTACACTTGATGTATTACACTTGAAGTATGAATATTTTAATGTCGAAATATAATTATTCAGCTACTTAAATAAGTTTTGATAAAAATATTAGTTTATAATTAAGCGTAATTTTATATATTTAGGAAGTTACGTAATTTATTGATTTTAAGTTAAAATGACAAAAGGCTTTTAAATAAATAAATAAGTTGCCTAGATCATACTACTTTTAACAGTTTAATTTTTATTAGTCACAAATCACTGATAATTACACTTGAAATATTTTAATGTTTAAATACAATTATCCAGCTACTTAAATAATTTTTGGTAATAATATTTGTGCAGTAGGTACAAAAAATTAATTGTTTTTTCAATGTATGTGAGTGGCACGATATAAAATTCGGTTGCTTAATTCGTTGCAAATGCTTCGAAGCTCATACAAACCGTGAGAATAGGGAGTATATTGCTTGAGGGAATAAGTAGACATTAAGTAATCAAGAAGGATTGTTTAATAATACAATAAATAAAGGCTAAAAATAAACAGTTCAATTATTCCAAAACGTGTTTGCTTTTGGGTTAATTTCATTGTATTTTTAAATAAATAGCTCTTAAAAGTGGAAAATTTACTCGCATTAAAAATTCACTCGAAATATTCTATTTCAAAAAATATGCTTACTCAAAACCGCTTTACCTTTTTTTTTACTTACTAATGATCTGAGTTGTCCTTAATTCCTCTCTCAATTCCAACAAACGAAATTTTAATTCACTCTCTAAAAATAATTTTTTTTGTAGACAACAACTCCACAAAACGAATTCTTTAAATTAGACTCATTTCTTTAACAAGATTTGGTTAAAAGTTCAATTGTTCTTATAAGTGGATAATTGCAATCTTTATAAAAATGCCACCGCAGCAACCATTTATGTCGTATTCGACACTTAAGCCGGTAACGACCCATTTTGATAAAGTATGACTCCAGGGAGGACAATAGATTACACGAAACAGATCATCTTGGCGAGAAATTTCAAGTTGGTCCAAAGTCTCCTAATCATTGTCATTAGGGTCTAACAGTGAGCCACACTCTTTCATTAATTATAATGAATGAAGAAAATCGATGGTAAATTTGTCGACCTAGAATCGAAAATTTGGCAACAGGAAAGGAAGATAAAGAGCAAAAGCAATCAAGCTGAAGCTTGTGAGACAGCTGCAAATTTCTGGAAGCTGTGTTTATCAATATTTGAGAAGGAATTAATAACTTGTGAAATTTATTAGAGAATCGGTAAATTATCTTAAGCATTTTGTTTCACTTTTGGTAATAAATTTATTATGGAATTTAACTGAGGCTATTATTTGTGAATATCTTATTATATGCCTATTCTGTTACAGATTTTGGCTCGAAGCCGTTTATTGTTCGAGTTGATTGCGATTATTTACAGTGTCAGAATTCCTATAACGTTTTGAACATGCTAATTTACTGTGAACTTAATATGGGGCTTAACTAAACCATATCATTTTGATAACCATGTCATTTTCATAAGCTTGATTCCCCTTACACTACAGTTCAATTTCGATAGAAACGTGGTATAATTTAACATTGTGATTCATATTATGAATCGACGGTAATCCGATTTTTAGAGTATAATTAGACTTAAATAAATAATTAAAATTGCATCATAGTTGAAAATTTATGAAATATGTGTGAAAAATAATACTTGCAACAATCCAGTAATTGTACTTTGTAAAATATTGTAATACTTGTGAAAATGTATGTACTAGGCCTAATTTAAAGTTTAATAGCTGTACATCATTTTAAAAAGTTCTTAAAATAATGGATGTTTTTTATTAGTTGTATTATTTTAAAGTAATTAATTATTCCATTAACCAAAAAGATCTTCGATTTAACCTCACTTTTTGAGACCACTAATCAAATCAATTTTTTCTTAAGGACGTTATGAGAGCCGCGGTGGCTTAGGGGATAAGGCGTTTGACTCCCGATTGGGCGACCCAGGTTTGAATCCCAGCGGAGGCTGATTAGTTTGAATTCTGCTCTCGCACTGACAACACTGCTTACTTAAAATAACCTTAGTGGTAGACCAGGGATGGGCAAACTTTTTTGGTCGTGGGCCAAAAATCTAGGAAAAAAGTTTGGTAAACCTAGTAAAAACTTCTAAAATAAAAATTCTAACTTCTGAAATGAAATAAAGTCAATTCATCATTGACCGCATGGCACTCTACATCAACTTTGCGTTTTTTAGTTGCCATTTTGGGGTTAAAAAATTTTACAAATAACTCAAAAAAGCAGTAGCCATTTTGTACATTTAATAATTTCACCATTATTTACAATGACGTTGTATGTGTGCAATCTTTTCGTAAGCAGTAAATAATGTTAGAACTCCCGTCGGCAGAAAAATCCGCCCGTTGGAACTTAAAAATGCGTAGTCTGCCTCATGTGAAGTACAATACACCTATATTAGATTCCATATGTCAGCTCCTCGAGAAAGACAAACACTAGTTGGAGCTAATCTACTGCTATTCCGTAAAGAACTTCTGCTTTCAGCATTTTACCTATTGAAGTTGTCTGTGCTAACTATTTCCATCAATTTATGTTTTGTAGAACAAAAATAGAGAAAGTAAAAAGGTCATCAGTACTTTGTTAAAAAAGAAAGAACAAAATTAGCTTCAAACAAAGTAGACAAGAAAATGGATGTATGATGTATATAGTTTATATTCGCCACGGATCGGCAAGTTAAAATTCTGCCCGCGGGCAGGATAAAACCATTCCGGCAGGCTACAGTTGACCCGATGGCCGTAGTTTTCCCAATCCTGTCGTAGACGGATCATGGGAGGAATCTCTTTGCCGTCGGACTAATCGTGGGAGGTTTTCCTCTCCATGTAACACAAATACAGGTTATACTCAAAAACCTTTCATAGAAACTCGTTCGTCACAATGCTTGATCCAGGAGTTCCCATGCATTCTGGGTTGGTTTCAAAATTACCAGACTACTGAGTTAAACATTGATAATAGTAAACTCAGAACTAGGTCAGCTGTTCAAGGCAGGTTATAAATTAAAATAATTAAAAAAAAGTCATGCGACTAATTTAGTGTTTGTTAACTAAAATATCAAACTGCTGTTTCTACTTTGATTACATTAGATAAAATATTAAATTTCTAAAATTTCAATCTAGCTTAAGCTTTTCATTTAGTTTCTAATATTTCATACAATTATAAAACACACTTATATGGAATTCACATGCTTGATCTGCTTAATAAAAGTTTTAACATATCTCACTCAATGGTAGCACCATATATTTAAATAGGGTAGTTAAACCTAGCCGTACTTCTTTTATATCAAATTTCAAAAATATTACATCCTAAATTTAAATTAAGATATATTAAAAAAAAATACGAAACCATCTGATGTAAATTACCTAATTTTTAGATATTTAATAAAATATAATGTAAAATTGCTTGGAAAAATTTAGATTTTAAATATATATATATATATATAATAAAATACATATACAATAAAATATATATAGTTCAAAATGAAGAATAAAACAAAGAGACTGTTCAACAGAACAACAAATTGTTTNATATATATATATATATATACATAGCACAATGAAAACAAAGAGAAAAACGAAGAAAATTAATAAGTTTTATTAACTGTGCATTAGCTGCAAGTATATAGAACTCATAAAATAAGCTAAAATATTGAGAAAATATGGAGAATAATAAAAAATAATGACAAGAGAAGAAAATTATTAAAAATAATTTTTCAAAAGTATTTAAAGAAAAAAAATTTATATCTAAAGAAAAGAAAAAAGAAATTAAAAATCCGGAAAACAAAACAAAGAGATATAATCTCTTCATCAGCCCACACGATAACATCCCCAAAAAGGAGTGCTTTCTAATATTGTATAAATACAGCCAAAATCTTATTAATTCAAACAAAAGTGTTTCATAGAATTACTAAAATGTTACGTTCTTAAGAAAACACAATAATATAAAAACTTTTAAGAGAGTATGGAGTTTATGATACCCCAAAAGTATTTCACATTATTACAAAAAGTTAAGAAGTTTCCCAGACAATATAATAGTAGCAATTTCAGAACATACAGATCTCGCTAAACGTTCTTTTTTTAAACTAGAAATAGATAGGAGAAGTAAATGTGACTTTCATTTGCTCTGTGCATTTAAATACTATTATTATTTTCAAGATTTTAATTGTCCAGGGTTTTTTTCTTGGAGAAACTGTTATGAATTGCATTTTTCGGCATTTAAAAGGATTTTATAGATAACGAACTACTTGAAATTTTACCTTGTTATTTCTTCTTCTATTTTCATCTACCTTAGAAAAGATAGAACACTATTTTAATGGTGGAGATATCGATAAAACTAAAAGAAGAAGAAAACTAAGCATTTCTATAAAAATAGATGGATATCTTCAATGAAAGAAAAGAAAATTTAAATCTTCCAAAGAAGCAAAACTTTCCCTTTTTCTTTCGTTTCGTTTCAAACCTAAAAGAAAGATTTTATTTAAATTGTAAATAAAATCCAGCTGAAGTGAAAGTTTTTCAACATATTGAAATGCATTTTAATAAACTGTTTTCTCTTGCATTTTTAAAAAACTTTCCATTTCTTCTCTATGTCATAGAATAAGTTATATAAATTTATTTCTTGTTCAGGTATTATACGTGTACGTATAGAATATAGATATAGAAAGTAATATGAAAAGTTTCTCTTCAAAAATAACGTTTCCCATTTTGTTCTTTCTAATATATTGAAAATCAAATTTGTATTTGGAAGGAAAAAAGTGTTATTTTTGAATTCAAAGGAATTCCAAGCATGCATAAATATACACAATAAATTTAATGTTTGTTTTTTAAATTGGTTAATACAGTCAATGTCAATAAAATGGTTAATTTTTCCATGGAATGTCCATATCTTTTCAATGCAACACTTTGGTTAGAAAAAAAGTATTTTTGAGTACAACAGAATTCTTAACGTGTGTACACCGTAAATTTTATGTAAATGCTTACTTTTTAAAAAGGGTTAATACAGTTCATGTCAATAAGATAGTTAATTTTTTCATGCGATGCCCATACTTTTTTCAATGCAATACTTTGGTAGGAAAAAATGACTGCAACGGAATTCGTAACGTGCGTGCGTACACAGTAAATTTGGTGTAAATATTTATTTTTTCAAAAGGATTAATACACAGTTAATGCCAATAACATGGTTAGTTTTTCCGTGCTCTGTCCTCACCTTTTCGATGCAACACTTTGGTAGGAAAAAAGTATACCTTTGAGTGCAACGGAATTCTTAACGTGCATAAAAATACACATTTTATTTGCTGTAAATGCTTATTTTTTCAAATAGGATTACGTAGTTAATGTCAATAAGATGGTTAATTTCTCTATGGAATGTCCATATCTTTTCGTTGCATCACTTTCCAAATTGCTGTAACATTTCTTAATGATTATTGCAAAAGCAAAATCTTGTTCTTTAATACAATTGTTTAGGTTTGACATACGGTTTAGCATCTAACGATCTGAAAAAGAATTTTTTTAAAAAAAATAACGAATGTAGAATGGAATGGAAGGTTTGAATCGCGTTGCTAGGTTATTTGTCCTCTTCTTTTTTTAAAAAAATTAGTTGCAAAGTATACCAACACCTTTCGCTGAAAACAGATAGAATTCTTAACGCCATACATTTAAGTCTGGCTAACAAAGGACATATTACAAAGAACATTTGCAACACAAATGCAGCGCAATATAATGATAACATTGACAAACACCAGTGCAAGTATTTCAAATAAAATTGTCTTACGGGTAAAATAATTTTTTTAATTTTTAGTTTTTACAATCAAATGCCTCTATAGATGAAATTTGTAAGTAATGTAGTGCAGTTTAATGATAGCATAAACTGAGGCATGTGCTAATATTTCAAATGAAATAGTTTTACTTGGAATAGAAATATTTTTTTGTTTTACCATCAGTTGATGAAATTAGTAACTAATGTCGAAATTTTATAAGGTTAAACCTTTTGTTTTTCTAAGCAGTTCGGAAAAAACGTGAATTTTTTTATCTTCTTCAGTTTTTCTTTAATTGGTATTTTCGAACATTGGTATATCATTTTGGTTTTTGAATAATTATACGGTTGTGAGAATTCCCTTAATAAACATAACTATACATTACTAATTTTTTGAAACAAATGTGCGTTTTTTTTACATAAAATTATTGAAAAAAAAATTATAGTACAATTTGCCATTCAATTTGTGTTACTGCATAAAATAACGCGAATTTGAATAGAATGCTTTATTTATTGTAAGTAACTGATCAATGTATTGTGCAGTTAAAGCATTGATGATATCAAAATCCATTTTTGTCTTTAAATTTTATTTAGGCGTTTTTATTAAAGAAAAACTTTAAAAAACAAACGGAAAAAATTTATTGTTTTAGTCATCAGTATTAAGTTTTTAGCTTGTCTTCTTATATTTTGGTAAAAAACAAATGAAAATAAATGTGAATCTGGTCTGTTTTATCTTGTAATGACAAAGTTTATTTGGAACATGAATTTACCAAAATTTTCAATGTGTGCATTATCTAAATGTAACATCTTGCCCGATAATTCTTTTTTTTTTACTTGGAATTAAAAGGATGACATAGAAATTATATTAATTAAATTTATTTATCAATTGTGCATGTTTCATTATTTCTTTTTTCAAAAAAATTGATTTCTCTTAAAACACTCTAATACTTAATCATTACATTTTATAACACTAAATTTAAAATTATATACCATAAAATTACATATAAAGCAATTCTTGAAAAAAAATTTTGGATTTGGAATATTAAGTAAATTGTTTATTTAATTTTATTATTTTCACAGTTATATTATTTTCTTTATGAAATATATGCATGAAATTATGGAAAAATAATTTATCAAAGTCACTATAAAAAATTCTAAAGGTCACAATTTTATTGCTAAAATTAAACTATTATGCTTAATGAAATTGGGTATTTTTACTATTGATCATTATTTATTTTACGAAATATATATACGATATCCTACCCAATTTATAAATGTTTAATTAATTTATTGTAAATATAAAGATTGCTTTAAAGTTATAAATATAAAGCAATTAATGAAAAATACATATTTTTTTATAGGTATGTTGTTTATAAAATTCTATTATTATTTCTATTATGTTATTTTTGCCAATTATTTCCTCTACGAAGTATTCGTATGAACTCATAATTTGTTAACAAATATTTCATCAGTTCCGCTATTAATTTAAAGAATAATATTTAAGAGGTAAAACTAAAGAATAATGAATTGCGATGTCTAGAACTTTTATTCTCAGAAATTAGATAAACTCTAGGCCATTTGGCATAGATTTATCTAATGTCAAGGTTAAGGAAAACAAAATACGAAGAAAGCAACGTTTAACAATGAAATAATAGTGTTTCAAAACATCCGCATTAAAAAAACATTACACATACTTAAATTATTAATAAATTATTTTCTTTATTTTTATTTTTAAATGTATTCTTCGTTTGAGAAAAAAGAACCATTGATAAACAATAAGAGAATATTATAAGCTTTTATTAAAACAAAAGGTCGAGCCGGTGTCAGCATTATTTTATTTTTCCTAACAAATAATTGCAACTTAGTTTACCTATTTTTAATTCACGTGACTTTTTATTCCACGCTAATCATGTTGGGCACGAATATTTGGCGCAAATAGAAATTATTTTTTAAAGTTCTTTTCATAAGGCGAGAGAGTTTATAAATCATTCCTAAGTGTTACATGAAAATAAATCACATGAAATACATGAAAATAAATCACAGCTATGTCTCTTGAGGCTTAACTTTTAAATAACTTCCTACGAATTACTAATGCTTTATCGTTTCTCATGGAAATTACGCGTAATATTTGGCGTTATTTTATGTCTCGAATTTGCATTCGTTGACGAGCGTGAAGTGGGAAAAATCTCTTCCCTAAACACGTATTTCAATATTTGTTTTGTTTCTTAAGCCTGAAGGAGAATTCGAAATAGTCTGGTGTTGCAACTGTTTAAAATGCTCTAGTACACTAAATCAGCGTGATTAAAGATAACAATTTGCTGTGTTTTGAATATAATTAAGTTGTTCTCTACCTATTGAAAACAGTTAAATTGGATGGCGGCTAAAACAGATATGAAAATTTGCAATGGAAACAAAAAAAAAATATATAAACGTGAAACACTTTTACATTTGAATTTCCGAACATTTTAAGTGAAATGAATAATGTATAATCCTTGATTAAATGCAACTAGATTCTGTTTTCAAGATAGAGAAAAGTTGCTTAATTTCTGAAGTTCTCAGAAGAAAGTTTGTTACACAATGTATGATGCATTCGAACTTGATGGAAAATAATGAGATAAAAATTGTATGGGTTCGTGACATTCAAGTTTTGTTTGTCGCCAAAAGGAACAGAAAGAACTTTATTTTTCAACGCATTCACTATTGAAACTTGAGAAATGTATGACAAAAGAAATGCGCATAAAATTGTAAAATTACGAGAGTAATTCTTTGTAAGGAAATTTAATTTCAATAAAAACAACGAAATCACAAATAGTAAAAATTTATTAAAAACCTTACCCGCGTTAGGGTGTTACAATGGCGCAATGTCTATCAGTATGACAAAAGACAGGAATGGTGAAAACAGACAAGATGAAAATCCGATTAAAGTTCCGTCATACTAATTTAAAACTCTTTCTAAGGAAATTGAAATTATTTAAATACAGCGTTTTAATATCACAAATCGTAAAAATTTATTGAAAAACCAACACGCATTTTAATGACATAATGGAATATCTTTATCAGTTGGATAAAAGACAGGAATGGAAAAAAACGGATGATTAAAATCCGATAGAGGTTACGTTATACTGAAAGAGAGAAACATACAATTAAAAGAGCCAAAAAATAAAAATATTAAAAAATTTATGATTTCCAAATATTAGACAATTGTGGTATTGCAGTAAGGCTATTCACAGTAAGGTCTTTGTTTTTGATGATGTTGTGACTCACCCAAAATTCCAGATCAATTACTGAAATACATTTATGAATCAAATAAACTGAAAAAAGTCGAATTTATGGCTTTCTGTCCAGTAATGTTTTGCAATGGGTGAACGGGGAAGTTCTTGGTTGTTGAGGTAGCCTTGATGTTCTTTGAGCTGTTGTTTGAATGCTCGTTTGATTTGTCCTACGTATGACAGTACGCATCGGCAGGAAATTTTGAATATTCCTCAGTTGTTAACGCATTCATTTAGTTGCTTGGAGCTCGAGCTGATTATGCTTTTTTTCCAAATAACAAATTTTGTTTTTGCTCTAGTACGTAACATCTGCCGGATTTTAGTTATCTTTGTTTTTAACATTCCTGCCTTTTCTCCTACTGATAAAGATGTACCATTGAAACATCAAAACGCTTATAGTTATTTAATAATTGTGTACTATATGTGATTTTAAAATGTTCTTTTTAATGAAATTTACCGGGACAATTATTGATGAAAAAACAGATGTGAAAAGAAATGCATGCATTATTGATACAAGAGAAATGTATGATAAAAAGCTATATTCACCATTAATGCTGAAGAAACGAATGAGAAAAGAAGTATATACACTTTTAAGAGAGATGTACCAGAAAACGCCAATTGTGCAATCTTGATACTAGATAAATGTATGGGAAATGGGCTACAAGCAATCTTGATATTAGGGAAATGTATGAGATATGGGCTACGAACAATCTTGACATAAGAGAAATGCAGGAGAAATGGGCTACGGGCAATCTTGATTCTAGAGAAATGTATGAGAAATGGGCTACGAACAATCTTGATTCTAGAGAAACGTATGAGAAATGGGCTACAAACAATCTTGATACTAGAGAAATGTATGAGAAATGGACTACGAACAATCTTGATTCTAGAGAAATGTATGAGAAATGGGCTACGAGCAAACTTGATTCTAGAGAAACGTATGAGAAATGGGCTACGAACAATCTTGATACTAGAGAAATGTATGAGAAATGGACTACGAACAATCTTGATTCTAGAGAAATGTATGAGAAATGGGCTACAAGCAATCTTGATACTAGAGAAATGTATGAGATATGGGTTACAAACAATCTTGATACTAGAGAAATGTATGAGAAATAGGCTACGACCAATCTTGATTCTAGAGAAATGTGTGAGAAATGGGCTACGAGCAATCTTAATTTTAGAGAAATGTATGAGAAATGGGCTACGAGCAATCTTGATGTTAGAGAAATGTATGAGAAAAGGATTATATGAATGGATATATAGATTCTTGAGAAGTGTATGAGAAAAAGACTACATCTATTATGTATGTTAGAAGAATGTATGAGAAAAGGATTAGATTAGGATAAAAGGATTAGGATTAGAAAGGACTTTCTATTGCAGAAAATGAAATGTAAAAGATCACTCTCACATGATCAAAAGATCACTCTCACAAATGATCACTCTCACATGAAAAAAATATTATGGTCGAAAAGGAATTCAATTCATTTCATGCTGGCTTTTTGCGCATTGTTTCTGATATTTATTGTGTTAACCTAATGACGTAATTTCATTGCTTTAATTGTGTAAAACTGCAGGTATCTTGTAAAAAATGCTGAGAGAAAAATCAAATAATTGTCTTCTTTTAAACTATATAGAATTTGAAAAATTAAATTATTGAATGAAACAGCGGCCATTGCTACACATATATTAATTCATTAATGAATTTTGCTAACAATTCTGAAAGGTAATTGCAATCTTAAATGACAAGAAGCTTCAGATCTAGCGTTGAGAGAATTAAAGGCGGGATATAAGGATATAAATCCATGTCAATTCTGTTGACATTTAACAAAATTGTTATTAAGGAATGTTCCGTTCAAACTCGTGATTAAGAAGTTAGTACTTGATAAAGTAGGAATATTTTTTTTCTTCCAATGCCCACTTGGTTTATGACCTAGGTCATACAGGCACATGAAGGGCAGATTTGTTGGCCACTCTTTTAGGGGCACCATATTAGGTGGGC
Source organism: Parasteatoda tepidariorum (assembly GCF_043381705.1). Classification (NCBI taxonomy): domain Eukaryota; kingdom Metazoa; phylum Arthropoda; class Arachnida; order Araneae; family Theridiidae; genus Parasteatoda; species Parasteatoda tepidariorum. The sequence goes on along the minus strand of NC_092204.1, from coordinate 63,846,264 downwards.
TAACGTTGCTCCCACAGTGAGAACAGATAGTACAATAAAGTAAGAATATGATAATGTACTTTGTTGCAAGTTAAGAAAAAATCATTATCCATATGGAGAGAGCCTGTTTGCATTTAATTGCAAGCAAAATAAACGTATGCCAAACTTCCAGCATCGAAAGTATATCAATATCGCCAACTCTTGAAACAAAGTTGCACAGCCTCATTTTTACTTGTTTTCTTATTAATAATAATGACAGTTATTAAAAACAGTAATCAATTAATAAATAATAAGAATCAGTAAAAATAACAACTGAAAATCGTAACAAATATAAGTTTTTCTGTTCGCATTTAAAGAAACTGATGATGGAATAATAAATATTGTTTCTTGCAGACGATTTTCTGCAACAGCGAAATAAAAGTAAAAATTCTTTTTCTCGCATTTGATTTGTTAATCCAATGGTCTTGCAACGTTATAAGGTTAAAGAACGAATGTTCTCCTTGTTTATCAAAATATGTCTCCAAATCTAGGATTCCAGTAAGGCTACAAAACTATTTAATTTTAATGTTTGTAAACTAATTTCTTTAAATATTTCTAAGATATATATCGCAAAAAATAGTTCGAATTATATATCTTCCTGAAATGTTTAACTTTTAAAAGCATTTATATTGTTTTGAAAGCATATTTGTGTAATTTGATTACGAAATAAAACGGAACTAGAAGCCATCGCGGAAGATTACTTAAATCTTATATCGCAATGGTGTTTTCTTAAATGGCAACGGAGTATAGTATATTACATATAATAGCAGTATAACTCATGCTGCTAATTCCAAATTCAAAGCCTGATTAGAAATTATTCTTTTATCTGACAACAGACTAATCAAAGTTATGAGGCTACTTATAAATTATCGTAACGAATCACGTTCATAAAATATGATTCTCTTAAGGAATTATGCTTGATAAAATGACGGAATACTATTCAGATGAAATTAAAATTTAAAAAAAGTCTATATGATCCTTGGAATTGTAAAAAATATATTAAAAAGAAACTGAAATAGCTAAAGATACAGCACTGGCTTCTTGATTCTGATAGGCCAACCAAATTCTAATTGTTGTTTGATTTGTCCTTAAACTTTGCTAACCAAAATATCTCCATTTGTAAAATATTCGAGGGATATGGTGACATGGTTGACTTTGGCTTGTTGTAAAAGATAACTTTCTGCTATATATGACACAAATGTGATTTAACTTAACTCAAGTTCAACACGAAGGTGACTCGAAAAGTCAACACACAGATTTAAAATCACGTGATTGTCGGAAACTAGTATACTTTTCCTGGATTGGTCAGACTACTGGGCTAAATATATCCCCAATGGCATACAAATCATTGTTTATTGTCTTCTTTCTGCTGAGCTAACCGTATGAAGTTTCCGTGGTTTTCCTTTCTAAGTAACACAAACGCTGGTTAGACTCCCTCAAACTGTACTTAACAAGGGAGAGCCGTACTGATTGATCCAGGAAATCTCTTGTCAATGAGTTGAATTAAAAATAAGGAGTTTAAAAGCAAAACCGTCAATATTTAGCTGTTAGTTGCATAAAGATAAAATAAAATAAACTCGATAATTATCCTGCGTGTTTTGTATTTGGTTAAAAATTTTAAAACAAAATTTTAACATCTAAATAATTTAATTAGAATTTACGCATGGTTACAATTTCAAACAAATTCTTTTTACGAAGTAACATTTGTTATTTCTTTTATATTCTGCATGGAACGCTGGCGACACTTATTTGTAAGGGCTTGCTTTGATTTTCAAAAAAAAAATCCGCATTGTGCTTGTACAAACATTACTTTTAATAAGTTCCAGGATTTATTTAACAATTATTTAAGCCCTAAATACCCTTTAACCACAAACTAATTGGCAATTTGCAAGTTTCAATTATAACTTTTGCAAACAGGTTTTATATTAATCACCTTCTCTGCACATTAAAGCACATTTCAAGTCTTAAAATATCACAATGAAACTTACCGTTTATTTCCCTCTTAAAAATACACTCTTAAAGCAATTTAAAAAATTGCCTTAAAGATTAGAGAATAAAATAAACTTTCAGTCACTTGTAGAAGCCTTCCACAGCAACAGACTCCAACAATTCATTATTATTCAAGAGATAGAAGCACTTTTGCAAAACAACTTTCCAGAAGCTTAAAATGATTCCCGTTCTCGAGAAGATTAAATAACACCCGGAAGAGGTATTTTAATGCCAGTATTAGGAGATCCAACTTGCACGCTTACATCATTGCAGGCATTACAGAAAATGTGGTGTTCAAATTGCTGTTTATTCCACATTTTAGCATTTCATTTTTACGACTGACATCATAATTTAGATTGTTATTGTGGAAGAGAATGTTTTATTTAAAGAGATAAAAATAAATAAAGTTACAGTTGTTAGGTTTGTGTTAAAAATACTGCGCGTAATGTATAGTGGATATACTCCGGCGTTATTGTTATGAATAAATTTTTCAACAAGCCAAAGGGTGTTAGTTCAAAAAAATAAATAATTAAAGATATTTATAAATTTGAAATTTAACAGAAGATATGACTTTTTTTATACAAGTTGTAAATTGCGACACTGGTTAAATAATTCAGTTCGGTATGGAAATGACGTTTCTAGTAAAAATAAGCAATAATTCTGGTTAATAAAAAAATATATGGTAAAAATAATTTGATCAAAATATATGGTATTTGAGGAATTCATTTGGTAATTTTTCAGTTCATATGGTTTACGGTTTACCTGAAATTACAGTTTTCAAAATTATAGTTCATATCACCACTCATTTAGAAAAAAAAATACAAAGCTGAAAGTAAATTTTGCCGAATAAATGGTTTTTATGCCATAGTAAAATTAGAAAATTTTATCACAGATTAAAGAAGCATATTTTACTGTTAATTTTTACAAAAATCATTACCAAATCATTACTTCAGAAAAAAATTACCGAGCTTCTCGGTGTTCCCATAGAACCAGAAACAGTACATCATTTATCATAAGGCCTGAGAAGCCCATGGCTAGGACCCTGATTTCTGAAGCCCCCTAAATGTTACAAATAATTTTTTTTGTGTGTTTTTTCTTTGAGAATTGTTTCTTAGAGCAAATTAACAAAGATTGAAATAGATATTAAATCAAATTTAATAATATATCGTTATTTACTTTACTTTCTTATGTTATAAATAAATTACAAACACTTCATAATTAAATAACAGGTAAATTTTATTTAAAGTAACATCGGAGTCGGAAATTGGCATTCTGAAATTTCGTCTTATTTCCTGAAAACCGTGTTTACAACGAAAATATAATCATTGGAATATCTTTCAAAAACATTGAAGATATTTTTGCTCATTTATTTGGTTTTTACATACGCAATTAATTATATGTTCTTATTAGTAAAAAAATTTATTTTTAAAGAAATTCATATTTTTGACTGTTTACTACTACTAATATAATAACATTTCTTGCAAAAATTATGTTTTATTACTTATATGATATTTGTGGATAGCATATATAATTTGAAGGGAAATAATAAAATACGTCTTATGAAAGAACACAAATCGAGTTCTGAAATTTGAGTTTTCGAAATATTAGCACTCCCAACAATATCCTCTTAACAATAATCATATATTTTTTATAACTATAAGATAATTTAAATAGTGTTTCAAAATATTAACAACAAAAGAAGTAATGTTAAGAAATCTGCTTTTTCCCTATTACATAATTTCAAAAGGAAGTATAATATCAATATTCTATTCACAATTCAACCATTAAGATTTTATCAAGATAACATTTAATTTCTATATGTTTATTTTAAAATTTTATCTGGCAATTAAGTTATTATTCTCAAAATTATAAATTTCAGGACACTTACTATAAATTGAAATGTTATCGTAGATGTAAAGGAGAGATTAATGATTCAAAATACTTCTACTTGTATTTTTTGTTTATAATTTATATTACAAATTCATGATTCATTTTTATTTTCACTTCCAAGAATTTTATTGCCATCATTACGGACTAAAATTGTAATTATCATTTAGAATTTTTTAGAATTCTTTATAGGCAAAAACGCTTTAGTATAAATATCGTTTTCATATGAATTTGCGGAATCATATAGGAAACCGTGTGTAAAATAATTACATTCAAAAAAGCTTAACTTTTGCTTCTTTGTTTTCTGCACCATCATTAATTTCCATTACAATTTTTTCTTTTGTTTGTTTCTAAATTTTTTATTCCCCTATACTTCACTCGACTCGTACTGTACTCTTACTACCCAAGTCAAAGTTTTTGATGGTTTTCCATCGAAAGACCAACATAATTTTTAAAGTAACCATTAGGACTGGGCTATATATCGGTGTATCGAGACATATCGATTTAACGCATATATCGGCAAGACGATACAGCGACTTTCATTCAAGGCGATGCATCAGAAATCTGATTTAGGCCGCCGAGTAAAGACAACGAGCGCAAAACGATAAAGCAATATAAGACACGCAAGAATATAAGATAACGATATAGCAATATAAGACCCTTCTCTTACGTTCCGATGTCGACTCGCGCTGTGGAATCGTTATGTTGTCGCGATGTTCGGTTCGTAATGTTGAAATAGCCTTGATTGGTGAGCTGTAGAATCAAAATCAGAGTTTTGAGAACACATATCGCTATATCGCATGTTCCTTTTCGCCCCTCTTAGTTTTTTTTCTTTGTCGCGACTTTTCTTGTAGATTATTTTCAGTGGGACTAACTTCGTGATCGCCGATGTTACCTTGTTCTGAAGGCAATCTATTATTGAAAAGAATATATAAAGAAGAGTTTCTTCATTAATTAGATAAGTTTTTTTTTAAAAAAACTTCTTTTTATTTTTAAATGTGAAAATTATCGGCAATCTAATTTAGGCGCCCATAAAGAATTGAATTTGTTAGGTTATTTTTTTACTTTCTTTTAATTTATTAAAAACTTTTTGGATGAAACTTCTAATAATTTAATGAGTTTTTATTACTGATTTTAAATTTATAAATCTTGTTGTTTTTATTTTTAGAAATAAAGTTAAAACAAAATTTATTTTTGTCATTTGGATTTGGACATAAGTCAATCAACTTTGTTTATACAAAAAAATTTGAAAGGTTTGCGTATTTTATTCATTTTTTTAAATCATTTAGCACTTCGTTTTATTAGAGAGTATAATAATTTTTTTTAAAAAATATTCTTTTCATATTATTTGTTAATTAGCTAAATATATTATCGAATATCACAATTTTTTTATTTTTAAGAAATTAAATCTTACTTTGTTTTTCGTTCATAATTCGGTCATTATTTAATTTAATTTAATTATTTATCTGAAATGATAAGGTCCCGCAGTGGACTGATCGTTAAGACACGGTTCCCTGCAGATCACCGAAGTCAAGCATCACTGGCTGCGGTCAGTGTGCGGGTGAGTGACCACTTGGATCAGTCTGCGTAGGGACCGAGGGTGTGCGGTATTGGTCCTCGTTAAACTGTTCTACCGTAAAGTGCTCGACTTCGCGTGCAGGTCGTCGAGCTACCGAAGCGGGGGTGCCATCCCATCTGCAGAGGATCAAAATTGTGATGGCATGTCTTCGGATCATCCTCAGGGATGTTTCCCAGACCGTCGCCAATAGCCCATTGTGCAGCTCTAGTGTGACGTAAATGAACTATTATAGAACTATAATAACTGAAATGATAATAATAAAAAATAGTGTTTTAAAAGAATTTTTTTTAAAAATTTATTTAGCACTTTATTTTAAACATACAAATAATTTTTAACGTTTCATTTAGAAATTGAACATTACGATCGAACTTAATAATTATGTAATTATTTATGCATAATAGTACAAGATAATATTAATTTGTAAAAAACGCTTTAAAAAAAGTTTTTAACGCTTTGTTTTACGCGTATTATGAATTTCTAAACAAACATTTCAATAAATATTTTAAGTAAGATTTGTACATTGTAGTCAATTTATTTAATATCTTTCTTAAACAAAACATATATTTCTAAGCAAAAAAAATTTATAAATTGATTTAAATCAATCTGAGTATGAAGTTTTGATAGAAATCTGACTTTCTGCGCCTTACAAGTAAATGAAATTCAAAAATACTATATCGCGATATATCGCTATATCGCGATACAAAACTTCGATGCATCACGATATATAATTTCTAATATCGCCCAGTCCTAGTAACCATCAATAATTCCATCAAGAACCATTTCATTTTTTGATGGTAACCAAGATAAGTAATCATCACCACAATGTAGGAATTCGGACTGATTCAGAGTTTTTTACAGTGTAGTGTGTATAAAAGCTTGGATTTTTAAATAATAACATTTTTTAGTTTAATTGATAAAATTTTTCTATGTAAATATTTATTTGTCGGAAAAGCTAATAAAAAAGAGTTTTATACTCAACCTTTTTTTAAAATTAATACTGAAATATGTATGCTAATCAAGTAAATTTTTAATTCTTATGGGTCAATTGTAAAACAGGAAAATTTTTCTATTCTTCTGAAAATAAGATTAACATTTTAGATTAGGAAAATTGAAAATATTTACAACCATAAAATTAAAATAATATGCGAAATTATATGGAACTTAATAAATGAGGAAATTGCATTCATAACAATAGAAAAATGCCGCATAAAGTTTATCCTAAATTATTTGTGATATAAATCTTGTTTTCTACTCTTAGACGACTCTGATATTCGTAAGAAGGCTCTGTGGGGCTCAAATAGTGCTGACAGGAAACCGTAAAGCTATGCTAAAACTATCTAATATTCGTAGTTAACACGAAGGAAATATGAAAAAAAACACGATAGAAAACACTAAAAAGGAAGACACTATAAGGCATTTTAGTACTTTTCTACCCTAAATCTGTTTTTTTAAATGTGAATTTTGTATAGGGTTTTATTTTTTCGATAAAACTGATTTAAAAAATTACTCAGCAGCTAGAAACCAATTTTTATCTTATGCACTGTAAACATACCTGAGATATAGCGAAGCTTGAGATACATTAACATACAAGGAAGTAAACAAAATGTGAGATTAAAATTACCGATCTCTCGACTAAGCTATGGGACCAACTTTTCCAAACTACAACCCTTTGGACCATTGTTGTTGTAGTTCATTTACGTCGCACTAGAGCTGCACAATGGGCTATTGGCGACGGTCTGGGAAACATCCCTGAGGATGATCCGAAGACATGCCATCACAATTTTGATCCTCTGCGGAGGGGATGTCTTCGGATCATCCTCAAGGATGTTTCCCAGACCGTCGCCAATAGCCCATTGTGCAGCTCTAGTGCGACGTAAATGAACTACAACAACAACCTAAAGCCGACCGAATGCGTAGGAGTCAAGGACCTGACCTCACATCAGAAAAGTCTTGGGTTCGAGTCCACGACAAGGCATGAATGGTGTTCCATTCTCTGTACTATCTGTCATTACTGTGGGAGTAACGTTGGCCCACCTAATATGGTACCTTGAAGGAGCGGCAGCTAACAAATCTGCCAAACCAATACCTGAATGACGGATGTCAATCGAGTGGGCATAGGAAAAGAAAATCACATTCCAAATGGAATAATTAAAATTACTATTACTTTTTAAATATTATTATATTTAAAAATTGACAGCACATCTGCAAATAACATCTCTACTAAGAGTTGCAAATATTTACATTAGTCCAGGGTACAAAACTTTCTCTGTAAGTAAAAATTAATGGTTAACTTGAATAAAACACTCACATTTTCTCTTTTTTTTTATCGATTGCTTTAATCGGAGAGCAAAAATTTACTTATTTACATACATTTTTTTTATATTAAATACTTTCGTTCTATTCAAAATTAGTTAAATGTTTCCATTTTTGCTATTTAATGTAGAAGTTATAATTATGAGTTAATATTTAAAACATGCGCTTTTAAAACTGAAATACATACATTATTCCATGCATTTTATATTTTAAATAACTCTATCGCATTTAAAATATAAAATGCATGGAAAGAGAGTGTTAAAATTTTACGTAAGCTATTAAGGAATTTCTTTTTTATTTTTTTATTTTTCTAGCAAGATGAAAGATCCAAAATCGGCCAGGATAGAGTCTTCGCCTTTCAATGAGGTGAGCGGGATTCGAATTCCAGCGATGGCTGATTGATTCAGCTTGCACTTACCACAGTGCTGACCTATAATATTATCATTAGTAGACGGATCATGGGTTGGAGTCCCCTTGCCGTCAGGCTAACAGTGGGAGGTTTTCGTGGTTTTCCTCTCCATGTAGCGCAAATGTGGATTAGTTCCAAAGAAAAATAGGATCGGCTGTTTAAAAACGATTATAAAATATAAAATAAAATATATTTTCTTAATAATTATGATAACCAATAAAAACTTTTAAAAATATATATTAACCTAGACATTTCATATTTGCTTGTTATTTTCCTGTATCTCGATGTAATTAATTAATTTCGATTAAAATAATTGCTGGCACATTACAAATAAATAAGAAGCAAATGCGATACATGTCCTGACTTCTTAATCCGCGTTCTGTCTCAAACAAAAAGTAACTTCTTTTTTATTACGTGTTACGGTTGACCTTAATAATCAGCACGTATAAAAGCAACCCTCCGTGACGAGCTACGATGTGCCGACAATACTATGGCTTCTCTGAAAGAAAAAGTTCCACACATTAGTGATTCTTTTCTATTGTTTTTCTTTGTTTTCGACGCCTTTTCCAAAGTGAGAGTTATCAATTTGAATAAGATTGTTGAAAATAACCATTTTTTCCCCTATGTACTAAGAAACTTTTTTTGTTTCTCTTTTCACATATGATTTGTTCCCAATAGAATAGTTAAATATGTATTTCGTTCTTTTTTTTTTAATATTTAACGGTTAAGTTCTGTTTTTCTCTTATGTCTTAGTTTTTTTTTTTTTTTTTTAAGTTATTGCATTTTTTCAACGCTTTTGAGAGTGAAAGTTATCAATTTGAATTATGGTATTGTTATAAGGTTTTTGAAAAATGGGAAAAAATTTTAATGTTACAGGAAAAATTGTTTTCCTTTGCTTTCTTTTTTGTTCTTCTCTCTCGTTTTTTTTTTACTTTACACATTAGTGAAAATTCCAATAGAATATTTAAGTATTTAATTTTTAGCATTTTTTTTATTACCATTTTACAACTTAGTTGTGTTTTTTTTATATGTGTTGATTTTCAAGTTTCATGCCTGATGACAATGCCAATCTGAAAGTAAAATTTTCTGATTTGAATTAAAGTGTTGAAAATAAGCACTTTTTAAGTGCTAAGAAAAAATTGATTCTTTTCTATTAAATATGGTTTGTTTTTAAAAGGATATTTAAGTTTGTAATTAGAAACATTTTTAGCGATTAACAGCTATGATTTGTTTTTGCTTTTTCTTATGTCTTTTGCTTTTCAACTTTATGCTTTTTTCAACACTATTAAGAAAGTTATTAAAAGTGAAAGTTATTAAATAGAATTTAAAAAAATATTGAAAATAGGCAATTTTTTATTATTAAAAGAAATTTTTCTCAACTCTATTATTAGTAGAAATTCCTTACTTTTTCATTATTTTTCCCCCATAGGTTGCAAATGGAATATTTAAATATGTAACGCAATTAAAAAATGTTTAGTATTTTCAAATACGCTGTGATATCTCTATACGTAATAATTTTAGTTCTACGTTTGTTTTAACGCCTCTTTGAAAGTGAAAATTATCTAGTTTAATAAAAGATTGTCGGAAATAGTGCTTAACAGTTAAGTCCTGTTTTTTTTCTTACGTCTTTTAATACTTTTATACCTTTTTCAACGCCTTTCCGAAAGTGAAAGTTATAAATTAGAATTAAAAAAAAAATTTCAAAATTGGTAATTTCTTAGTATTAAAAGAAATGGGTATATTTCTTTCCCTTTTTGTTTCCGCCTTTTATTTTGTTTTGTTTCTCTTTTCCCATTTGTTATAAACAAAATATTTAAATTAAATATATAAAATGTCATTCAAAAATCCTTTTTTAGAATTTTTAAATAAGCTTTGATTTCTTTTAATAATTTTATGTTTTATGTTTGTTTTTAACGCCTATTTGAAAATAAAAATCCCCTGGTTGAATTAAAGATTGTCAAAAATAAGCAAATTTTTTAGCATTAAGAAAATATGAAAAGAGCTTTTCTTCTTTTCTCCCTTATGATTAATTCTAATTGGAATATTTAAATAAGTAATTAGAAATATTTGCATAGCGTTAAACAAATGTTTTTTTTCTACTTTAAATTTCTCAATGTTTAAGTTTTATTGTTGACTTAATGTTTAAGCTTGGTTTTGTAGTCTTACGTTTTCAGCAGTATTTTTAAAAGCAGGAGATTCCGACCAAGTCTCGGGTATCAGGAGATGGGTCACCAAAGTTACTTATAAGCCAAAGTTACTTTTTTCATGTTAAACTTGTGGTAGCATAATTATGTACAATTAATTTTATCAAATAATAAATTATTTTGCTTTCAAAATGTTATTCAACTTTTAAAATCTATTGTTTACAACTAAAATGATATTACTTACTGAAAAATAGGGACCACTACATGTCAAAAATCAAATCAAAAGTTTAAGAGCTATTTTTTAGCAACGATTCCTTTTGTTTTCAAAATGAAACGTCTATACTCATGAAATATCTTGTTGCAATTTTACTATGATGCTTTGAATATAAATGAAATGATACACTGTTAGAAACTTATCGGTAAAAATAATGTCAAATAGCAATTTATTTAATTGTTATTTAACCATATTCAACCTTAGCAGTCAAATAACTCTATGAATAATGATATTCTAACTGCTGAGTGTGAGAAAAAAAAACGTTTTTTGATTGTTTCTATTTAATACGGTTTAACAACCAGATTGCTATTCAAGCCAGCTACACCCAATTTGTGAAGCCATTTTGTTCCGTGCATCTAAGTACACAATGTAGCTGAGAGGGCTAATCGGTCAATCTCATGACCGGCTGGAGTTTGAATAGCGGTGTTGATACTACAATATTTCTTCCATTCCTTCAATTCATGTAAAGTTTCTAATGTCCTGCACTTGTCACTCGGTGACCCTAGACTACTAGAATACGAAACTATAGTTTATTATAAATGGCGCAGCACCCGCAGATCTCATATGTCCGTATAAGCTTTATTTTCAAGGTTTAGAAACTATGCTAGTTGTAAATAGTTACAAAACCGTATAGTTTCGTATTCACGGTTTTTTAACTGTACCAGTTGTTAATGGTTTCAAACCCATTGAGGTAAAATAATTGTTCTTAATCATAAGCTTTATGGTTAATCGGATTTACTGATTGCTGCTGATTATTTTATTGTATTTTAAGAATGAGAAATCTAACAGTGTATCCTTCTTTCACCTGAAAACTGTGAAATATGTATAGGAATGTTTTTAAACTTTTAAGGTATACACTGAAAATTTTTCATTAAATATTTCTAATACAAAAATTTTTTGAAACCAGATAGGTGTAAAAATACCGATGTTAGTTTAATTGAAACGAAACCGTACATTGCACTTGAAGACTGTGAGTTATGATATAAATTTTTAAGATATTCACTAAAACCTTTTCATTAATTTGCTACTTAATGCAATATTCGAGCAAGATACGTGTAAAAAAATTCACATTGCGTAATTTAGTTACTATAAAAAGATAACAGTGAAGATTTATTAGTGTAAAACACAGTAAAAAGGTGATATCACATTTAAAAACAGTTTTTAAAAGATTTTTTTAATTCTCTTTGCATACAAACTTGTAATGAATTTCATAATAATTTTTTCATTTTTTCATTCATTTTTTTCAAATTTATTATATTTTTCTTCCAAGTTTATACTACATAAATACTTTTTGATAATCATATTTAGGAAATTAAAATTATTTATAAAATGTATCGTTTGCTAGCTAAAAGTTTAACTTAATATTGTTGCCATTTAATAGCATGGAAAAATTCTGAATTCATATTATCTCTAAAAATATTTGGAATAACTAAATATTTGGTGGAACTTACAAAAAATTTATTTCTTATTGTCAAAAAGTGCTTTAGTAATTTTTACTTATTTAAATATAATGCTAACACTGCAACATTTTTGAGAAAATTATTTTTTGATTATCATTTTCTTCATTAGCGTTTGCAACTTAATTAATCATTTTAGCGTTAAAGAATATAAATTCTATAGTAAAGGTTTGAAATGTCTGTGTTTTTAAACTTAATAATAGCATCATTCCTTAAACTTGTAAAAAAAGGAAGAAATTCTAATTCTGCTAGAAAAAGTTCCTTGCCATTTTTATGCGACAGGTTTCTTGAAAGAATTATTTTCTTTACGTTTGTTCACTCATCATATATTGTAAGTTTCTTTTCTCTTTCTTCTTTATTTTCTGTGAAACAACAAAAGTTCTTTTTCATGTCACTCTCAAGTTCTGGAATTTTAAACTTGCTTGTCGAACAATTGTAACTCAAAATTTTGCTCTTTTCAGTCGCTATTGCAAAAAACTGCAAAAAGCTTTAAATATCTTTGTTTTACTTTCCTATTTTCTACACAAGTTCGAATTACGTTTTAATCTCGTCTTTGTAAGATTTGTCCTTTTTGTAATTTTCTTTTTTCAACCTTTAAAAGCATTCGTATTTTGTAATGATAAAGACAAACAAAGTTCTACGGAATGAGTTTCTTAATAAAAAAATTATCTTGAGTTTAATGAAGTAGAATTGATTTTGTTTGAAATGTTTTTACTTTGAGTTGCTGCATGATAGATATCTAATGGTATTTAATAGGTTTTTCGAGAAAATTTGAGCATGTGAGGTGAGAAGAAAACGTTTTTTATATGTTTCAATTTATTAAAAAATCAGAGTATCATACAGACAAGCTACTAATATAAACATATTTTTAATAAATTTTTGTATTTAACGTTTATTACAATGAAATATTCTTGAGAATAACTTAAGAAAACAAGCGCAAACATTGTCTTAGAAATTGTCCAGTCATTGTCATAGAAATTGTCCAGTTCAGCATAGTACAGCTTGATCAAATTATGCCTATTATTATTATTACTACTACTACTATTATTATTATAATTTAAGATTTCAGGTGCTTTTATGAATATAGAAAAGAAGATAATAGTTACCATTAGCAAATCAAGCTGATTTTTTTCTACTATCATCTTTGCTGCTCAGCAAAAAAATTGTCTACTCGCAGTATCAATAATATTCTATTTTATTTCATTTATATACAAATATATTTTCAGTTATAAAAATCATTGAAAATGTACGTTGTAACGAACAATTTTGAAAAAAATCACAGAAATTTCACCATAGTTGAAAAATAATTTTTAAGATACTTAAAATGAATAAATTTAAAATTATTTTACGTTCAGTTTCTAATCAGGCTTACTAATTGTCATCTTAAAAGAATGTATGAAATGTAGAGAATAGCGGGAACTTTGAAATGTATTTCTTAAAAATTGTATTTTTTAAAAATTTAATAGTTTAAGTCAAGTCTTTTAAAATTCAAATATTTGAGCTTCCGTTTAAAGAGAAAAGTTTTTAATTAAAGCAACATATTACAGCTAATAGCTCTCTTCATCTGAGTTTTGAATAAAATTTGGTTTATTATTTAGGATAAAGAGTTATAGGATAAAGAGGATAAAGACTTATATAATAAACCAATCAGAAATATTCGATTAACGCTTTGAAAATATTACCAAAACGTGTAAACAAAATAAAAGCAAACAACAAATAAACTAGTTGAAATTAATTTTACAAAATTTTCTGATATTAGTTCTTCTTTAGATTAACTCCAACATTTAAATTAATATATAATATTTTAACAGCAAGTGAATCCCGCTGATTTATAGTAGAATAAATAAATTTCAATTCACAAAAAATATTAATAGCAACAAAATTCTTAATAACTTAAAATGTCAATTTTTTTTCTCCATTTTTAAATCTATTTTTAAAAATGTAATATGTATGAAGTAACATTACTTGGATTGACAGAATTAATCTTAAGTAAACAAATGAAACCTAAGAAAAAGATCTAATACTAAAAAATAAACTCAAAATCAAAAAAGGGAGAAGAAAATCAAAGGGGAGAAAAAGAAAGAATTTTCCGGAAATAGAAATTTACTGGTTGCCCGAGGAAACTAATTTTAAAAACTAGGATACAACCTTTAGGGCTCAAAAAAGAATTTAAGTGGCTAAAACTTCCCCGGAATTTGTCAGTTCGACGGTATAAAGAAAAATTTATTAGCAAATATTTAATTTCGCGATTACGTTTATATTTTTGAAATCACAATTCGTTAAGAGGTATAAATTATTTATTTGAAAGAAATCTTCTTTCTAAACAATTGCTTCGAGAAAATATTAATCATTTTTTATTAATGTCATAAAATAATTTGTATCAAACAGAAATATTTGAGAAGATAATTAAAAATTAATTCTTGTTGTAACAATGTAAGTCACTTTGCGTAACTTAGTATGTAATGTTATGAATTAAACAAAAAAGGTTTTTTCCTTAATTTACATATTTGAGCTTTTGAAGGAAATTTTTTAACTCTCCTTCTTTAATAATATTAACAGAAGTATATATATATGTATTCATTAAGTTTTAAATGTTTAGCTTCCAATACAAATTGACGTTATTATCAAATAAAAATCATATACAATCTTCCTCCCAGCAGAAATTATTTTCAATATCTCTGCTAGCTCAGTTATTTGAAAGTTAAAAAAAATATTGAAATAGTTTTAAAAAATGTATAATTTTTTAGTAAAAGAAAATATTTCTACCTATTGTTCGTAAAATAACAAATATATGTTTTTCTTATTAAAATTTTCTTAGTTTTTTTAACTTATTCCATAATTTAAGAGTAGTTTTTGTATGGTTTAGTCAAATAGTATATGAAACATTATTGTAACTATACGAATTGTATCACATTTAGCAATCATAGACGAATACCAAATTATTTCTGGTCACTTATGGTGTCAATTGTGTTGATTGTCTATCATCAATTATCTCTAGTTTATCATCCAAATCAGATACAAGTAGATACATAGAGAACTGCGTCTCAATTATGTTTAATAATAATTCAGGAATAAATTACTGAATTTAATATATCCGACTTGAAGTAGTAAGCAATTCAGAATTATGAAAAATATAGAAGTACAGTTTAGAAAAATGAATAGTTCATGCATAAGAAATTCAAAATTCATTTAAACACTAAAGAATTAAAAGTAGGTGAAATATTTAGCTAATATAAATTAAATGCTTTTGAAGAGACGTACTTTTTTTATTAAAAAAAGACATTCTTAATCCGATGAGATTTTAAATAAATAATTTAAATTTGTGCATAGAAATTGATATCTATAGTACTTAAAATATATGAACTTCTAATTGAATCAGGAAAAAAAGAGAAAAAAATTAGATTTTAGAGAGATTTACCTACTAAAAGTAACATATTGTAATTTAAAATGTTAAATACAACAGGGACACACAGAGAGAAAACACCTCGTATATTTGAGACAGAGAAAAAAATCTGTATTGTTTGTGTCACAGAAAGAAAGCACGTTTCGAACATTATGATATGATGTGCTTGATTGTGGATCTTAACTGTTTTCTAATTCACTGCCAAACAAATTCTATATTACGGGTTTTAGCTTAATATGTATTCGACTGCAGGCATGAGCTAAGGTTATTATGTCTTTATGATTATATTTGTAGGAATTTTTTAGAAACTTAGAAACATGAAATGTAATAATTTAGATTAACGCGTTTGTACGCGATTAATTGTTTAAATTATACAGAATAATAAAGGTAATCACATTTTATTTGTTAAAAAATCTATTCTTTTGTATTGCCCAAGATTATGGCATAAATTTTTTTTGCAATGATGTTTAAAAACATACTCTCAAAAATACTTCTCATTTTTATTACAATGACAAAACATTTTATTCCTGTTTCTTGATAGTGTTTTATATTTAAAATGTCTGACCTCTGAAAAACATTCAAATAAAATAATAAAACTCAAAAATGTTTTGAAATGGATGAAAATTTACATTATATTTAAATAAATTTATTTTTAATTTGTTCATTCATATTTAATAAGAAAAGTACAACGGTTGCTGAATTAAAGCACGTTTAAATAAAATAAGCTTTCGAGAATTTAAAAAGAGGTTTTAAACGTTTTTCAAACTTATAAGCATGATAACTTTTAATAATTATCCCCAATTATCTGGAATATTTTACAGTCTAATACAGCTAATTTTATTTCGATTACACTTATAAGATTTTTTTCAATTCTAATTTTAGTTGTAGTATTACAAATGTAAAACCTTATCTTTTAAAGGTTTTTTTTAAACAATATTCAACTATTTCATTCAAATAAATTCCTACGGACAATGAAACTACATAAATGCTGTTTTGATTTCTAAATTTTGAATTTAATTTAATATACGATGAATAATGTGAAAAAAAAGTTTTCAAATATTTTCCTTTATTATTCAATACTATACGTAAAAAAAAATTCCGATGCAATCACCACGCTGCAAAGTAAATATAATACTGGCAAAGAAACATAATTCTGGTAATAAAACGTAAATATGTGGAATTTAAACCATTCATTTGGTAATTTTTTCATTCATATGGTAACAGTTTTACCGGAAATTCTAGATTTCAAAGTTATATTTCTTTTTACACACATTTGGTAAAAAACACAAAACTGAAAGTAAATTTAATCGAATAAAGGGTCTTAAGCAATCTTCCAAGGTATCATGATAAAATTACCACATTTACAAAATTTTAACACAAATTATAAAGCAGCATTTTATTGTTAATTTTAGCAGAATCACTACCAAAGCGCTTCGGTAAAATTTTCCTTGCTTTTTGGTATTCGCACAGAGCCAGAAGTAAAGTGAACTTACTTCTGGCTAATAGTTTTGATCATACTATTTTTCTAACAGTACAAACTACTGAGGCGTTCTTCCCTAATAACGTAAAATATCATTAAGTTTCAGACAAAATAGGTGTTTTTTTCTAGTACACAATTTAATGCCACTAATACAATTTCCTTCCAACTATTTTACGAGCAGCAACAGATTAAAGCCAAATAAAAGATTTTGATGACAAAGCTGTGAGAACAAAAATCAATTTCTTTTCTCCTGAATAATATCTGCGGAGAAAGCAAGTTTCATAACTTTTAAACACCTTTTCTGGAACTTGGTGAAAGAAACTGTACAATAATAAAAACTACCTTGATTTATTTTCCCTCACGTGATTAAAATCTCTTTTTTTACGAGCACTAAGAGGGAGTTATTTTACCATAAAGTTGAAATGAAACCCTCCCATCATACTATATCCTAACCTAAATTCTTTCTGCTATTCTAATAAACCATTGATACCATGTTTTGAAACTGACTTAGATCGTAATTTTTTCTAATTCCAGAAACACTTATTTTAGATGTATATGAGTGCAATTTAGATGCGCTGTAGTTTTACTATTAATTAGTGAGTTACTGTTTATATCAAACTCATACATAAGTATTGATTCAATACATTAAAATTTTTATATGTCGATTCAGAAAGTGAAATAAATTCTTTAATAATAATAATTTCAATAAATCAATAAATTAAATAAATTCTGGTAATTCTTACTTTGTATTCACATGCTTTTATTGCAAATGAATAGCCTTAATGCATGATAATTTAACATCTTAGTGTGGAGATACATATGACTGATTTTGAATTCATCAGCATGTAAAGTAAGTGTGCAATTTAATACAAAGAACTGTTTCATGCTAATTCTGCGCGGAGGAAAAAATTATGGTAAATTACTATTCTGTATGGTATTGACATTTCTGGTTAAAAAAGCGTAACTATGAATATTAAAACAAAAATATATGGTATTAAAATTATTGATTTAGTAATTTCTCCGTTTATATAGTAACAATTTACAGGAGATCAAATAATACTTCTTCAAAATAATAGTTCTTATTACCGCATACTAAGAAAAAATATGAAACTGAAAAGTAAATTTAAGGAAATAAACGAGATTTATGCCATGCTCTAAGCTATCATGATAAAATTTCGGATATCATGATAAAATTACCATATTTACCAAATTTTAAGCAATAAAACCATATTTTATTAATTTTACAAAAATCATAATAAAGTGGTTCTGTAAAAACTACCGAGCTAATTATTGTTCCCATAGAGCCTGAAGTAGAGTTAATTCCCATAGAGTTAATTTTCCCACATTCCGGTAGTTTTGACCATCCTTTTTTTCTCAGGGTGGAAATGCGGATTGCTTATCGTGTCCACATTCATGCAAATATATATGAGCAATTTAAATGCATGGAAGTTCTGCTGTGACAGAGGCAATTACAGAAAAAATTATTAAGGATTTCACACTCAGAATTAGTATATAAATTTCAAGTACTGCATTTGATTTATGCATCTTTTTCAAATTCTTAAAATAATAAATTATACCCCACAAATACGAAACTAAAGATTGGCATTTATTACCGATAATTTTTAACAGATGAAATTTGAATATTGAAATCCCTGTTAAAAATAATGAATTTAAAGTTTTGTTGTCACTCTAATATTGAACTAAAAGGTAGGTGTCACAAAGCATGAAGTATAATAAACAGAAGATTTATCTATATCGCTTTAGTTGCAGAGAAATAAATGATTAAAATTGTAAGTTTGGGCCTAAAATGTAAAGAATTGCGGTTATTTCGCTAAAATGTGCGATGAATAATACAGTTAAAAAAAAATCACTTTTAAGGTAAGGAATGATAAAAGAAATGATTTCGAACGATTTCTTCCTTTTTTTTATTCTGCTTATAAATTGTTATTATAAAAAAATATTTGTAAAATATAAAATTATGGAGGAACTCATGAAATTATCACTCAAATCAATCAAATTCAACCAGCATTTAAACGCAAATATTTCGGTTTCCGATTGGAGAAAATAACTTTAAATTAAAATAATCTTTTATAGCATACAATGAGTCTTTTTTTAAATGAAAAAAGAATGATATTTTTACTGTTTCATACCATATACACCGAAGAGATAATAATTTTTTAAGATTCTTTTAAATAGAAAATTTTAAAAAAAATCCAAAAGGAAAGGTGCAAAAGCAATTTTTCACGTAACTTAATTACCAAACTTAAGACAAGAATTTGTTCCGGAATTTTCATGCGTGAATATAATTCCAGGAATGATATAATTCTCTTATTAAAAAATTATATTTTTACAGTTTTATACTATATGCTCTAAAAAAATAATAATTTTAAATGTTTTCTTTGAATAGAAAATTTAAAAAAACAAACAAAAAGAAAGATGCAGAAGCAAATTTTCTCATAACTTAATAAAAAAAGTCTAAGCAAACTTATAAAGACATGAGGCAAATTTTATAAGTCATGCAAAATGCTATATAAATTGCAAAGTAATTCTGGCAAAAAAGTTATTATGTATGAAGTGATGAATGATTAATATGAATGAAGCAAATATACACAGCAAAAAATTCCTAACCAAAATAAAAAAATATTCAAAATAAAAATTTCAGAATACTATTAAAAATACCGGCACCTTGAGTGTCTGTATTTTCTTACCTTTTACCATAAACTTCATTTATACCAGATCATGTTATGGAAACAAAAATCTGATATACCATAATTTTTACAGTAATAATCTAATAATCTCTCTAATTAATTAATGTTAGTATAAAAATAATGGTATTTTACAATAAAAATGGATTTTACGATAAAATCAAATTTGAGAATGATGTACTGAAAATGCCGATTTTTTTATACTGTAATTTGATCCGGAATTTTTTACAGTGCACTGCCAAATTGGTAAATGTCCAACAAGCATTCTAAATCTTTATATCTCAAAGCGACATGATGATACTTGTCATTTATGATACTTGTTTTTAAACTTTTGTTTAAATTAATTTTTAAAAAATAGATTTAACTCATTTTTCCTCAACTGCAGCTAAAAATTTTAATCAGTAATTGAAATAAAAACGTTTGTATTAACCTATAACATATTACAGAATAAATAAATAATATATCCTTATAGCCTTTAGAAAGACAATTTTGATACTATTTGTCAATTTTGCAATACCTTTATTCTTCGTAATAAACCCGTCTTAATTTATTACTCGATTCACTGATTTTGTAAATACCAAAGAGAGTGGAATCTTCATTATAAATTTATCGGCGAAGCAGTAAATTCCTAAAATACTTCGGAGATCTCAAAATTAATAGAATGAGCATTACTTGCTTTGTTAAAAGCGATTCAAAAATTTTTGGTTTAACAACTTTTGTGAATTTTACTCAATTGTGTGATGAAATTAGAGGATTTACTCTAGTTTAAATTACCTTGTAATAAATGTAAAATGTAGTATAAAGTTTCGTTTAGTATATAATATAGTGGAATAATTACACTTAATATAGTGGAATAATTTTTATCTTAATAAACTATTAGTAACACTTACTTACTAGAAATAATTATCGATCTGGAACTTAAATATTAACATATTAACATTCTATATCTACCTTTCTTTCACTGCATTTATTTTAATTTACACAGGTTTGAATTATAAATGACAATATATATATATATATATATATATATATAGTTTCCTTAAGTAATTTTGTTAAATAACATTATTNATATATATATATATATATATATATATATATGTGTGTGTGTGTAAATAAATATATATTGTAAATATATATGTATACTTTCTAAAAGATTGTTAATCTTTTTATCTGATATTATTAATTTCTACTTATAGCAAACCTTAATTATTAAATATTTTTTTGTTTTGAAGAAATGAAAGCAGTAAAATATTAAAAACATATATTTGGATATCTTATTAGCTTTATTATTTTATTACTTATTACTATTATCTTTATAACTGTATAAAAATGATTGCATTTTGTGCATACATTTTTCATGTACATATACATTTAATATGTTCACATGACACGGCATAAATTTTTCATGAAATAACTTTATGTTTAGCGTTACCAGAATAAAGAATAACTCATAAATTATAAATGTATCTAATCTACAACAAATCACAAGTGTATTTGCATTATGCAAATGCAGAAACTATATATTTTCTTAATATTACATGTTGTTACTTAGAATTCTGATAAACCTGCTATAAAACCAGTTAAGACTTATTTTTTGAGTAAATTTTTTGAGTATTGGCATTCTCTAAAGAAGTAATAAAATTGAAACAACCTATTAAAATGTATTTGAGCAATGAGCTAAATATAAAGCTACTTAAATCCAATGCATGTTTCTTGACTTAAATGTCGTTACTTGGAATTTTTACAATAATGTCATAAAACTAGTAAATACTTATTTTATTAAAATATAACTTCTTTGTGTTGGAGAAGCTATATTCCATTTGTTCACTAAAGGAGTAAGCAAATTAAATTGAGCAGTTAAAATTTCTATAAGGCAATGTAAACTATATAATGTTAACTAGATACTTAAAATATGCTATTTGGAATGAAGTATATTTTCAGATGCCTGATAACACTTAAAACCCTGATAATCATGCCATAAAACTAGGAAAACTTTATTAACTGAACTGAATTTATTGAACTGAAGCTTCTATGCTTTATGGGAAAATTTGAACTTGTTAACTGAAATAAAATAAAGTTCATTTTAATGAAAAATAATAACTAAACACGACTAGAATCAACAAAAATTATTATAATTTACATACAATGTGATAATAATTAATATATTTTTAATTCAGTGTGTATACTGAAAAGAAATTAAGGTTCTCAAAGTTATTAATTACAAATTTTCTTTTCTTTTTCAGGTAAGTGTTAACTATATATTTGAGCTAAACATGTTTTATCTTTAATTGGTAAGTAAATATTTCGACGTCTTTTTGTGCATTTATGTTCAAATTTTCTTTTTCAAAATATATGTGTATATGTTTGAACTGTTTATCAGAAAAAAACTATTTATAATGAAAATTAATCTAGATTTTTATGCGGAATAAATTATATATTATTGGATTCAAAGTTGTCTCGGTATTCCTAATTTTCCTGATATTTGTCTTAATTGGCTCTAATGCTCCTAATTTTATGCGTGTGTTTAGAATATCCCATTTTATATGAATACAACTCTAGATTTTAAAACAACCGATCCAGTGTCTTTTTAAGTAAGTAAAATAAAGTAAGTAAAAATATCAAATTTTAACAGTTCAAACTTATAAACAGTCTATAAATTATAGACATAGTTCAGGCACATAGTTTTACTCGTTGGATTCATTAAGGATCATCTATTTATTATTTTCAGTAAATGCTGTACCAAATCTTTCAATGTGGAGTTTTGCAGTTTCGCAATTATCGATTAATCTCCTTCAATTTGTTTTAATAATGATCGATTGCAATTAAAATTGCAGTAATCATGTGATAGATTTTTTCCATGGTGAATGCAAGGATTATCCTCCAATTTGGTTGAGAACAACAATCTTAAAGGACACATTTACTGTATTTTAATTTCGTGATTACTGAAAACCTACTTTAAAATTACCTGATTAAGCAAATCGATTTCAAATTTTAATTAAATATTTCTCTGAGTGTATAATGTAGGACGAGATTAAGATAAAATGTGATGAAAATAATATACACGAATATAATATAGGTATTATTATTTTACGATGTTGTTGTTACGATTTGCATTTATTACACTTGAGTTGAGAAAATTCTTCTACTTTTTTTCTTATTCAGTGTGTCGTTTGTTCTTTTCAAACATTGTCTGTTATAGATCTACCGTTACCCAGTCTAGCCTGTTAGCTACAAATATAAATGGTTTTGCAGTTTTAAGAATGTATAATAAATATCTCGTCTATTACACTATTACTATTGCACTATTACTTCATTTTTATCGACTACATAGTAAAAAATTCCGCAGAATCTTAATGGCTATAACAATATCATCACTCACGTTAATTATAGTTTTAAGATTTTTAAAGCTTTCAAAATAAGTATAAACAATATTTCACGAAAAAAAATTTAGAAATATTATCGTCGTCGCTAATTATTTTTGAGAATGACAATAAAATAATTTTGGTAATTGGTTAAAGAAATAAAAAAAATTAATAAAAAGCTAAATTAATGGAGAAAAGTTACTTATTCATCAAGAACACTCATGTCTCCATATTATTATTGACGGTGATGATGCTGAAGTAATTTTGGCAATAGGTACTAATGATATTGTTAATTGGTTTTTTAATAGGTACTGCTGATACAATAATTAGTATTTTTAATAGGGTCTAGATATACAAATATTGGTACCAAGTTACATACTATAGATTCCAGACACATACCATAGGTACTATAGGTTCTACTTTTTTATGGCCCGCAGAAAGGGATAAGTATTGTAGAAACTTGTTGATTATGGTAATTGGAGACTATTAGAAGTTGACCTCGAGCATTACATAAAGAGCATTATATAAGCATTATCTAAAAAGATACTGAATATATAAAAAGATTATATAGAAAGATGCTGACTATAGTTAATGTTTAATTTGTTGGAACGAACTTTTAAAAACAAGTTTTGGTTAATCTAAGAAAGTAAAGCCATTAAGAAGGTCAGTAAATATAACAATAAATAAAAATAATTGAACTTTTTTAGCTTAATTAGTTGTGGCAATATGTATATTAGTTTTGTGCATGATTTCGCAGTATTAATCAACACCGTTTTATTAATTATTTACTTTTTTTGTACGAAAACCGGTTATTCAACTAGAATTGAAATGTTTTAAATATTGTTCAATATATTTCTGATACAGCACTTATTAAATTTTTTGCACGGAATCTGAATTAATGAAATTTTTATTTTTTTCGAGGTAAAGATAAATAATTTTCTTATTGTTTCTTTCGATATCTGTAAGTTAAAAATAAGCTTTAAATATATGATACATCATTTATGTCATATACTTTATAAATGTATGTTAACTTTAGAAAACTCCAACGTTCACTAAGTGGAAGGCATTTATTTATGCAAACTGTTTTAAGCCTTGAAATTAAAATGCACTGAATGAAAATTAACTAAGTCAAGCATTATATATATTGTATACAATAATTTGATTTTAATTACTTCAAATATTCATAATGCTCCAATGTGTACACATAATGTAATATCCTTAAAGAGTTTCTAACGTTTAAACATTGTTAACGATTTTATTTTTATAAACGGTAGACACAACTTATATTAATTAAGTTGATTTAATAACTTTTATTTTAAAAATATCTATGTAGAATGCCAATATATAATAATAAAATGCAATATTTTAGTAGCAAATAAAGAAATTTTTTAGTTTTCAATAGTTTTCAGTTTTAGAGTTTACTAATAATAAAAAGAGCATTATAAGTTTGTGTCTGATAACACCTTTTTATGTTTACTACATGTCATTCTGTAACAAAATTAATTCAGTTTACGCAAAATTTCTCAAACTTTACGAAGAAGAAATAAATTGAAGGCACTAATAATACTCGGTTCAATCTTATATTTGTAATAAATCAATCTTTCTTTTAATCAAGAAATATGTTTTTCTTGGATGAAAATTTGCTTTCAAGGCACTCGCAACGAAAAAAAAAATGTGTTAATTTGAAAGTAATTATTTTATTTACATTTTAAATAGTCAGTAGACACTGAATAAGCTTAACTTAAAATTCTATCAATTTTAAACTAATTTATTTTGATTTCTAGAAATTTTTGTAGTAAAACACAATCTTTAGAATATTTAACAGCTTTTCAGAACTAGTTAATTAATATTCAAAAGACAGTTTAAAATGTTTTAATGCAATTTTAATTCAATCACAAAAAAATACTGGCTCTGTAGTTAATTCATCATTATAACTTCTACTGTCGTCGTTCTGATAATAGAAAAATTGTAATTGTTTAATTCAATCACAAAAAATACTGGCTCTGTAATAAATTCATCATTATAACTTCTAGTGCCGTCGTTCTGATTATAGAAAAATTGTAATTGTTTAATTCAATCACAAGAAATACTGGCTCTGTAGTTAATTCATCATTGCAGCTTTTGCTGCCGTCTCGTTCTAATAATAGAAAAATTGTAAAAATCTCTCAAATGTAAATGGTGAAACCAATAACCATCGGATGTAACCTAAACAATGATGTGCACGCTAAAAGTATATAAATAAATTTTGAAATAATACTAATTAATAATAAATAAACAACTATTAACGATCTCCAACATTAGGCATCTATAAAAACATCACACTCTCAATTAAAGCCAACAGATTTTCTCATCAATTGCTCCATCGATGATTGTGTCAACAGATCCAAACAATCCACCAATCATCGACTCAGGAAGAAGGAGCAGTACTTTCATCAGTCAGTGAGTATTCTTTACTTCAATGCCAGCCGCAAAATCAGTGATTGAGAACGAATGAAGAGAGAAGAAAGCAAACAGTGCTTGTTTTTACCATCCTTTAAGAGAGAAATAGAGAGAAAAGCATCACGCTACAGAGGCAGAGAACAGTGAAGGCAGCAAACGCTATTAGCTGCTTCAACAATCTTCGACCAAAGATACTGCCCCCGGTGAAAAGGATTGGAGAAGAATAAGAAAAGACTAAAACAAATCGAATTGTGGGGGCCTTTTTGTTACATTAGATTCCCATATAAAGCTTAAAGTTGCCCAAAGCAAATTAGGGTCTTTCGATACAACTTAGAGGAAAAATTTGAGTGAATCGGATTACCTTTCCAAAGGAAACTTTCACTGAATAAATGGTATTAAAGTTTTAAAGAGTATTATGAATTCAGATAAATATAAGGCAAATGTTAATATCTTTGACGAATCATTTCTTCGAAATCAAATTTTCTTAATCTTTCGGGCTGTTTAAATAACAAAACTAATAAAACTTATTTTTAGAGACATTCAGAGAGCAGAGTTAGTGATAACGGAAAAGAATTCTTCAAACAATTTAATTCATAAAATTAAATAAAATTTTTAGCAAAATATTTGATTAAAATAATTAAGGTATCGTTTATTAAAATAAATTAGGATTCTTTTTTATTAACCAAGCATTAACTTTTTCCTTGTATTATTGTTTGACAAAAACTGTTGTAAAAGAGAAACATTGATTTCACGCAATGTTTAAGTCTTGACTTTATTTAGAATTAATCTCAGTCATAATCTATATCTAAAACACTAGCTGATTAGTGGTAAATTAAATAAGATAAAGAGTTATTAGTCCTGCCTTCTAAAAAATCTGAAATAAATTAGCGCGGATACAACTTTTTTTCTTTTTATAACCTCTCTGAAAGTGTCTCTTACTCGGTTTTTTTCACTAAGCTCTTCAATTAATAAAGCTGAAGTAATTACATATTTTATTTGCTATTATTTGTCCCCTTCCCTAGCACTTTACGTTATTATATTAAGCAAAACACGCTCTTTGTAGTTCATCTCTTCAGAAAGAATGTTAACTGCATTTAGTATCACTTAGTGTGATGATCACTTAGTGCTCTCGGCCAATTTATGACAGTCAAAATTAACCACTATCAAATACTTTTCTCCGGTGCATATCCCGTTCAAGGGGCAGTATGACACTTATTTCCACAGTATTAGTAGTAAAACTGCTTAGTATCGGTGCAGTTTTAATAATCACCAAATATATCGATATAGTAATACCTTATACCTATATTAATATGTTTTGCATTTATTGTGTAAGTCTGCAACATTTGAGTTTTGTGCGAAATGCATTTATCAGTGGCAGCAAACTAAAGTCGAAATTTTAGAAACAAATAGAATTCTTATAAGAGTGAAAAACGGAGAAAAACTATTTTGTGAAAAACAGCTTTAAACCGTCAAATATTTGAAGAAAGTCTGTAAAAAAAACAGGAATTTTTTGCAGCCTGCGGGGTACGATTAAAAACAGAGAAAAATCTGAATTTTTTTCAGAGTTTTTTCTGCTAAAATTATGTTTCATTTTCTGCAATTTACAGCTATGTTTTACAGTGTACTGATGTGTGAATACTTATCGAACGTTTTCCTCTAAGAAGATACAAATTTATTGACAAGCCTTAAAATTTTTTTCAAAACTGATAGGTTCAACTACATCATATCGGATAAATATTCAATTTGCGAATTAATACTGAAAAATAAATATAATTGAATGATGTAATGTTCCGATGTTTCGCGCAAATTCCACTATCTTAGTTTTATACATGATACTAATTTTTTTCGTGTTCCTCGAGTTCCTTTTTTGCGCCATTTCAAATTATCAAACATTAAATACCTTTTGTTACATTCTTGTAAACTATATCATCGTTACATATTTTTCTAATTCCCTACTATATAAAAAAAGTTTTATATTTCCTCTTTCAGTTTAATTAGATTCCTTACCATAACCTATATTTCTAGAAATATAAAATATTATCTTATTAAGCATTCATTTTTTATCTTTAGCAAAACCAAGCGATTATCATATTCAAAGCTTAACCTCTAAATTGGCTGACTCAGCCAATTTAATTTTATCAAAGCCATTTATCGAATTAAACAGCACTAAAATAGAAGTTCAAATTATCTACCGTTAATCATACTCTGACATTTTAATGTCAAAAGCCATAAACTAATTTTTGAAAAAGACCATTGCCATTAAAAAAAAAATTTGAAAGTGGAAGCTCTTTGAAGTCGAAGATTCAGGCTTCTTAAAAGTATGAGGGGGCCACTTTATTGGTGAAATAAAGATTTTATATTATACCTTTTTCTTTTACCTCTCCCGTTTCAGGAATGTTGGCAACCGCTATTAAATCTGGCTAATGGTTATGAATAGTGATTCGTTGTCTAGGAAACGGCCAAACACTAGCCGGAAATAGCTGCTGTTTTGAGTTCAAAGGATTTCAAGTCATGAGTTTTAACTAAAGACTTCTCACGCCGTCTTTTTTTTTTATAACATTTTATTTTATGTTTTAGATTCGCTCAATGTTGAGAATTGATGGTTTCAATTCTTACATTGAATGAAGAGGCCTTAGAGAAAATGGTTATTTTAGGGTTTATATCTCAATATAGGGGAATTCGAAACAATTTTTCTTTCTCAATGGAAAAATGCTTGTAAGTATCACATTTTTGGAATGGATGGATTGAGATTGTTTTAGCTACATATCTATATGTGCGTTATCTTATTTTTATAGCCATGAAGTGAAATATTTTGTTTATGTTACATGAGGTGATATTCCAAATTGTATCTGCTATTGAAAATGGAAAGTTTTAACGGTGGAAATTATAACATTGATTCAGTAAATTGGTATGGGAGTATTTAATTTTGTTTTAAATTCTAATTGGTCATTTTACTGATTCAATTTTTTACTCCTCTAGGTGTAATACTTTGTTTGTCAGTCGCTTACTTATTGCTTCTGATTATTTTAAACTCAAATATTTTCCCAAACCGTATGAAAAGTCTCCAGCTATTAATGTGATATCTTAAAGTAAAACTCCAGTTTAACTTTTTTCTTTCCGTTAGGCAAAACATTTATTAGTTAATTAAATAACGGTACAAATAAAAACCTACATGAAAAAATAATTAAAATTATAAAAGCATATCTGAATTATATGTCTGGCGCTAATCTCGTACAGTTTACCAAGTCTACTCCAAAGCACGAGTTCACTATAAAAAATACCGGATTAAATTACAGTATAAAGTACCGGCACTCTGGATGCATCATCCATAAAATCCATTTTACCGTAAAATCCATCTTATGTATAATATACATAAAATATTACATAATTTACATAAAAATTCACATAAAATATTATACCATAATTCTTACAGCAATATTTATTTAATTAGAATGACTCAGTGGTTTTACGGTAATTATTACTGCAAAAATTACGGTATATCACATATTTTTTTGTCCGTAACATGTTCCAGTTAAAAATAGATTTTACGATAGAAAGTACCATCATCCTAAGTGTCGGTATTTTTCTACCGTAATTTGATCCGAAATTTTTTACAGTGCAGTCTACACTCAGCATTCTAAGAGATTTCTCGGAAAAAAGGCTTAAATAACAATATATTTAATTGTTATTTTACCATATTCAAACAAAACATTCAAATAACCATGAATAAGATGATATTCAAACTGTTAATTGCGATAAAAACCGTTTATTATATGCTTTCACCTAATACAGAATTTTATCGCACCAACTAGGCCCATCTAATGAAGCCCTTTAGTGACAGACAGAACGGGGGTCCGAATCCAAGCGTTGACACTGCAATATTTCAAACATTTCTTTCAACACATAAAGAGTTTCTGGCGTCCCGCACTCTCTGATTTGTGATCCTGGACTATTAGAATGCGATACTCTCATTCACGCATGGATGACAGGATTACAAGGCTGCAGAACTTTATATCCAATGTCCAGTTTAATTTCTTCTTAACGGTTCTGAAATCATGCTTGTAAACTGTTAAAATACCATTTAGTTTTATATTCATGGTTTAAGCAAACTAGCTGTAAACGGTTTCAAAACAGTACAGGTACAAAATGTTATCTACCGTAAACTTCACAATCAATCGGATTATTTTACCACAATTTTAGAATGAAAATTCTAACAGTGTGAGGAAACCGCTTCGATGTTGAACAATACCATTCTTTTGTGCTGTAACCTCTAAAATTAATTCATAATTCTGTACAAGTTGAATCATAGTTAAGCAGCCTCCTCAAGCAAACTTTACATTTATTTCATTGAAGGGATAAAGGCAGAATGGTATGTCACTAGAAAATGGCAATCAAACCTGAGTCAACAGTTTCGTCGTAACATGTTTACCACTTTACCAAACAAATATGAATTAAGTTTGTTAAACAATCTATAAGTATATGCATCATTTTATGAGTTTCTGTTTTGTTGAAAAGTATTCAATTGATTATATGGCAATATAAAATATGAGATGAGAGGCACATGTCAAAACAATAGATAAAAATTCAAGAATTAACATCGCTTATTAATCTATAACATCAATAGATCTTGTTAATGTTGTAATTCAACCCGTTCCTAACAAATATCTGTTAGCTACTTTATTGAACACTTAGGTGACACATTTTAAAATACTTTTAGGGTTTCTTAATTTATTATAGGGTGTATTTTTGACGAAAGTGAATAAAGTGAAGATTCCAAAAAAGTATATAGATATATATATAATTTATTACCTCAAAAGAATTTTCGAACAATGTTTCTGTTATCTTTATTTTAAAGAAATAAAAATTAAACTATCCATTATTTAACAATAAAAAATTTAACAATATATTAACACAAAAAATGCTTCTAATGTTTTTTTTCCATCTGAATTTTGAATAAAAGCAATTTTGTGTTCACAGAAATGAAATGAGAAATTTACAAATTGCTCTTAACATCTCTTATCGCAGCGAGAGTCGACACCCATTTTTATTCATTCATCTTTTAATTTTTTTCTCATTTATTCATAACTCCCCTTAATGAATAATAAATAATTCCAGATTCTGAAATCATAAATTATTATCATTTTTAATATGGATTTATTTCTCAGTGACGGAACGGTGATTCTCTCATATTACAAAAATCGAAGTTATTTTAAGCACAGAAAGAGTCGTTTGCTTTTATAATTAATGGATGAACGGTGGCAACAATTCTCATGGAAAATAATTGGAATTTATGCTTCAGTTACTGCCGCTATAGAAAGGTGAAACTCTGTTTCGTTTAAAATTACGAAACTCGTCGGTTTTGTAAAATCAGGAACGACATGTCGCTGAAATGCTTGCTTAATTTTCAGTGTCAGTTGCAGTTAAGTAAAATAAAACATTATTTTCGATTTCTTTGGTATTTTAAATTTGAAAGGCCTTTTATTTCAAAGCGTGATCGAAATTATTTCAGAATTGCTTTTGATATTTTAAATTAATACATTGATATAATGCATGTAGGTGAAATAGAAATAATGCATGAAATATTTTTCCACTGCAATTTAAATGGAAAATTACTTGATTAAAATATCACAAAGATATCATAACATAGTAATTGAAAAACAAAACAGTCTAGTATTTATATAAATTTATTTTAATAAATTTATATTTTGTTTCAGTTTTATCTATCTATCTATATAGATATTTTAGCGGTGAATAAGAGTGTGGGTAGAGTAGAATTCGACAATGTCAACCTTCATCTGTGAAAAAGTATCACACCATAGAATCGAGTTAACATGTCTTATATACTAGGAAATTGGAGATGTATTTTTGTAGTGGTAGATACACTACAGTACTCCCCCACCAGAATTTTATCTGTAATAGAATTTGATGAACGGATACCACTTGTTGATTCATTGCTGTTTTATGAGAAGCCGGGAGACCTGCATTAAGATCACCGTATTTTTTGAGTGCTGCTCGTGAGAGCTGTATTAAGTTCACGGTCGTGGTCGCTCCTATGTTGCCTTTAGCAGTCGAGTGAATACGTTGTACGTTATGTGTGATCGGGACTGAGTAGCAACAGCGTGAGGAGATCAATGTCGCAGTCATANTCATTGCTGTTTTATGAGAAGCCGGGAGACCTGCATTAAGATCAAGTAGCAACAGCTTGAGGAGGTCAATGTCGCAGTCACAAGTAGCAAGTCAACTGTTCAATGGGGACCATCCATCAAAGTAGGCGTGTTCAAATCATAGTGGGAGTTTCTGTCAAGGTAGGTGTGTTCACATCACTTCCGAAGGTCACCAATGTGGGGAGTGTAGAATTCGACAATGTCAACCTTCATCTAAGAAAGGGTACCACACCATGGAATCGACTTAACATGACTTATATACTAGGAAATTGGAACTGTATTTTTGTAGTGGTAGATACACTACAAGAGTATCTGCAGGAAGAAGCATTTTAACCTACAAAGTTTAAGCCTGGTGGAAAAAATAAGGTAGTTTGAGATTCACCGATTTTTGATGAGAAACAAATAAAAAAATACAATACGTTTATGTTTTTTTTTCTCGTTTTTTTTACGGGATGGATCTACTACATTGGAGATTAACTAGTAAGTCATTTGGGCCATTCCTTTTCGAAAAATCTATATTATTTGAGTGAAATTTTGTTGTTTTAGAAAATTTGGACTTGCCCACTTGGTGATAATTTATTTAATTTTTAAAAACTTATGTTTTCAAATATTTAAAACAAAATCAATAGATTTTGTTTATTTTGTGATTGCTCTGAAGTGAAACCCAAAAGCAAAAATATTCAAACCAATGGAAATTACGCTTGACAGAATTTACTATTTTAATCAATTTAAGAAATTTAAAAAAAAAAAACTTCCTTTGATCTATATTTTATCTTAATACTTTTATTCTTCAATACAATTAAAATATTTTTGCAATATAAAGAGCGACAGAATTAAAACGAAATTTCACTAACCATCCAAACTTCCCTAAACTAATGTAATAAAAGTAAGCTCACCCTGTCGAAGCTTAAAAGAGGCTTTTGTTGGGAAATATGCGAATGGAATAGACTCGTAATGAGATCCTATTAGTATGCAAATAGCCCCCGGTCTTATTTCACTGCAACAGCATCTTGAATGAATTAAAGCTGCATTCATTTAAATTCACTCTCTTGGGCAGTCCCTCTCTCTAATAGTATCACTTGAAATTTGGCTCACCCTACTCCGGGCACTATGCAAATCATAGGGAGGATTAATTTTATTTAAAACGTTATTTCTGTAATGTTTGACAACTTTTTTTGAAGGGAAGTTTGAGCTGAAAGGATTTGTTATATTCCTTTTCTAAAAGTATTTCATTTTATTTTATAACTGTCGTTGAACAGCAGACCCAATTGTCTGGGCTTACGACTACTAATATTCAACAATGTAGCTTTGTAATTTTGAACCCAATCCAGAAGACAAAGGAACTCCTAAATCTATTATATTAAGTATTGGGAAAAGTTACTTTTTAGAGGAACTAATCCACATTTGCGTTACATGGTGAGGAAAACCACAAAAACCTACCACGTTTAGTCTGACGGCAAATGGATTCTAACCCATGATCCGTCTACCACTGAGGATATTTTACGTCAGCACCGTGCACGGTGCAAGCGAGAATTCGTATCGACCAGCTATCACTGGGATTCGAACCCGGTTCATCTCATTGGAAGGCGAACACTCTATCCCTTGAGGGTCTCTAAAAGTATTTATTTAAATTGAAGATTAATTCAAAATTATGTGCGTGCACTGAGAAAGAAAGTATGGAAAAAACTAGGAGAATATGGTGCCCTCACCATGTTTCTTGCTCTATGGGAACACTAAAAGCACTTTGGCAATAATTTAGTGAAATTGAAAATAAAGTTTGGTTTTATAATATGTGATAAAATATGGTAAATGTGATAAAATGTGGTAATTTTATCATGATATTTAGAGCATGCCATGTAAAACATTTATTCGGTTAAATTTATTTTTCAGTTTTCTTTATTTATTTTTTTATTGAATATGTGGTGTCTTATAGGAACTGTAATTTTGAAAACAAGAATTTCCGATAAATCTCTACCATATAATATGTGAAATTACCAATTGAATGGCTTAAATACGATATATTTTGGATTTATTATTTACCCGAAAAATAGAAAGAAAAAAAAAACAGACAAAAATGACATTACAGTAGAGGATAGTAATTTCATCAGAATTTTTTCGCCATGTGCTAGATATACTTAAAAGTGAAGTAGCCATAATGTAACTAACCAAATTTTCTGAAAAAAAAATATCCTATCTATAGATGTTAGATAGATCTAGAGATCTATCTATAGATCTAGAAATCTATCTATAGATCTATCTATGGATCTAGAAAACAGATCTTGAAATGGATTAAGGTTGGGATATACCATAGGAGGAAAACAGGTGATCCGAAATATAAAAATATTTGATTAAAAAGGAAGAAAGAAAAGTATTCTAAACGTGGGTGGGACTCAAATTAATATATAAGCGAGGGAAAAGAGAAAAAAACGCTACTGAAAGCTGACGAACAACTATTCACAAGTACAGATGTTTCAAAAACACCAAAACCTATTTGATTTCCAGAAGAAATTGGGAAGAGTTGTAAGATGAGCATTAAAAACATATTTTGCCTAACCTGGAATGAAACAGGTTTCTTCCAGCATCCAAAACCTATCTCAAAGTAATTTGAAAAAGAAGATTTGGAAGACTATTTTTTTTTTTTATATATATAATCGTCGTTGAACAGCCGACCCAATTTTTGGGTTTACGACTACTAATATTCAACTCCGCAGCCTTGTAATTTTGAACCTAATCCAGAAGTCAAGGGAACTCCTGGATCAAGTATAGGGAGAAATTTGCTTTCGTGGAGGACTTTTTGATTGAGCTAACCGCATTTGCGTTACATGTAGNCTCTAACCCATGATCCGACTACCACTGAGGATATTTCACGTCAGCACTGTGGTCAGTGCAAGCCGTATGCGGAATTCGTGTCGACCAGCTATCACCGGGATCGAACCCCGGTTCACCTCATTCGAAGGTTAATACTCTATCCCCTGAGCCCTTGCGGCTCTCGGAAGACTATTATTAGAAACCACTTCTAGTTCTATCACTCAATCAAACAGCGTGTTATGTTCTTTACACACTATTTACACTGCCTGACAAAAAGATGCTAAGAATTTTTAAAGTTACTGTAGCAATTTCGTTATTCTTCAAACGTTTCTTTATGACTGCATTTTTGATTTATGTTCTATGTCTATTTCGTAAATTCTCATTCTTAATGGAAAATCCCATTTAAAAAAGCCATTTAAAGAAATCAAATATTTAAACACTATTTAGTATTATATCCATATTTATTACTGATGCAACGAATAGTGATGGGGCCGAATAGCCGAATACCGAATATTCGGCCAAATTTTATGCCGAATACCGAATATTCGGTGGCTGAATACTTACTTTTTAAAAATTTCTCTTTTGATTGTAATTTTGTAATTAAAGTAATTTTCAAATTTTAAATTAAAAATGAAATAAATATTAACAAAATTGCTTTTTTAATCTTTGTATATTTAAAAGAATTTTAACGACTTGATTTATTTTTTGTAATAATTTAAATATCTTGATGCCAATAACAAGGCAATATGGCTTTTATAAATCTAAATAATTAATAATAGCATATTTCAGTTATAGTTATACTTGTAATTTATATGCTATTTTATTTAAAATAAGAACTCATTACTACTGTTAAATGTATTCTTAACTTTCTTTTTTGTCCGAAAAATTATTAAAACCCAGAAAATTAAGAACTTTTTAAAAAGTTTCACTTTTGTAATTAAATAATTTTCAAATTTTAAATTAAAAATGAAATAAATATTAACAAATTTGCTTTTTTAAACTTTCTATATTTTAAAAAAATTTAACAACCTGATGTATTTTTTGTAATATTTTAAATATCTTGAAGCCAACAATAAGGCTTTCACAAATCTAAATAATTAACGTTTTTATTTATCTAATATTATTAAATACACTTACGTATTATACAACTTAAATTGAGTAAATGTTAGATTTTCTAATAATTAATGCAGTGAAATGTAACTCTGTAATATTCATGATTAAATAGATTTAAAAGCACATTTAAAAAAATATCTTTCTTTATTATTATGAATTTATTCAGCCAAATATCTAATAATATTCATATTCAGCCGAATAACTTCAGTATTCGGCAAAAGGGCCGAATGGACCGAATACTGAATAGTGGCCGAATATTCGTTACATCCCTAATATTTATAAGTTGCGAAGTCAGCAAAACCGCTTTTATGAAAATTGCTGCTTTTCTGAACCTGAATGTAAAATATTCCGATTGTGAGAAATAATAAGGAATTTTCAAAAACGGAATAGCTTTGGTAAAGAAATATTTCTTTTGCTTATTTACAATTTTCGGAAATTGTTTCGTATAAAATTTTTATAACAAGGAAAAATTTCTCTTGAGAACTTGGCTATTGTGAAATTTTTATTCTACCTTGAATGACCGTTGATTTGAAAAACCGAAGATGAAAGAACTGAATAATTTGATGCGCTCTGCCTAATTAAAAATGTATCAGGTCTAAATTTCGATACCGGTTTCAAACCGATACCGGCAAGATATGAAAGCGCAGTTATAGTTAATGCCCATTAATTTATGAAAAATAAAAACCCGTTTTCTTTTCAGATGTTTCATTATTTCGGTGCAACCGGGTTTTTATTCTAGTTAAAAATGTTTAACTATTCTTTGACTTCCTAATTTATTTTTGTAGTTTTGGATTTTACACATTTTGTTTCAATTTTCTCTGAAATTTAATGCAATATAGTAAAAACTGTGTAAGTTGAGTTAGGCTAGACAGGTTTTCAACATATAAAGGGTGTTTGAGTGGGGTTTTTACTCACTATTATTTATAATATCATGCTATTTTTATATGTCACTTTATTCTAAACTTATTCTATTTCTTACATCTCACATACACTACTCAACAATAATGAAAGAGACATTTTCAGCGTTTGAAATTTTTTTAAAAATTTCTCAAGAAATAGTTTCATTTTGTAAATATTTCGTAACTTAAAAGATGTTTTGTTCTTGCGATTTTTCATACTTAGCAATAAGATTTAAAGTTTTCAGAGTCTTGTAACACCTACAATAAATTTCGAACGAAAACCAGTATTTTTGAAAACCCTATGCCCGAAAAATCAAGCAATGAGCTTGTAAATTGTATCGATAACTTAGGTTGTAATTTTTAATAATTTTTAATAAATTCGTAACTTCCTATAGTACATATTTATGGAAATAAAGACATTTTTATAAAAAAATTAATTTTCTCACCTTACGTTTTTCTGCTATAATTTCATAAATATTTAATGGAATTAAACAAAAAAATTTTATAGAAATTTAAGATAAATCACAAAATTATTGATTTTTAAATTCGTGAAAAACTGCGCAAGAAATGAGTATTTAAGCTAGCTCTTTTATACTGCGCATGCCTAGAAAAAAGGTAAAAATAATTTTTTTCATAATTTTGTAGGGAATCGTATTAGACAATTAATGATAACAACTTTATTTGAATATCATAAAAATTCAAAAATTTTCAAGCAATTTTCTTATTAGTTTTTGTTCTTTTGAAAAGAAATCCAAAATGATAAGGGGTTATCCACAAATTTCATCTTGTAC
This sequence comes from Parasteatoda tepidariorum, assembly GCF_043381705.1. Lineage (NCBI taxonomy): Eukaryota > Metazoa > Arthropoda > Arachnida > Araneae > Theridiidae > Parasteatoda > Parasteatoda tepidariorum. Next base: position 63,809,030 of record NC_092204.1, on the reverse strand, counting down.
TACTAAACAAGATTTATTAAAAATGAGCCCTGCAATGTAGGGGATCAACTCCCCCCCCCCCTAAAAGATTTTTTTTTTTTTTTTCATATTTTCTTTCTCTATGCCATCAGAGTTTAGTTTCCGGACAATTATTGTAAGGTATTATCATTTGTTATTAAATTTTGTTTCATGACGCAAAATGAAGTTTGTGAATGCTAAATCCAACGAAAAAAAAAATTAAAGCCATAGAACTAATAAGGGTTTTATACACGCACCCATATTAATCAAAGCTTATAATTTTCAAACACAAAACTCTCATTTCTTCTATAACATTAGTTCTATGGGCTTAAATTTGCTTTTATTACACATAGCATAAAAAATATCATAGGAAACAATGCTTCAATGGCAATGGTACTGAATAATTTTTCTTTAATCATCATTCAAAAATCTATTAGAAATTAATTAATTTAGATTAGCTGCTAGTGGAACCTTTGTATTATTTTTTTTTTTAACATTTGTAATTTTTTTTTAGAAAAGAGAAATAAAGTTAAAAAATTATAATTTATACTTAGTTTAAGCAAAACAGAATATAATTATAAAATTAATGAATGTAATCAATAAATTAATACAATTGATAGGTTAATGCTATATGTACTACTAAGGAAAAGAAAAAAATATTATTTTATTTATTTTAGAAAATTAGGATCTATGACATTTAACTTTCAGAAATGTAGCTCTCTATTTTAAAAATATAAAACCGTGTTAATAACTTATTAAAAACATATTAATAACAACTCTTAAATTTATTTTTTATTTTAGTGACGACATCTAGTAGTGAAACTCCAAACTGCATATTTCCCTAATAGTTTTATCATTTAAAAATAGATGGCAGCACTACGACAGAAAAAAATCTTTTTAACTTAGTTTAATGCTCCATCTTATATAGATAAAATTAAAAACATTCTTTTACTATGTTTGAATATTTTATTGATTAAAATTTATTTTCGTTCCTATTGAATATTTTTTGTTTATAGCAACATAATTGATTTAAGAAAAAAAAAATTGTTCTATAAATATGTCTTATATTGCTCATTTCATAGTCATTTACAATTATTAAAGGAACAAACCCAACCATTTAAAGTTTAGTTTATGTTTGGTTGTTATTGGAAAATTTTTATAAAACTGTAATAAGGAAAATGTATAATTTAAAAAACAAACTGTCTTTACAGTTTCTCATTTAAAACACACCATTACAGTCTTCATCTTAATTTATAAAGTAGTGTAAAAAAAATTATTTCCTTCTGTGAACACTTTTCCAAAACTTTTTTTCTCGTTAAAATATTTGTAATTAAAATGTTTAATATTTAAGAAAACTTATTTCATAAAGTGCTACTTCTTATTATCGTTTGTGCTGCCATCTATACAAGAGATATAAAACGAAAAGGTAGAATTTTAGAATTCGATTTGAAAAAAATTATTTTTGCAAATAATTTTACAATTACGTAAGTTTTCGATGATTTTTTTCAAAATTATTTTTCATTAACAAAATTTGCTGTTTTTGTATCATAGTGAGACACACGGTGCAACATATTTTCACACTATTATATTTAAATTATTTTTAAAACCGTGCCCATCGTCCTTCAATTTAGGAAATGTAGAACTGCTTAATAAAAGTAAAATAAAATTATGAGCTTAATTTATGATTCATTGCTCATTTAAGATTCTGATGATTTTTTTTCCTAATGGTTCATAAATTGCAGAAAAAGAAACTAAAAAAAGACAAAACTATTAGAATGAGAAATCTGCAAGAACGGAGAGTGACACCATCCTGAAAATGGGACTATGTATAGTTTCTGCTGGCCAAAAATACACAGCCAATGCTGAACCTATAATCATAAAACATTAGCATTGATTAAAAGTTTAAAAAAAGGGGGGCAGCATATGAATGAAGTGTAATCAATCTACAAATTCACAACAACGTAATAAATATTAACTATTACTAAGCTAAGAAATTTCCTTACCGTGTGAAATATTTGGTAGCGAATCTAATAGAACCCATTTCTATAGTTTTTTACCCATTTATAGCTCATTTATAAAAAAATTTAATGTCTTTGAAACGCTAATGATTATTGAGTTGAGGTGAAAAGGCTAAAATTTTTATTAATTACTACATTTAAACTAACACAAACTATGTGGTTTTGGTACAAACCGAAAAAAATAATAATATGATGAGCAAAAAATTCTATTTTGACAAAAAAAAGTTTTGTACAGAAAAGATAACAGTAAAAGATTTAGTAATTCCCGAATTTTTAAAAGTTGGGAGTTATTTCTTTTTACTTTATTTAAAGATCTTTCGTAGAGAGAGCCCAGAAAGACTTCATTTTGAACGAAAATTACATATACCATTTGAGTAATGGCATGCCACACAATTTTCTGCATTAGAAACAAGCGAACACTAACAAGAATTTGTGAAAGGAGAGAAATTTGACAATGGAGAAATTGAACCCCCTTTGATTAAAAAAATCTCCGAAATTGAAATCCATTGCATATCATGGCTATTAACAAGGTATGGCTATTATTTGCAGTATATATATATATATTCTATAGCGATTTTAAATGTATGAAAATACTGACAGTTTATATAGAAAAAAAAGTCAAATGAGAATATATTTAAAAAGATATACTTATATCGATTAATAATGAAGTGCTACCACGGCTTTGCCAATTAAATCACAAACTGAGCCATAATTTGGCATCTGTCCAACAAACATTATCTATCAATAGAATTCTAAGCGATGAAACCTTTTCCACTCTAAATTCCATTTAAAGAGCAAATCAATACATTTTAATTTTGTTAACGAGCCCTATCAATTAATCACAATTCAGAAAAGTATTTTTAAAGCCCTCCCACTTATTAAACACCCTTCGTCAAATAACGAAGCCGATGGCAATATGCAGAAAAGTTCTTATGGATTGGGGGTTTTATCTCTTTCTACTGTTAAGAACGGAAACGAAGCGTGGTGGCTTTCTCAGCGAGTCCAGTGAAAGAGATAAGCGGGATAAGAAGAAGAAAGTCATGTGATTCGTCTTCATCTGCATCACCATAGCAACCAGATTAGACCTTCTGATCCTTTTCATGTATCTTTTCTACTTACTGAAGAACACTCGCGTTGGATTCGTTGAAGCATCTTTCCATGCTTGTAATGAACCCTTTTTTTATTTTTATTTTTTTCGTGTTCTTTTTGTGCCCTGAATTATTCCAGATAGAGTTTCAATTGCTCAGGATCAGTTCCTTAAAGTAGGACTCATTGCACTAACGAGAAAAGTATCACTTTCTTTCCTTCAAATCTAGAAGATTAGTTTCGTATTTATTTATTTGGTTTTTGCTTGTACTAAACTTTTTCCTGATAAATTACTTGATAAAAAAAAGATCATTAATTGTTTTCCTATTTTTTTTCTTTTTTAATTTGTTGGTTACGTACATATAAAATAAAAATGAAATTAGATTTTATCATTTTACTTTATAAACATTTTTGCGGTAAAGAGATACAAACCACGTAGGGAACGCGAGGCTAGTTCATATTCGTAATCTTATTTTATGGGAAGTTATACCGGAGAAAGTTTCGCAAATTCTGTCTCACCTTCCAGTGGTAATCATAAATTTAAAGTTAAGACAAAATTGAAGTATTGTAGATCTAGAATAAAATAGTTTCGGATTCTCTGAAAGTGTTTTCGAAGATATCAAAATATTGACAAATTAATGCGGGATTACCTCCCCCACTGCATAATCCTGCATAGTTAGTTTGCATTTTGACATTTTCACGAAAAATAAATTAATTAATTAATAAATAAATCAGCCTTGAAATTTTATGGTTTTCTCTAGGTTTACTTAAATTTACTTTTCTCTTAATATTAAATTTTTAATGACCAAAGTAGTTGGAGCAGAAGTTTCTAAAAAATGTTTCGTCCTCTTAGAAGGAAGCCTAACCACGGGCGAAACTTTGCACGGCAAATTTTCTTTCACCTCCATATGTTATTCAAAATATAAAATATAGAAAAACTAAGTTCAGACAAACTATGAGAGCCATGAAATTTCAAATGCTGAAACGAAATTTTCAATATATATATCAAACTGAAAACAAATTATGAGAGAATAACTTAGGATTATGGAATAATTTGCTTGAATTTTAATACTTTGAATTTTTTTGTCCATGTTTGAAACTTCACGGCTTACTCTAGGTTTGCCTGTACTCACTTTTTCCCTGCATTAAATTTAAAATTCCTTACGTAAGTTAAAGAGAATTTGTGATGGAAAGTTTCCTTCGCATTATAGCGTCCTCTTAAGATAACGCTCTAGCTCGTAAGAAACCTTGTATAGTGAATTAACTTGCAGAAGTAATTTAAATTTAAACTATAAAAAAAGTGAATTAATGTAAACCTAGTCTAAACTTAATTTAATTTTCGAATGATGAAAGGAAATTCAAAATAATAAAATGCAAAAATATTATGGGAAGATTACTTAGAATTATGCAGTGGAGAATTTATCCTGCAATGATTTGATTACATTTTGATATCTTAAAAACATTTTTACAATATTTGAAACTACATCATTTACTAAATTTGACTGAATTCATTTTTCCTTTAACTCTACTCAACCACTACTATTGTAAGGTCTCTATTGTACAACACAATATAATTTATTTTATATTTTTGGTATTATAATGTATTTTTGTTGTGCTTCGAGCTGGAAGCAAATGTTGTTATAGTCAAAAATTGTGTCTAAATTCGGGATAGAGCTCTCACAGTTTGATTTGACAGATTTTTTAAAAATATATCCCAGCATTGAGGCGTGGGATTTTTTTGAGGGAATTAAAATTAATATCCTTTGCGTGAGGTAGACATCAAGAAGCGGAATATAAATAAACTAGAATAAAGTTGATATTGCTTGACATATTGATTTGCTAGATGATTCATAATGTCTAGACATATAGATTTGTTGAAAATAAAATCAAAATAAATTCTCCTGTTTAAATATTAAATTGATAAAATGTTCTATTGTTCATCAAACTATTAATATTTATTTTATTTTTCTAAACTAACTATTATTATTCTATGAACTATTATTCTATTAAATAGTAATTTGATCTCTAAAATGAATCATGCATACTGGGAGAATAAACTTCGTCATTAAAACTTAGTTATTCTATCTTTGTATCTTTCTGTAAAACAAAGTAAGAAGGAAAGTTTCAAAAAGAATAAAAACGCAAAATATTGCAGATAAATTAATGTCGCTATTTATGTCTTCATGTTTCTTCTAAGAAATATTCAGCATTCAATAGCCATTTGCTAATTAACAAACGCTTTTTTAGACGTTTATTATGGTTAGATATTTGTCGATTTCCTTTCTCATTGTTGGCCTTCTCTGTTTCCTTGTTTTTATTGTTTTTGCCCGAATTCCTTCATTGTTTTAGCCTTTCATTCTTTTTTTTCTTTCTTTAAATGCCTATATTTGCGACTTATATCACATTTTTTTTTAAAATGAAAAATAGAAAAAAAATTTCCAAAAGAAAAAGGAATGAGAAACAGAACAGAATTGAAAAGTTGAAATAGAGAATTAGGTATTAAAAAGAAATTATAATATAATGAAGAAGAGAAGGACGAGAAGAAATTAAAATGAAAAGATGATGCAATAAAAAAATCATTGAATCGAAAAAAAAGAAATTGGAAATTGGATGAATAAAAATGAAACCGACATGAGGTTGACAAATTTAATGAAAAATGGGATATAGTAAAAGATGAAATGGCTGTGAAAAATGGAATGAAAAATAAGATATAATGAAAAGGAGAATCAGATGGAAGAATCAGAAAAGAGAACAGAATATAATGTACTGTGGAATGAAAAATTAATAATTTCGTTTTGTTTTGTTTTCGACCATAATAAAGCAAGAAAACATCAGAAAAAATGTTTTGTATTTCTACATGAAAATAATTTTATGGAAAGGTTTGAAAAGAATTATCCAATTTTACGGATGTAAGACAAATTTCGAAGACTGTCCTTACCTTCTCAAATATCAAAATGTGGTCTTTTACAAATATTTCTCAATAAAAAGGTTAAATTCTTATTGTTCAACTATATTATACAGCACACAAACAAAAAATACTTTAGATTTGATTGCATTTGACTTTGCATTTGATAAACTAAAATAAAATTGTTTCTATTTAAGTAAGATTAGAAAGAGAAAAATATGTAGACATTTTCATTATATGTGGCGGCATAATAGATTTTATAACTTATAAAATAATGTAAAGTTTTTAACCCCAAATATTTGAATCAAACTTAAAAAAAAAAACAGATTAAGATGTTCAAGAAACTAAGATGCTCTTTTTAAAACGAATATATCATCTATAAAGTTTAAAAAAATAAAATAAAAAATACATTCATCTGGCTTTTTAAAAGATATTTATAATCTTTTAGCCCTATATAAGTCACATTATTATGAATTTTACTTATACAAGAAAATTTTTTTCAAAAGTATATGAAAATTAGTTTTTTAATGAATAATCATTAGGCATTTTTCAAGATTAAGTTCACTATATTTACTACACTTTTTTTAATGATTAGTTAAAGTAAAATGCATACCTTTTTTCTTAAAATGGATATCATACTGACATTTTTAAACCATAAATATAAGTAAAAGTTAGATATGATTGTTGCTAGAGATATGATTGTTGCTAGATATGATTTTATTTATCCTACAGAACTGAATCACATAATGATATTGATCTTCCTCCAATTTTTAAAGACCACAATTATACCCTAATGTCATTAAACTACTGTATGATTTAACTTTGCCGGTAGAACTTTTTTATTTTAGCTTTGTGAAGCAAGTCATTCATTAAGCAATTCATTCATAAAGTAATTTATTTGGAAAGCAATTTAGATTACCTCTGGCTAAAAAACATAACGCAAAACTGTGCGAACAAGTAGGTTTGAAGTTCTATCCTTAGCCTTGGCTCCATATTCTCACGTCATTTATAAATACAATTAAATTCAACTTATACACTTTTTGAAGCACTCGAAACTTCTTTTGCTTGCTTAATAGTGAAGTAAGAAGTCTTCATATTATATATTTCATGCCCGGGTAAAGTTTTGTTTAGAGTATAATGAAAAGAATTAAAATAAGTATATTATTGTCAACGTAAAAAATAAAAGTAAAAATGCCATGTTTGAAAAAAAATTAAATTTGGAGTATTTGAGTAGAAAAAAGCATAAATAAAAATTAAAGGAATAAGAACAAATAATCTGATTTTTTTAAGTAAACAGTTTTTAATTAAACATATTAAAATTATTTTTTCTATTTGAGATATATTCTGGTGTTCGTTTTTATTAACAAGTATTACAAGCATATGCTCAAAATTACAATATTTTTTATACCTTATCAAACTTGTTCAAGTCGTTTTCAAATTGAATTAACAATGCCGTTCTTAATCTTTATAACATTATTCATGATACTTTTTAAATTTTAATTCCATAAACATTAAGAACCAAATTAATCTTAAATATACTTAATAAGTACTATAATTTAATTATAATACTACAATTTTTATTGAAATTAAATTGCAACTCATTTAATGAAGAGTAAAAATTGAAACGCAATCTTTCGAAAACTAATGACAAATTTGAAAAATAGATATTAATTTGTTGAAAAACTTTTAGTTTTGTAGAAAATGGCAAACTAATTCAATTATCAGAGATGAGGTTATTAAATTACAATTTAACGAGTTTTTCATTTTTGTAAGATACTACATATAACACGATTAAAATATCTAGAAATATCTTTCACTTTAATTGAAGCATGACATTTACGAATTTCAAAGTAAAAAATATCGTATTTAAAAACGCAGATATTTCTGAATCTTAATGATATGCTCGCGAGAAAGAGAAGAAAAAATCGCTCGTGTTGCTAAATGAACTCATCTAATTGCAAAGCAAGTATCATCTGGATTCTTTAAAAACTGAACTTTCTCCAAATCCCATTTAAATATTTATAAGTCGTCTTTTTGCTACTTATTTGTTTTCGTGTGTACGCTTTTTTCTTACTTTCTAGAAGCAAATTAGAAAAGAAATCGTTTTTACGAATACTCTTCACTTCATTTTCTCCATAGATTCTCGTCTGAAATTTATTTCTAGTTGCTTTTTCCCTATATTTTCAAAGTGAACTCTAAGTAATCAGCGCGGAGACAAAAAGAAATCCTTAAAAAAAAGGAAGAAAATCTTGAATTTGGAAGGCATAAAAGAAGATAGATTTCTTCTCCTTCAAAATCCAACGCATTCACTCTTTACCTTTTCTCTTCTTTTCTCTTTTTCCAATTCAAGAAATCGAAATAAAGAAAGAATTTTTTTTCTTCAAATTTAATATCCCTCAGGAATTCTGTCTTAAGAGTTTGGAGATTAATTTTGAAATGAAATCAGCCATAGAAGTGAATGCTGCAAAATCGAACAAAGAAAAAATAGGCTTAGCTTTTAATCTTAAAAATGCCTCGCATTAATATTGAATGTGAAATATAATTACTTCATTTTGTCGTTTTCAATTCAATAAATGTTTTAATATAGCTGGTTTGAAGAGAAAGACACAAAGGTGTCACCTCAGCAAGAATGGAGCTTATTTTAAAGCATGATATCAATTCAAAAGGAAACGGCAATAAAATGTAAATGAATCCAATGCAATTAAAAGACAAATATACGTATATTAAAATAAAAGTTCATTATTTTTAATTAAAATAAATTAATTTACGATTATATCTTAACTAGTATTTTAAATATATTCATGAAATAATGTTGAATTTGGACCCTCCTGATATATTTAACTATAATTTTCATTTTAATGCTGGAATATTTAACATAGTTGCCACTGCATAATTAAGTGAAATATTCAATACTAATGAAGAACTTTAGAGTAGATAAGTAATTTTTTCAATTTAAACTGTACCATATTAAATCAATGTATTAATTAAGAGATGTGAGATGTTTGTAAGATCTTAAGTCAAGTCAGCAACGCCTGCAAAACAGCTTACATAAAAACATTAATGGAAAATGCATTTACTTAAGAAGCAGATATTACTGCTTTAATGAGTATTTATTAAAGTGTATTTATTAAAATATATACACTACCTACCAATAAGTATTTGGACACCTATGCAAATGACTATATCTGCGGTCCAGAGATACGTCACGCCCTCCGCCGGTATATATCGTGTAGGGAACAACATCGGCATTAGTCCCATGCAAGATGCCTACAGCACTATTTTGGATGACAATGTGCTTTCTACTTTAGCAGTTTTACTGGGTGGACCCCTGTTACCTCCAGGACGACAATACCAGCTGTCATGTTGCGACGGTCGCCAAGGCTTGGTATGGTGCCAATGGGGTTAATCGAATGAACTGGCCTGACCAGAGCCCAGACCTGAACCCCATCGAGAACTTCTGGGACGAGTTGGATCCGAATAAAGGGGTATACTACCCGTCCAAAATCGGTGAAGGAACATACATGTCTTCTCCAAGGCGAGTGGAAGAAAATACCACTAGCCGGCGCACAAGGACTCGTAGAAAGTATGCCCCAGAAGGTTCACGCTGAAATTGCCTCTCGTGGAGGCTCTACCAACTATTGATTATGAATAAAGTTTGTTTTTCTTTTCAATCACACGTGTCCAAACACTTATTGGTGGATAGTCGTCCATTACTACGTCATTTTCTTGCCATATATATGCTTTTTTTTGTGAAAACTCATGTAGTGGAAAATGAGTGAAACCAGGTACTACGATTTTGGTAAAATTGGTTCTGCTTTTTCTGTAGCACAGGCGTCTGTGTAGATAAGTTTGTTTTACTGTGTCAAATCTTCAATTCTCTAGTGTTCTTTTCATTTTAAATTATCCTAATTTATTGGTCATTAACAGTTGTAAACAATGTTTTTAGATCTGCTTATCATGCGTTTTTTAAAGAACCCTAACAATAAGGAATTACTCTAGTTTATGGTTCTGTTTCTTTTCGATTACCTCTGGTCTCGGTGTAAGACCTGGTACAGGAAGTTGTTATATTTTTTTTTTGTATTTCACTTATTTCACAGGGTCCAACCTCAATCTAGACCAAATCCAGAAGAACAAGAATTAAAAAAAAAATTCTAATACAAGTTGAGGACTAGAGTTTATGTCGTTTCAGTTATGACCCACACAGTTCATATGGTGTTTGGGAGCATCTGGCATTGAGTTACAGTTGAGTTACAGTCTGAAAGACCTGCACTTGCACCGAAGTGAGTAATTTTAGGTTTTAAAGTGGCCATCAAAAAGAGAAGAGCATAATGAACCAATATAACGAAACAGACAACAAAAGAAAAAAGTCCAAGTCCTTGATCAATGTTCTTTTGATGACTACTAAAAAACATATTAGATACTGATTCTTTAGATTATAATGATGTATTTTTACACTCAAAAACGAAGACATCCGATACGGAAAGTGTTTTTCCTGGGCACATAAAATTCATTGAAGGGGAAAAGAAAGATAACTACATCACATGAGAAGCTTGTACATAAGAATGTTCCTGATTTGCTATACTAAATAAAAATGTCAGTTACTTTTTCACTAAAATTCTAGTAATTTCGAAATTTCCTAAAATTCCCTTTCTCACCACACTAGTATGGTAAGATCGGTTGAATCGATTTTTTCTATAAAAAAAAAATCAATATATATATATATATATATATATATATATAAATCAGTTGATTTTAATCATGATTTAAATAAACNAAAAGAATTAAAACTCTTTCGTTTTCATAAAATGTCTTTGTTAAAGAATAAGCGTAGAGAGATTCTACTTTGGGAATTCAAGGCTGAAAACATACCATTGAAATATAAATAGATTCATATATCAAAGGAAGAGTTATTTTTAGAATCGTTCCCTTTTTCAATTCCATATAAGGAAGCAGTAAACGATTTTACTTAATGCGTAAGGTTACAAGTGTGCCTTTTTACCTCAAATCTGTGTTGGTATGAAACGTAAGAACACATAGTTTTGCGTGTCCTTTTCATCATGATTTGATCCTGATAAGCTGTTCCGGAATTGTCCGGAGTTTTGTCCACTCCCCCCCCTTTGCAGGAGTGGGGACGTGAACGGTTATCAATACCAGCCTACATTTAAATAAACCTGTTTAGAACGTATGATGGCTTACGACTGCAATCATTTTAAGCTAAATACAACACTGATACCAGACCTGTAGTCCTGTTATTACAAGTGGACAGGATTAAAAATTTTCAAAATTGGTTTACAAATAATAGCATTTTTTAAAAGTTCAAAAGATTGTTGACATTTTTCTGACCACACCCATTTTACATCTTTCTTTAACAAGTTATTTAAAGGATGTCGAATACTTGCATAACTATCAATAAATTTATTGTAAACATTTATTGATCCAAGAAATCTTTGCAATGATTTTACATTTTTAGGGGGCAATAATTTTTTAATAACCTCAATATTATGGTTATCGGGTGACACAATTCCATTGCTTATTTCATATCCTAAAAATTCTATTTGTTTTTGCAAAAATGAACATTTTGAAAGTTTTAATTTCAAGTTTTCTTGTTTACAAATATCAAAATTCTTTTTAAGATGGGTTAAAGGTTCATCATAAGAATTAGAAAATATAATGATGGCATCAAAGTAATTTGTAGCAAATTTAATTTTATGTTTATTTAAAATTCTACGAATTGTACGTTGAAAGATGCTTGGTGCATTCTTCCTGCCAAAAGGTAATCTTAAGTTAAGAATTGTCATCTTAATTATTCAAATAGACCATTGTGAGTAGCGAATGCTAATTTCTCAGTGTCATCAGGATGAATACGAACATGATGATATCCCTGTGATAAATCTATTTTAGAATAATAACTACTATTAGACAATTTTTCTATTAAAGTTTGTATTAAAGGTAGAGGTTCAGAATCTGTTTTTGTAATTTGATTTAGTTTTCTATAGTCGATACATAAACGACTCTTTTTATTTTCATCTTTTTTAAAAACTAAAGTTACTGGGGCAGCATAAGGGGATGAACTTTCTTTTATAATGTTATTTTTTAACAATTCCTCTATTTGTAAATCAATTTCTTGTTGTTGTTTTGGGGATGTTTTGTACGGCCTTAGAGATATAGGTNATATATATATAATTTTCTAGGTTAGTATTCTTCACAGTTAAACAATTAATCGCTTGATTAAATCTGACACTTTCTGGATCGAACATTTCACTTCCAACAGGCCTTAGAATCGTAGCTACCCGATCTTACCCTACTTTTCCTTTTGTATTAATTTATAATACCATGATATTTAGTGAGAAGAAAAATTAGCATCCTAATTGTCATTTAACTAATGATGGGATTTTCACCTTCTGGGACTCAATCTTAATGGTACTCTTACCCTTACATATGCTAATTAATTAAAGTATACGATATTTTAAGCTAAGAAACACAAACATTCTTTCTCTGAATAAACATAACCTTTTTTCCGGCGGATTAAGCTTGTTGACATTTAAGATTAGGGAAGTAGCCACATTCCGGAAAATTAATCTGGAATCTCAATCTAGCCTCAATTTGTAAATTAAACTATCAACAGTAATCAGTTAGGATATTTCAAGTGAAGCCCCCGAGCCATTAAGATTTAGTATTAGTACGTGAAATTCCTATAATTAGATCAAAACTTATTCAGAGTGTTCATTTTTTCCCTGCACATTATATATCGAAATTGATGAGGTAGCAAGCTACCTTCCAGGAAAATCAATCAGGAACATTCTAAGACCACAATCTAACTCCAATCTGTAACTTAAAATATCGTTTACACTAACTAGCTATAATTCTTAAAGCTTAACCCTCGTAAAGTTAAGATTGAGTCTCAGTATGTGAAAACCCGATCATTAGATCAAAAGTTATCCAGGGTAAGCACTGTACATGAAATAAATATATAATCTTAAGATTATTACCTCTAAGTATATGTTAGCAATATTAAATCGCAAATAAAAGTTGCTTGCAGGAACTAAGAACTTTGAAATATTATTTTAAATAATTTTTATTTTCATTTATTACTTTCAAGTCATGTCATTAAATCCGTTCTTTTTGTACGACAATCATAGCTTTTCTGATAACTGCCGGCTCTGAGAAGAAAAAATGAAATATTTATGATTTGAATAAATTAATCTTTATTACATTGGAAACTTTTTCTCCGATTTCAATTAAAGAATAATATATTATGTGTCAACCAGATAAATGAATTATTAAACGCATTTCTCAAATGGGGAGTTGTTTCACAGCTTGGATTTCACGTGTATATTATTTTTGCATTAATTTTGCCCGCAGTCACAAAGGAGCTTTTGTAATTTAGATTTATGGACTCAGTGTGGACTTTGCTTTCTTAAGAAATGTATGCTTGGTGGGGGGGTAATAAAACTTCCCTCAGAAGAAAAAAAATGTGAAGTTGGTTGGTTGACTACATCAGAAATCATTTTTCGATATTTTTAGAACATATTAATGGCGTCATTTTTTTTTTACTACGTGTGAGGTGAAGAGGTTTAAAATAACAAGCACTAAAACGCGGCGAACTGCAGTAGTAGTTAACAATTAATCATCGATATATTTTTCTGCGATTTATTTACCTATACCTCTTATTTTTTTTCAAATATTGTTTTTAAAAAAAGTGAAAAAGTACCAGTACTGTAAAAGTCTGTAAAATTAAATTACCTTCGTTTTCAATAATTTCTCTTCGAAAATTAAAGGTGAACATTATATAAAGAGTATTGTTTCAATTCAGATAAAATGTTCAAGCAATAAAAATTCCGGTACTTTTCCGGTAATTCCGGTTTCTGGTCTTTCATATATATATAAACTGCTGTTTGTAGAAAATGCAACACCATGAAAGAATCATCAGAATCAAATGAAATTTAATGCAGAAACGACTTGTACTGATACAAANTGTATATTATTTTTGCATTAATTTTGCCCGCAGTCACAAAGGAGCTTTTGTAATTTAGATTTATGGACTCAGTGTGGACTTTGCTTTCTTAAGAAATGTATGCTTAGTGGGGAGTAATAAAATTTCCCTCAGAAGAAAAAAAATGTGAGGTTGGTTGGTTGACTACATCAGAAATCATTTGTCGATATTTGTAGAACATATTAATGGCGTCATTTTTTTTTTTTACTACGGGTGAGGTGAAGAGGTTTAAAATAACAAGCACTAAAACGCGGCGAACTGCAGTTGTAGTTAACAATTAATCATCGATATATTTTTCTGCGATTTATTTACATGTGCCTCTTAATTTTTTTTAAATATTGTTTTTTTTAAAAACGTGAAAAAGTACCAGTACTGTAAAAGTCTGTAAAATTAAATTACCTTCGTTTTCACTAATTTTTCTTCTTAAATTAAAGGTGAACATTATGTAAAGAGTATTGTTTCAATTCAGATAAAATGTACAAGCAATAAAAATTGCGGTACATTAAATAGAAAAATTTAGTAGCAATAAAAATTCCGGTACTTTAAATAGAAAAATTCAGTAGCAATAAAAATTCCGGTACTTTAAATTGAAAAATTCAGTAGCAATAAAAATTCCGGTACTTTTTCGGTAATTCAAGTTTTCGGTCTTTTATATATATATATATTTTGACCAACAATATAGTATATTTCATTAACTGTTATTTTACATTTTGTTTGATTCTATCATAAAACTAAAGTGTGTATATTTATGGTATATTTGATTTATTTACAGCATAATTAAAAAACAATTTACATATTCTTAGAAGTACACGCTTTGAGAAAACATGCATAGCAATTCCAGTTTTAATGGATTTTAATTGTGATATTTACAATATTTGCTTATGTATCTTCATTTAAATGCAGAAAACGTTATCTTAAATACAATAAAAGTAATCCGTTTGAATACTCTCTAAAAACACAGATTTGATGTTAAATCAGTTTGTGACTATTTATTACATTCTCATTAATTTATAAAATTGAAAAACTCTTCCGTTAATTGAATTAGAACCACGTTAGCAAGTTTAATATCTAAAATATGGTTCGATTTAACACTACATTAAAGTTGCAGCTAATCTGATAAATTTTTATGATTATTATGTAATGTCTTTTTTTTAAAACTCTTAATAGAATAAGTGTGCTAGATACAGTTAAAGTTAAAGCTATTTCAAGTGTGTACATTAAACTTCTTCATGAACTCAAATAAGGGATCGCTCTATCCTGACAACATTGCTAAGACGTGATCGGAAATTGCAGATTGAATTCTGAAAGTAAAAGAGGTAGGTTACTTATAAGTTTTAAAGTATTATTTTTTGTTATTTATTTTCGCGTCATAGTATAAGAATATATAAAAATTATTACGTGCGTCATTCTTTCTCGGTAATAGGAATCCTCAAAACCAATTTAAAAAATTTATATATTTTACAAATATTAATAAATAACATCAAATTATAAACTAAATTAATTCAGTAATAAAAATTTTTTTTAAAGTTTTTAATCTTAAAAAATTTTCTGAATTCAAGTTTTTAAAATTAAAATTAAATGGAGGGTTAGTAAAGATTATCTTTTATTCAATAATCTTTCTCAGATATCTTTTTCATTCGCTAATTTCATTTTAATATGAAGAAATACAAGTGCATAAAAATTAAACAAAATGAACTTAAAATATTTGTAATTAAGTTTTGTTTCAAATTATTTAATTAAACTCATTTAACTTATTTTTTTTTATAATTATAATTCAAAAATTAAACTTTTTTTCTTTGCAACTTTTAAAATCGTTTTTTGTACCAACATCAATTATTAACCTAATTGAATAAATTACTTTGATTAATTTTCAAAATATTCGTTCGAGGATAAAAACTAATCTCGTTTTTACCATGGAAAAGATTTCGATTTCAATCTTTTAATAATGTCTTACTTTTCAATCAACTTCCTTTCCATTTATTGTGAAATCCTTAAGATTAATTTTCTTCCCTTTTTTGATCTCTTACGAAATATTGGAGCACTAATAATTGTTTCTACTAATTAAAAGCTCTTAATTTAAATTCCAAATACGTGCAGGAATGTTTAATTATAAAATAATTTTGTTTTAATGATACTAATTTAAAAAAAGCAAAGCATTCGCGCAACAGCTCGTTGTTGGCCAAGAGGATAAGGATCTACAATTTCATGAACAACGACGTGTTTGTGGCAATGTGGTCCGCATTTCGCACAGGCCGCCTTTACTCCCCGGACAAGCTGATACCCATAAATCTTAGGCAGAATGGGCTTAAAGCCGCCTCTGGGAATTGAACCCCAGCTCGTCACAATGACAGCCAAGTGCCTTAACCAGCCGTCGCTTCTCAACAATACTGATTATTTCCAGGTAATCCGCACTGACTTGTATATTAATCGCTTTGAGAACTAATAAAATTAAAACTGCCAATCCAATCAGTTTGTTTAGAAATAATCTTAAATAACATTTGAGGTAAAGTTAAATAACTTTCATTGATTTAAAGAAATCTAAATAACATTAAGACATTTGCTAATATTAATAAAATTGTGTCGAAATTTACTAGAATGATTAAATATTTATAACTATAGCACTGCCATGAAACAATGATCTAAATAATTATATCCATTAAGTAATTTTATAAATAAAGAGATACTCTTTTTGTATGCTCATTCACAGAACAGCCGAAACGGCTGATACGGTTTGCGTCACGTTTTTTCCTTACAGCTCACAGATATTTTGAGGTTTGTTTTACACACATGCTATTATTGAATCTCAATAGTGGAGAAGTCGCGATAACCCCTTGTTTAATAGGCTTAACTGTTAAAACACTTGGACAAATATACTTTTTAATATTACAGACTTAAAAAGATTTATTATCGGTAAGATTTATTTTGGTTAGACTGGTAATTAACTCATAATGCATTATCATAATATTAACACCACCAGGAAAATTTTAAATAATTATTCAATGGATTTTCAGTGAAAAGTCAAAATAAAAAAATAATAAAATAACTTTAAAGTCAATAATCTTTTGTACATGACTAGAACATCATAAATTTGATTATTATTGCTCTTTCAGGGGATATTATAATTATTTACTTTTTCTTGTCTGAAATTGAATATAAAATATTTATTTATAACCATTCATGATTATACCTAGTATTGTCAAATATATACAAAGGAGCTAGCTTTATGAAACACACAGTGGTGTCACAAGGTTTTACTTGATTCTTTACTTAAATATTTTCAAATTTTGAAACAGTTGAAGTTTTTCGGGATGTACCAGAATAAGTGTTTTTAAAGGAAAGTCTAAGTAATAAAAAAGAAACATGTTCCAAAATATATTTTTTTCTTTATTTTTATTTCTCTGTGTAACAGTTGACTTATTATTTAATAAAAGCTCAAATCTTTCCCCATTTTCATTTATAATTCATAACTTCATTAACTTCTTTACAGTTGGTAAGTACTGTTTCTTCCAGAACTTAATTCCAAATCTGTATCAAGAGCTCTTTGAGTATTTCGTTAAGTAGTTTCTTTGAGTAGTTTGTTCTTTCGTACTCTTAATCTTTGAGAATGTATACACTCACATAAAATAATCAACTGAATTTAAATCTGGCAAAAAAGGGTCTTGTCACACTTCTGCACTGATCAAATTGTCTTCTGCACCATGCACCTTTTTGGGATTTGTAGGCGGGTGCTATGTCTTGCTGATTACCCTCCGAATAAATAAGAAGTAGAATCAAATGCTTCTTCAAGACTTGTTTCAAGTATTACGCAGCGTTGATTTTAACTCCTGGATCATTAAAAAGAATTATAGCTTTCCTTTTTGGGGAAATCTCTCTCCATAACATCACTTTCGAAGCAAAGGCATCGGAAACGGAATGCATCCGGATGATGTCGTTCTACTGGCAACTTATCATTTGAAATGCCGGCAAGACTTGCTGCATAAACACGATCATATTGTCGGTCGTGATTGTCTTGTAGGATAAAATGCTCCTCATCGGAAATGAGAATGTCACAAGAATGCGTTGGTAAGACCATGAATTTGACGTTATTCATATGGCTTCAGCTGTAAATCTTCTTAGTGTATTCTGTTCATCGTTGATGATGATATTTGTATAGTTTTTTGAAATACCTCGAACAGATGACAATCCGTTTTCTAACCATCTATCCGTTCATTTTCGTTGTCCAAACCATTTTGGTACCACCTCTACCAGGAATTGATCAATTACCCTCTGATTCTTTTTAGAGGGCGGAAAACAATTTTTTGTCTCATTTCGAGCTCTTTCACTCTCTTAAAAATTTCGCAAGGTCTCAACATTTTCGTATAAAAATTTTGAATAAGTCAACGGCCATACCATGATGAAAATACCGGTTCTTGTCCGATCACCGAAGTCAAGTATCATCCGCCACGGTCGGTACTTGGGAGGATGACAACCTGGTAACACTGCGTGCCGTTGGCATACCTTTTGAACTGCGATGGCTCAGGGGATGGAGCGTTCGCCTTCCAATGAGGCGAACCGGGTTCGAATCCCAGTCGATACGAATTCCTCATCCGGCTTGCACCGACCACGGTACTGATGTGAAATATCCTCAGTGGTAGGCGAATCATGGGTTAGAGTCCCCTTGTCGTCTGGCTAACCGCGGGAGGTTCCCGTGGTATTCCTCTCCATGTATTGCAAATGCGGGTTAGCTCCATCAAAAAGTACTCCACGAATGCAAATTTCTCCCAATACTCGATCCAGGAATTCTCTTGTCTTCGGGATTGGGTTCAAAATTACAAGGCTACGGAGTTAAACATTAGTAGTCATAAACCCATAAAACTGGGTCGCCTGTTCAACGACGATTATAAAAATAAAGTAAATAAACTTTCAAGCGGAATCTATTTCAACTGCTCAAATTTAGAAGCAATTCAAATTTAGAATGTCATGCAGAATCACTTCGGGTAATTTCTTGTAGTAAAATAACAACCAATTACCAATTTTTCCCCCCATATATATAACCAAAAATAAATTCTCAGAGGTACATTTGAATCAAGTGTTGATCTTCATCAAATTTGTTGTCCAACTGCAAAATTGAAACTTTTATTCAATTTACTTTTAATACGAACTCGCGTATTTTGCTAAATACGTTACAATCACGTAACAATAAAAATATTCAGTATCGAGATAAACTGTTTTTACGAAATCGTAGCATATAAATTAAAAAACGAGAGAAAATTGATGATAGATATTGTCATTATGTTCAAAATGTGTAAGAAAACAACTCTTCATCACGCATCACGTTAATTCCCCATAATCTTGGAGGGCTACTAAATCCGATTAGCGCAGTGTCTTATTGCTCTTAGTCGCATACAATTCCAATAAGGATTGCAAATAATCTGACGAGATATAGAAAGGCTTGGAACCAGAAATAGGACGAAAACAAAAAACGTCGCTTCCTCTTAGAAGGAAGGTCAACAATACTTTCTTGGCAAATTTGTATTTATTGATAAATTGAATGTCATTTTTGTCTAACACGCATTTATATACACTTATAATGTGAACAGGCCATTTTAATAATTTTTTTAAAAGAGTTTTTTTATTTATTTAAAGTTTAAGAAATTTACCTGGGATATTAGGAAAAGAAAATAAATAAAAACAGTTTTTATGTAATTGTTTTTAAATACATTTATCTTTTTTAACCTAAAACTCTTTTTTTTCTAAGAAAAAATTTATTTAAACTATTTCATACATTTATAAATCCCTTTTATTTCTCGTTGCTCTTAGTTTTACAATGTCTGGTTCAATAAAAATTTTCTTAACGATTTTCAAATTTATTAAATTTAAATTTAGGACAAAGAAAAGCTCTTTACAACATATAAAAGGCTGTATTTATGTAGTTCTAGAAGCAGGACATCAAACGGTTATCGAAGAATTAAGAAAAGTACTTTGTGATATTTACTTTCTGCATTAATTCAAAGACCATAATTATAATATTTGCACAGTCAGGAAAAATTTAAGCAATACTTTTGCTTTAATGTGTTTTCAGTGAAAAGTCAATAATCATTTGAACATTTCGAGAATCATACATCTTGACTATTACTGCTTCCATAATGGGATCATTTATTATGTATGGAGAATTAAGAATTGTAGGATTACGTACGCATTCACTAATTAGCATTTATGGCGTTGTTTATTTTAAAACTTCAGACTGTACTTTATCTTTAAAGAACTCAGTAATACGTTTATGATCTATATCCAATTTTAAGGTTGTAATTAAGGTAGTAATAAGTTTACATTGTGTCCCATAGTCCCATATAACTGAAGTACATTGAAAATTCATTTACAATTACATTTTTTTCGAGACATAGGCATTATAAAAAGTAATTTTATTTTATATTTTAAAATAATTATTTTCTTTTTTGAAAGAGTTCTCTCTTAAAGGAATGCGCCCTGAAGTGACTATTACGTTTATTTTATCAGATTTTTTTGTATTTCTAATATATATATA
>NC_092204.1:63746060-63788254 GCF_043381705.1 Parasteatoda tepidariorum | reverse complement strand
TATATATATATATATATATATATATATATATATATATTGCATTAAAATCCTGATCCCCATTTGTGTTTCAAATTCAATTCACAAGAGCCTTTCATCCAAACATCCCATTTAAATCTGAGAACAAACGCCCTGAAAATCAGCCTATCTTGCACAATACCATTGTAAACACAGTTTCTTTAAAATGTAAACAAACAAACCATTATGAGTTATATCTGCGAGAAATGCTTTAATGGACAAAAAATGAAATAACAAAAAGTTTCCTATTCAGTGCGCTCACTTCAATTTTCTGCTTCTTTTCATCAAACAGAAAGAATATTCCAGGGAATTGTCAGCTGCGACACTCCCTAACACTCCCCCAGCTGTCTCTGCTTACCCCCCTGGGATCAGTCACGTGCTTTTCTTCTCAGAAAGACGCATTAATTCAGCCCTTCTTGGAACAAGAACAATTCCAAAACTTCTTTAGAAGAATGCGTATTAAAATATTTAGGTTTATAGTTTGATGAAGAATAGCCTATGTTCTTCTCAAAAATATTTCCCGTTTTAGATTGTTACGGTTGTTTTAAATTTTCGCTTAGAATGGGATTATAGAAAAACAATATTCCGAAATTTAATATTCTGTTGTAAGAATTTTTCAATTTTCTATTAAAAGTTTTCTCGTAAGTGTAACATTACGAGAAGACGTCAATTTGTTTTTCAAACTAACCGGAAAGTTGATGATGTAAACAATGTAATTGAGTGAGTTGAAGTTAGTTTTACGAAAAGAAGGGATGTAAAGGTAATTTGAAGAGATATAAAAAAAGATTTTCAGCTGTTTTTGACTAGTTTAGTATAAAAAATTTTAAGAATTTCTCCCTCACACCTTATTCTCGTAGTGAAAATATTTTAGAACCAGTAACTGTATGTTATCCAGAGTAGGGAGTAAATAAAATCAAATTTAGTCTAAAAACAATTTTAAGTAATATATTTTAATTCGTGAAAGATTCAAGTAATTTTTAGTACTATCGTTTTTCATAATTAAACGTAGCTCTCTACGGTACACACAATATGTACAGCATATGACCAAGGCATATGCAAGCACGTTATATGAACACTACTGAGGCATGCGCAAGTACAATATACAAACACTGTACTGAGAAGAGCTGGTGAGAATCGGTTAGATAATCGAACTCTAGTCCGGAGATGCCGAAATTCAATCCACGACTCCGCTAAGACCCACCGAATGTAACCGATACACGTGTTCGTAAAATCTGTGGAATCAAAAGTGTTGTAGTCGGTCGCTGATCAGTACCATGGATACAGAGATCTGGAGAAAATTTCCTTCCCCTTCAGATACATATCTAAATTGAGGA
This sequence comes from Parasteatoda tepidariorum, assembly GCF_043381705.1. Lineage (NCBI taxonomy): Eukaryota > Metazoa > Arthropoda > Arachnida > Araneae > Theridiidae > Parasteatoda > Parasteatoda tepidariorum. Next base: position 63,786,905 of record NC_092204.1, on the reverse strand, counting down.
AGTGACCTCACGAATAAAATTGTCTGCTGAGGGTCAAAATTGTGATGGTTTCACAGACCGTCGCCATTAGCCCATTGTTGCTGCTCTATTGTGACATAATTAAAATACCTACCTGCCTGTACTGAGATGTGTGCAAATACAACACATAAATCTTTTTTTAGATACGCACAATAACAGCCTGTGGTATGTTCATGTTCTGTATTGCATTTTCGCACAAAAGGTGTTTCTTGACTTATTGTTACAAGTGTATATGCTGGCTTGCATCCTCATTACAAAGTACGGTTTAATTAAACATAGTTCTGATAAAAAATATACTTCAAGTTGAAGAAGGACATATCGAGGGTTATGACTGGATTCGAACCCACTGCCTGTACGATACAGAGCGTTTGGTTGAACGGCGAGACAGCTCGACCAGAGTGACCTCTGGAACGTGTTACCAAAGATAATATCGTAAATCCTAAATCCTAAACTAAACTTTTAATAAAATCTTTATAAATATATTCGCAGCATTAACATGGGGCTCCCACGCAGCGTGGGTCCCGCAGTGGTCTGATCGTTAAGACACGGTTCCCAGCAGATCACCGAAGTCAAGCATCAGTGTCTGCGGTCAGTGCGCGGGTTGGTGACCACTTGGAGCATTCTGCACAGGGACCGAGGGTGTGCGGTATTGGTCCTCGTTAAACTGTTCTACCGTAAAGTGCCCGACTTCTCGTGCAGGTCATTGGGCTACCGAAGCGGGGGTGCCACCTCCTCTGCAGAGGATCAAAATTGTGATGGCATGTCTTCGGATTATCCTCAGGGATGTTTCCCAGACCGTCACCTATAGCCCATTGTACAGCTCTAGTGCGACGTAAAATGAACAACAGCACCAACCCTCGCAGAGTGGTATGGCCTGGCAAACGCTCTCTAGCATTGAGGTAGCGGGTTCGAATCCCACAGTAACCAGGGGGTATCTTTGTACTGTCCTTCCCTGAATTGTACTATCTGTCTTTTCCCTTGCCAAAGGCTAATAAGCCGTACTAATGTAATTGAGCACACAAGTCTGTATGTATGCGCACTAATAAATAAGTAAATGAACACTTACACATCATGTGGAGACCGGAAGAAAAATTCTTGACGTCATCTATAAAAGATTATTAAGATAAAGATAGCAAGAAAAGAAATGGCAAGTAAAAAAAAAACTTGTGGGAAAATTATATATACATTTTCAAATAAATTAATACAGTCTTGGTCAATAAACAGTTCGGAGACTACTTGGTGCTGTCTCTCCTATTGTGCTATCTGTTCTCTTCTACTTGACAAAGGTTTATAAGCCTATTTTGAGCACACAAGCCTGAAAATTTACGTAATTGCAATAACCAATAAACAGTTCGGATCCAGCACAGAGTATTAGAGGTTTGATTTACCGCAACTTGGATTTGTTATTCTTCATTAAAAGGACACAAGAAAACACTTGAGTTTCGAGGATCTATTCGGTTATTCATGGAGTTGATGGTTGGTTGTAAAACTTTTCAATTTACAAACCGAGTTCATTGATTCGGTCTAACATAACAGTATATGAAGTTTTTAATTGCAGGATTCGTTTAACTCTTCATTGAGATTATATAAAGACCTCTAATAAGACGTGCCCAAATGCTCTATTCCTGACATCAATAGCATATTACATAACATCATTTTTATTATACCAGCTTAGCTCAAGTTCATACTTTCACATTATAGTCTTATCACCTTACTGCATATGACTACACAGTCAGAACCAAAATGATCATTTATTTATCCACATGAATACTCTTTAACTTCATTTGCATTCCACCACATCATCGATACATCACAAGGCTTAAGCTAAAGATGATTGTTGTTGTAGTTGTAGTTCATTTACGTCGCACTAGATCTGTACAATGGGCTATTGGCGACTGTCTGGGAAGCATCCCTGAGGATGATCCGAAGACATGCCATCACAATTTTGATCCTCTGCAGAGGGGATGGCACCCCCGCTTCGGTAGCCCGACGACCTGTACGCGAAGTGAAGCACTTTACGGTAGAACAGTTTAATGAGGACCCATACCGCACACTCTCGGTCCCTACTCAGACTGATCTAAGTGGTCACCTACCCGCAGCTAGTGATACTTAACTTCGGTGATCTGCTGGGAACCGTGTCTTAACTATCAGTTCACTGCGGGACTTTTTTGGTCCTCTAAGGAAGTGGGGCGTTAGACTGGACATTAGACGTTAAAAGGACATTAGACTGGATTAAGTGAGAAAATGCAGCCTGATTAGACATTCAGCATTTAGCACGAGCAGCTGAAAGCTATCCACGCCGTGGTAGGCAAAGATTAAGGTTGACCACATTTCTTATTGAAATATTTATGAAAAATATTAATTTGTCATATCAACAAAGATTTTTTTTGAAAATTGATAGCTAATATCAGGAGCAGAGCGTTCTTTATCAAACTTGATTTCATTACTAAGCAGTTATATGTACTATAATATCATATAATATCCTGTATTTGGACACATGAAAAATGAATGAATACGTGATTATTAAAATTTGTTTACTTTTCGGTGGAGTTATTTAAAATGAGAATGGCGTTATCATCTGCTAGTTTCAGCATGTTACTTTTTTTACTAATCGTTTGTACGACAAAAATCTTTTTTAATACATATATTTCACTTCATTTAAAAAAAAGTAAATATATATATGCTTTAAAAAAAAAATTCGAGAATAATTGAGGACACATGTTAAAATTTAAAGACATTTTCTACCCTCAGTTAGATGGAAAAATTTTAAGGACAAGCAATGAAATTCGTGTATTATCCTCAAGATTTGAGAATGTTTGGTCACCTTAGCCATGACTTATCCCACCACTTCAAATAATTTTTTCCGGCTGGGAAAAAGTTGATGTATCTTGTTAAATGGATGTTGAATTGTTGGATGTCTTGTTATTATGTATATAACAAGATCCATTAGTATGTGAAGTGCTGACTACAGCAGAAAAGTTCAGTTTGTTGTTGTTGTAGTTCATTTACATCGCACTAGAGCTGCACAATGGGCTATTGGCGACGGTCTGGGAAACATCCCTGAGGATGATCTGAAGACATGCCATCACAATTTTTATCCTCTGCAGAGTGGATGGCACCCCCGCTTCGGTAGCCCGCCGACCTGCGCGCGAAGTCGAGCACTTTACAGTAGAACAGTTTAACGAGGATCAACACCGCACACCCTCGGTCCGACACCGACATCAGGCTGATCCAAGTGGTCACCCACCCGCACACTGACCGCAGCCAGTGATGCTTGACTTCGGTGATCTGCTGGGAACCGTGTCTTAACGATCAGTCCACTGCGGGACAAGTTCAGTTTGGAGATTCATGTTAGCTCCTAAAACTTTGTCCCAGGTAATATTTAATTTATGTTGTTCTTTAAGCTAATTGCTGAGAAAGAAAAATAATAGAGAAATTGAATCCACTTACAGAAATATAATTTTGAATTTATGTTTCAAGTCATGCATTTAAATCATTTTTTAATTCAATTAAATTTATATCCTCCATGCTTAGTTTTTTTTTCTGTTTTTTTTTATAATAATAACTTTACGTGACTAGTATTTACATAATTATTACAAGTGTTTATTAAATATTATGGTTATTGCTGTTCAATAATAGGGTTATTGAGTCTTGGTTTTTGCTGTTCAATATTATGGCTATTGAGTGTTGCTTACTGCTGTTATTAATGAAATTTTTATGTTTTGTATTCAAATGTCACAACAGAAAATAAATCTGTAATTTGAAGCAATAATTTAGAAATAAAAATTTTAAACTTTATTCGCAAGCATTCTACAAATATTCGTGAAGTCTGCTTTCATTTTTCCACAAATCTCTTAATCCTAATTTTTTTCCCTTTAATAACGTTGCAAATCACGATAAGTTAAAATCACAATCTAAATTATTTGTGTTAGGCTTTTGCATCAGGATATAATTCATGCTATTATGCAAAAGTGTAGAAACATTCTGAAGTTTTATTTTTTATACGAAGTATTGTTAAAATTTTGTTCAATGAGCACTTTAGAATTGTAGAACAACTTGCAATTTTAAATATGTGCTTTTCTTCACTAAACAATAAAAGTTAAATGTTGAAAGTGAAATCTTCAGAAACTTTTTTTCGTTTTCAAATATGTGCTTTTATTTGTCCCATCCTTAAATATTGTTTTGAATTAAATAAGGCGAATTGAAGCACATTTTATGCTACAATTATACTATACCTAAAGTATTGTAAATTTTTAATCTAAAATGTGAATGCAAATTTTTTCTATTCAAATAAATCTGAAACTACTTTTGATTTAAGAAAATATATTAGCATTTCATGTTTCAATGACGAAATTTACTCTTAGAGTTTCTTTGTTTATTTTAAAAGCAAATTTTACCTTTTAATAAATCCATGCCATATGATATTTTAATGCTAATCAGATGAATAACCACTTTAATTTGAAATTAATCTTTGTCACTTATCCTTACGAATAACAGAACAACATTTGAATTTATCTTAAAATTCACCCGATCCGATATTACGAAGTCAATTCCATCTCGAATTCTATATCGTCTGCACAGATTATACCATCAACCTTAGAAATCTTAAGAGAATTCTTGATCTATTGAAGCAAACGAGAAGGATTAAATTTCAACCGTTGTTAAGTACAATTACTTAACATATGTGCTCACCTGTATCTGTTGAAGATCGTTTGGTAATAGAACACGCTTAGAAATGCCAGAAATTCGATATGTTGTACATTTAGAATATTCAAATTTAACTTAGTGTTTTAGTAAACTCCTTCAAACTATGCTTTTGCAATTATTTTAGTATTGTGAAAATTGTAAGGAATTTGTTATCCTTGCATATACTTTATATACTCTACCGATATACGATCGCCTTTACGATATTATTACAAATATTTATTACTTTGCTTTCAATATAATCTAGAACCATAGCCTATATTTTTGGTGTATATGGTCGTCTCAATTTTAGATAAAGAAGCCGTATATTTAAAATGCGATTTCTCTGAAATTATACGATTGACTTTGCTCAAATTTTGTATTTTGCCTTGTAAAATTACAATCTTTACAATAATGTAAAAAATTGCATACCTTATAATTTAAAATTTTTCGACTATTTTGAAATGAAATAATAAAAAGTAATAAATATTTACTATAAGTTATACTTTGCTTAGAATTATTATTTGAAGAAACTAACTTTTTAATTGCGTGCAAAAAATTTTCAATTCACTTAAGAAGTTCTTGAGATATGCTGAAATACGCAAAAAAGTAAAATTAACATTAAGTGGTCCAAACTCTAAACTGCTCTCCTGACTAAACTATACTTCCCACAATGCGACTACCCCCTATATTTTGGTGGTCAGAAATTCGAATCCGTCGAAAAATGTTTATTCAGAGGAAGTACGTGTTTGTGTCTAATTTCCGAACTTAAAATATCGTCTGCTCTAATTATTTAGCATATTTGAGGTCACCCTCTCAAACTGTTAAAATTNCCGCCCGTCCTCGGCGGTCAAAAATTTCCCGCGGACAACGAATTTCTCGAATCAGACGTCCGCGCGGACGGCCATTTTCCCGTTAATGTTTGTGATACACTTTCAATTCGTGATACAGAGTCTAGCGCCTCACTTCTAAAACTAGAAATAACGTACAGCAACATACTGCACATGGTGGATTGATGTTTTTTCCGTATGGGAGTACTGCAGCAGTTGAAAGGGACTTTTCAGCAATGAACTTACAAAAAAACACATTACGTAAGTGTTAAACGCAATTATGAGCATCCACCTAAATGGAAAACCCCTTTCAGATTTCTGTGCAGAGAAATCTGTAAATCATAGGCTTGGTTGTGGAACTGACAAGCGTCATATTTGATTCATTTAAAAAACGCAGTATCCTCGGATAAATTGACATTCCAGATAACTTGATCTTTGTCATTTAAATTATTTCATAAAGGAAATAAATTATTTCATAAAAGAAATACTAGGTCTTACTATTAGTAACCTAGTATTTCTTTTATTACTGTATAATGTAATCCTAGTAGCTACTAACTCATTGTGTAATTTATATAAATGTTTGTAATAAATAAGAAGAAATAATATTTTTATTTATTTAGAAGCGACGGGTTAGTTTCAAAAGAGGACGGGTAGATTGTTGGACAAGCCGTTCTCGGGGACTGGTAAAATTTCTGAGTTTTTTCGAGCCCTGCTGCTTGGTGAAGCCCAGCAAATTTAAGGCAGAGCGTGCGATTCTTGTTTTTCAGTGGCGCCATCTATGGCCAAGAATTCGCCACATCATACGTCACACCTGTTTACAAGGCTGACCCATTCATACATCCATTCATTCATCCACAGATCGTAATTTTGACCTGAATCAGAGAACGATCGAACTCCAATCCAGTACCCCCAGAGGTTCTGATTTGTTATGGGAACATGGAGGACTTATGCTATTCGACAGATTTAATGCACATCAGTCACTTTACTACTCCGGGAGTCTTCGGCCGGCGGGGTTCGAACCCACGAACTCTCGGACATGGGCCCAGCACCCTACCGACCAGGCTATCCCGGCTCATTTTGTGCATTATACATATGGACAATTTTTTTTTTCATTTTCAATAAGCTTCAAGCATCATAAGCCAATTTTTACGGCAAAAATTACTTAGTACTGTCAAATCTATTATTTTTAAAACTCACAAAATAAAGCAATGCATCTGAAAACATGAGAGCAACTATAAATTTTAAAAGTTAAAAACTAAACCGTATTCAGTGTTCATTTAACTATTAATAATTAATATTTCAGAAATAATTTTAAAAACTAGGGATTTTCCGAATAATATATTTTAACCAGTGATTCTCAAATAGCATTTTAATTGCCAAAAGGAAAATAAGCATCACAAGATCTCAGCGGGAGCCTTAATTCAAGTTAAAGAGTTTTCTTGAGGTAAGGTGAGATGAACTGAAGAAAGCTACTTAAAGATGAATTTGCATTAATTTCACCAAAATATTCAATTAGTTGCCCCAGAAATGATCGGCAGAAACTTTAAAGTTAATTTTCTTAAAATAAGTGAACGCCCTATTTATATCAGTGATTCTAAAATCTTATTTTCTGAAAAGAAATAAAATAATAAGTATGACTAGATCACAGCGCGAAATTTTGACTTTAAAAAGTAAGTTAGAACATTATCGCAAAGTGTTAAATTGAAGCTTAAAGTTGACTTTGCAATAATATTGAGATTTTCAAGTATTAATGTTTCCGTGAAAATAAATAAAATAAAATCAATTTATTCTAAACTGAAACTCTACAAAATCTTGATATTGAAATTAATCCCAGAAAACATTCAATTCCGAATGTTCACACTTTTACCAGCAATATTAAAATATTGTTTTATTAAGTATTAAATTTTGAAAACAAAGTTTTTTGATACTAGCATACATTTTATTAGAAAACCAAATTGTAGAAGTATGTCTTACCATAATTTTTAATCGAAGTGTTTTAGGAAAGATTGGGTGTCGGGTGTCAAAAAAATTTATTGGAAAAAACCTTTAAAAAAAAACTGAAAATGATTGTAATTTACAGTTTGCTTCGTTCTTCTTAAGAAAAACTGTAATTTAGTTTTGACAAGTTTTAAAATTACTTAAAAAGTTCGTCAAGAAATAGAACACTTTTAACTAAGATTAACTTTACCACAATGCTTTCAAAATAACGGATTCAAAATAACTATTTCCAAATATTATTTCAAAATACTTCAGGAAACTTTACACTATTCCATGAAATTCTCATTTTTTAGCTTTTCATAGTTAGGAGCGCCATCTGTTACAGATTTTATCAACAAGTTTTTGAACTAGTTAAGAATGAGTTCTGGTTTCTTAAGCAGAACGTATCGTGGTTATTTTTTAAACTGACTTTTCAATTTGTCGTTCATTTTCGAGACATGCGCACAATAGTTTATATTCGATATAAATAAGTACATTTTAAAGTAACTTTAACATTATAGTAACATTAGTATAATACAAACTAAAGTAGACAACGTTAAAGAGCACAAAAATATTATTAAAAGCAGACAGCTGTTTCGGATGCTCAAAGGGCAACCTTCATCAGTGCAACAGCACTTGCCCTTTGAGCATCCGAAACAGCTGTCTGCTTTTAATAATATTTTTGTGCTCTTTAACGTTGTCTACTTTAGTTTGTATTTTAGCACAAAGGTCGCCCACTTGTGTATTTATTAGTATAATAGTTGAAATATATTGAAATACGTTAGAGTTTGAATATTAATATTAAATTCATGCTTCGTAAACTTAAAAATCTTAGAAAATATTCATGACGTATCGATGCAATTGTTTATTTATAAGATTAATAAGTAGGCCTATTCAGCAAACGAAGCACGAAATTTAAAGAAGTAACAACTGAAGCTTTTAAAATAATTTTTCTTTTGATGCTGAAGGTATTTTAAATAAATAAAACTATTCTCCTTTGAACTTGAAAAATGTTTTTATTCATGAGCATATCTTGACAAAATTGCATGAGATTCGTAAAATAGGAAAAAAAATTTCACTAATAATGACTTCATTAAATTTTAACGCCTCGCCTAACTTTTTAACATAAATATTTATTCTTACTTTTTTTTAAAAAAATTTTTAAACTCTAAAGTGATCATTAAAGAATACTTCCTGATTTTTTTAAGGCAAAATTTGAAAAAAAATGGGTCGATATACTTATCAATGATTTTTAATGAACTTAGAAATTTTTACGAGCTGTATTTTATTAGCAAGTTTTTAAAACGTAAGTTATGTTAATTGTTTTAGTGATATGTGTTTCAGTTCAAATCTATTATTATGTTTTAATATACACTTAAATGTATTTTACATTTCAGATTTATGTAAATGAAGAATATTAAGGGATAGTAAACATTAACATCATACTTTAATAATTAAAAAATGCCTTATAATAAATTTAAATCTTACAGAGTCAGATTTGTCGGGTGTCAAAAATATTCATTGGAAAAAACATTTTTAATAAAAAGGAAAAAAAAGCGGAAAATGATTGTAATTTACAGTTTGCTTCGTTCTTCTTAAGAAAAACTGTAATTTAGTTTTGCCAAGTTTTAAAATTACTTAAAAAGTTCGTCAAGAGATGAAACACTTTTAACTAAGATTAAATTTACAAAATGTTTTCAAAATAACAAATTCAAAAGAGCTATTTCAAAATATTTTAGAAAATTTTGCAATATTCCATGAAATTCTTGTTTTATAGCTTTTCATAGTTAGAAGCGCCATCTGTTGCAGATTTTAGCAACCAGTTTTTGAACTAGTTAAGAATGAGTTCTGGTTTCTTAAGCAGAACGTCTCGTGGCTATTTTTTAAACTAAATGAAGTAATTTTATTGCATTGATGGTATCCCTTCATTTCCCAAAATAAAAAGTAGTATTAATGAAATATTTAATTTTCTCAGTTAAAATATTATTTTACTTATCATTTAGAAACATAGTATAAGAAAACGGACATTTTGTCCAGTTATTTAACTTTTTTTCCTTTTAATCTCAAAATATGCTTTTATCGCATTTTTTTGTGAGAACTGTGCAAATATTTATAAATATTTTTATATATAGGGGAGAGTCGGGTAGCCCCGCCCACTTAAGGAGTACTGCTTATATTTCTGTATAATATTGAGTAATAATCAATATTTTTGTATGTTTCTATTGTTTTACCATCTAATTAAATAATGCAAAAAGAATAAACCAAAAAAGAATAGTTTAACTTAAAAAAATAGAAATTTAAAAAAACATGTTTTTCAGTTCTTTTCAAAATGTGTCGGGTAGCCCCTCCCAGTTACAAAAATTATGTTTTTTTGACTGTTTTTTCAGGTATAAATGAAAGTGACCAATGTATTGACAATAGATAAACCTCATTTATCATTTTTATCACAAAATTATTTTTATTTATTACATATTTATATACTTTTAGTGAATTCTATCATTTAATAACAGCAATATTTGTTGTTAAAAATGCATATAGCATTCAGATTTGAAGAAATGAAATAATAATCTTTGCAATCGTACATTTATCAACGAAATAAAATTGGGCGGTGATACCCAACATTCATGTGAGCGGGGTTACCCGAAATCCAATTTTTTGGTAAATTTGTAAATTTGTAATTACTCGAACAATTTTTCACATATAAACTTCTTTCTTCGTGCAAATTAAACTTAAGACTACATGTATAGAAAAAATTATTTTTTTAGTATTAAAATGAAGTTTAATCGAAACATTCAACCAATTTTTCTTAATTTCATCATTACTTTATTCAACATATTTTTAAAACTATTGTTTACCATGTTAACAGCTGCATAAATACTTGAAACTTTGAAAATAATCTTGTTTTAATATAACAATTAATGTCCGATGGCCCATTGATTTGAAAAAATATTCTATACATATGAAATTGACTGTGGGCGGGGGTACCCGACTCTCCCCTACCTGTTAAGCTATCATTGGCATTTTTTTTGGTGCAGTTTTTTCATCAGAAAATATAGAAAAGGTTGTATTATAATGCCTTAAAAATAGTATTCAACTACTTGGCATTGTAATTAAATAGAAATTTAGATTCCTATAACTTTAACGCGTCTCTATCAAACTTTAAATTAAAAATCGAAGTTTTCACAAAAAGTGTTATTTTCCTTTGCACATTTCTCCAAAAACTGGGTAATTTTACCTACTAAAAATTATCCATGATTTGAAACATTAACTTAAGAAAAACGGAAAGAAATAGAAATGTGTAGTCTGCTGTGTTCCGTTAAGGAAACTAGATTTATTCCTATAAAGCAACTAAATTTGTCAACAGATGACGCAGCTGACAGAAGAAAAACTGTAAATCAATTTTTTCTGAAGCAGAGTGAATCATCTAAAGTTTTTGCACGAACAACCATTAATAATTTCCTTCTATTGTACCGCGTTGGTATTGCAAAGATTTTGTCCAGTTTGAAGCGTCATCTGTTGATGATTTTTTAAACTAAGTTTGAAACTCTATGAGAAAAAGTGATCTGCTTCCTCAATCAGAATTGATATTTCCATTTCTTCCTTTTTTCTTTAAGTTTTCAAATCATCGTTTATTTTTGAGACATCCCGAAATTTTGCTCTATATTAAAACTGGTTGCAATTTAAAAAAAAAATAATAGTTTCCAAAATGATTTCAAGCAAAATTCAAACAATGCGTCTCATTCATACAAAAAATGTGAAGACAAAATTAAATTTTCTAGTTTAAATCACATTAAAACAGCATTCTACATTTATTTTATGTATCTGCATATTACGAAGTAAATAAAAACCTTTTTCCGTACGAAGTAATAAAAACTTATTTGTTTATCGCAATGGTAACATTATTTTAAAATTCTGATTGCATAAAAAATTTTATTTGAAAATCAGAGATGTCAATAAATTTTTTCTCCTTTGTCGCTACAATAAAACTTTAAAAAAGGCACAATTCAAAAATAGAACTTAAATTTAATTTAGTTTTGCAGGACTTCCATCAAGAAATGAATACAAGTTTAGCCCATGTTCTAAATAATTAGACGAATAATTTGTAGATTTTAATAACTGGCTTATGCGACAAGCTTTAAAATTACTTCTAAACATAATTCTCGAAACTTATCAAAAATTCGTTATAAACAAGGAAAATGATCTTATAAATGAAAATTGGAAGAAGATTCGACAAAAAGTAGCCAACGATATTGTAAAACTAATTTGAAAATATTTTATGGCATTAACTTATAAAGATAGTTTGCTACTTTATGTTGAAGAGTACGTTATATGACCTTTCGTAAACCTTTCATGGCAAATTTTATTGGAATTTTTAAATTTAGAGAAAAGCGTGTTTAGGTAGACCTAAAGTAAACAATGTTTCAAGTGCTAACAATTACTGCAACTGTCAAATATGTAAACTATCAAAGTGGAAACTGTTTACAGCAGAATTTACTTCCCCATTGCGCAATCCAAAATAAACCTACCGTAAGTTGTTTGCACTGAGAAAAAAAAGTTTGGCTAAATCTACCAGACTACGAGGGTTGCTATTTATATTTCTGGCCTAATAATGAAAAAACAAATATGTAGGATAGAAATTGGTTTTATTGTTTTTCAAAATATTCTCCATGATGATCAATACACTTTTGCATGCGTTTGAACCAATTTTCAAAGCACTTTTTCCAGTCCGATTGAGGTAACTCCAAAACATGCGTTTTGAATGCATCAACCGCTTCTTCGGGGGTCGAAAATCGTTGTCCACGTAATTTATTTTTGATGTGTGGGAATAAGAAGAAGTCATTGGGTGCCAAATCAGGGCTGTACGGCGGATGACCCATCAGTTCGATCTTTCGCTCCGTCAGAAATGCCTTTGTTTGAGTCGATGTGTGAGAGCTCGCATTGTCATGATGAAGAATGATTCGCCTGTTCTTCTGCTTTTTTCGAATTTCTCCGATGACTTCTGGCAAACAAATGGTCGTGTACCATTCAGAATTGACCGTCCTGCGTTGCTCTAACGCCACTGTTGCCACATGACCGTTAATGCCGAAGAAACAGGCAATCATTTGTTTCGATGTGCTTCTTCCTCGAACAACTTTTGTTGGTTTTGCCTCGTCTTGGAAGACCCATACAGTTGATTGCTGTTTTGTTTCCGGCTCATATGCATAGATCCATGATTCGTCACCTGTGTAGATGTTATACACAGCCTTTGATGTACCTTGAACGTATTTTTCCAACATTTCCTTGCACCAATCGACACGAGCCTTTTTTTGAGCGTTTGTCAGATTATGCGGGATCCAACGCGAACAAATTTTTTTTACGCTCAAATGTTCATGCAATATTTTATTGATGCTAGTCATACTAATGTCCAAAGACGCCTCTATCTCACGGTATGTCACATGACGATCTTGCTTTATCAGTTCACGCACAGCATCGATCTTTTCTGGCACAACAACGGATTTTGGACGACCTGCACGGGATTCGTCCTGGATCGAACATCGACCACGATTAAATTCGTTATACCAATTTTTTACAGTGCTATAGGATGGCACTTTATCGCTAAATAAAGAATTAAGTTCATCGAAGCACTCTTGTCTTGACAATCCACGTCGAAAGTTGTGAAAAATAATGGCACGAAAATGTTCACGATTCAATTCCATTTTTTTAAAGAGAAGAACTTTTCAATTTACTGTCAACAACACAAATGAAGCTATAATGATAAATAGTCTGCTGAATTTATGTTTAAAAATATCAAACTTTCGATTAAAATCGTCTGCGGTCGCCTAGCAACACTTACTGTTGCCAAGGCCAGAAATGTAAATAACAACCCTCGTACTATAAAACTTACTGCGTTTCTGGCCCTATGAGAACACTAAAAATCTCGCTAATTTTTACCGAAGCGCTTTGGTAATGGTTTTGGTCAAACTAACAATAAAATATGTTTTTATAATATGTGATAAAATCTGGCAAATGGGGTAAAATTTGGTAATTTTTTTCATGATTTCTTGAAGCTTGGCATGAATACCATTTATTCGGTTAAATTTACTTTTCAGTTTTGTATTTTTTACTAAATGTATGGTAATAAGAACTATAATTTTGTAAACCCGAATCACTTGTAAACCGTTACCATATGAGCGACCAAATTTTCAAATGAATAGTTTAAATACCATGGTATAACTGATTACCAAATGATACATTACCCAATGAATGGCTTAAAAACTGTATATTTTGTTTTTATTGACAGAATTCTTTTATAAACCAGAAATGTTATTACCATTCAGCAGAAATTTTTTCTCCGTGTACATTTCGATATTTTTACGACAAATATTTCAACAATATAAACTTCATAACTTATTCTAGGTTTGTTTGAACTCAATTTTTCTGTACTTTAAATTTTAAATTACCCATGTACATGGAAGGGAATTCACCATCGTAATATCGATATTAAAATGTTAAGAATCTATTCAGATAACGCTTTTCCTCAAAATTATTTTAATGAAAGATTAAATTCGTAAGAAGGAGAGAGAGATAATAAAATTTATTGTTTGCTCCATTCTGCTTAGGAAACGAAAGGTTTATCCTCTTTAAATTTCACCCAATGTACTGATTAGGAAAAACTATGAAAAAACGTTTTTAAAATGACCACCATTTGCATCAACAATATGATGTTGTCTGAAGGCGAAACTGACACCATTGCAAATACTTCAGTAGGAATGGTCCGATATCCAACAGAAAGCATTGTTTAATAGTTTACTTTCCAGTCAGCAGCACTATCTGTTGACAAATTTTGTAACCAATTTTAAAACATGGTAAGGTTTCCTGAGCTGAACTTAGAAAACTGATTACTTTCTATCTTTCCAGTTTATCTTAAATCATCGTTTACATTTTGGAAGCCTTGCACTTTATTTAAATTTCTTGTTAAAAAGTTACTTCAATTTATTACATTAAAAATAAGATGTCTGTTTTTATGAACAATGATTAAAGAAGCTAAATATGAACTTAATGACTTTGAATTTATTAAGAATGATTACATGGCAATACCGTGAAATACATTATTTCGTTTTAAGTTCACAAAAAAATCTTAAATGTGGACTCAGTTTAAATATCTAACATCTTTTCAAAGACCTGCGCTTTAACTATCATAAAACCTTTCAGCGTCTGTAGTCATTAGTTTCCTTTCATTTTAATGCCTAAAAGCTAAGAAAAAAATGAAACTAATTTAGCAAAATGAAAATTTTAATTTCATAAGCTGTCTTTAAAAATTTTTCTTACAGGAATTCTTTGCATTCTTGACTTAGTTTATTTTGCTGGACATTAAAAAACTGAAAAATATATGACTAGAATTTTTTTATGAGAAGGTGTTTTTGTGAAATAAAATGCAATCTTAATTATTTTGAAAAACGTTTGACGGAGTATTTCAACGCTATGCCACGCGAAGAAATATTAAGTAACACAGAGAGATTATGTTGCTACCTGCTTTCCTAATTAAAATAAAGTGACAAAACTACTTTTGCAATGTTTATAAGAAGTAATTAATAAATAAATAAAAACTAAGAAGATTATAAAATGAAGTTGACGTTTCATCTGGATCAAAAATAAAACATAACTACATTTTAAATAAGTCTCGAAATATGCATGTTCAAACATTATACCATATCTTGGCAAATAACCCAATCTTAGTCTGGTACATAACCATGGTTTTTTTTAAAAATTTCATTAGATATTTCAAATATTTCAAAAATATCCAAATAAATTCTTTAATTTTATGAAATCACAAAAAAAAATTGATTTTTTAGCAGTTTATTTAAAAATTAATTTTTAAAATTATATTTTTAGTTAACTATTATGAATTTGAATATTGTTTTTAAGAAATACATGCTAATCAGAAAATAAGGTATAATGTATCTTTTTTTAAAAACATCAGAAAATCTGGTTAAAATTCGCTTAGATTTTTTTGTTGAATTTTTTTTATTATCCTTTATGATATTTTGTAAATTTTCTACTTAGATACTTCTTGAGAAATCAGTTTTTTAAATGTGTGACTTTTTAAAGTTATATAAGTCAGCAATTAATCAATTCAATTTGTTCAATTTTTGCATTGTTCAACAAAATAGTATACTTTAAAGTGATGCGACAATTTATATAACTTAAATTAATTAATAATTAAAAATTTCTCGACTGTTACTAAATAATTTATCTATAAATAAATTATAAATTTTTTTATAAACATCTACATAAAATTATCTTTAGCTAAACATATTTTATAATTGTGTGCAAAATGTTTTCTATTCGTTTATGAAGCTTTTAAGAAAAAACAAAATACTCAAAACGTGAAATTAAGGGGTCCCAACTTTCGACTCCTGCTTAAAATATTGTCATCATATTTTCTAAGTTGCTGTTATCCCTCTTCCTATTTTGAAGATCAAGAATCCGAATCCATAGAAATATAACCATGTTTATTCAGAAAAATTATGTTTTTGCGTCTGATTTTGTAATTTAAAATATCGTGTGCGCTAATTAGCATATGTTAGGATTTTGAACCATTAAGGTTATGTCCAAGCTTGTGAAAATCTAATCATTAGATCAAAAATTATTCATGGTGTTCACTCTTTTGTGCACTGTACGCTTAAAAATTTTAGATTTCTTTTCACAGTGAAAATTACACTGTGAACTTAAAAGAGCGCATAATAGTTTCCTCAATTAACATGTAAAAGAAAAGCTTTATTAAATTTTGCTAAAACACATGTATAATATCTCATGTCCTGCAGTGGACTGATCGTTAAGACACGGTTCCCAGCAGATCACCGAAGTCAAGCATCACTGGCTGCGGTCAGTAAGTGGGAGGGCGGCCATTTAGATCTGTCTGCGTTGGCACCGAGGGGGCGTGGTATCGGTCCTCGTTAAACTTTCTACCATAAAGTGCTCGATTTTGCGGGCTACCAAAGCTTGGGAGTCGTTCCCTTTGCATGGGATCAAAATTGTGTCTTCAGATCATCCTCAGAGATGTTTAGTGCAGCTCTAGTGCGACGTAAATAAGAAAAAAACCTACCTACCTGAAAAAAGCTTACAGTTGATTTTTGCTCTATAGCTTACTAAACTGTTTGGTTGCTAAAATTTATTACACCTTATAAACTACAAAGTATATCACATATTTCGATAAATGTATTTTGAAAAATAACAATTAATGGTTAAAAGTAGTTATGATCTGCGTTGAGAGATAATCCTCTTCGCAAGTAATCAAAATCAATAATTACAAGTAATCATGGTTATCTGTAACTATGATTACAGCTAATCAATTATTGTGTTTACATATAATCATGTCTTTTAATCGTGAGTACTCGTAATCAGGATTAAAAGTAATTTATTACCTAGTAATTTTTATCTCTAATTGATTATAATTGTAATCAATTCCTTTAATCGATATCTAACTCTGATGTTTACGTGGCTCTTAACCATTTCGCCCTATTAAAAAAAACTGTCATTTATTAAATAATATCCATACATTAAAACGAAAAAAGAAACTATATTATATGCGTAAGTGTTTATTCATTATGATAAACATGAAAGTATTTCGAATTTAAGAGACAAACATAAAACAAAAGAGAAAGCATATTATGTACACCAGAGTAAATTTATTTTGATAAACTTGGAATTAATCAGAATTTAATATTTATTCTGATAAACGTGAAATTATTTAAACACTTTGCATGCATAATAGCACCAAACTTGGGAAGACTTCGTAAATGAGCTAGATACTTGAATGTATGCACATCATGGTTGTTGCAGATTCTAGAAACGAGCAGTTCTCTTACTAGATCATCTGTTAGGTTATCTATTATTACTAACAAGCAGTATTGTAGGGCACCATTGATTGGAAGGGAAGCTAATTCCGTGGCCAATCGAGTCATTGATCTCTTTCTCTCTACAGGCAGAGCTTCCACTTTAGATTGATCTTATAGAGTGTTAGACACACAATCCTTTATTACACTGCAATATTCAAAGCTGAAGCCTGTATGATAAGATATATTGAAATGCTTCGCTTAAAAACAATTAAATAAAAAATTTAAACATGTAAATGTTAAGATATACATCATTATAACATAATAAAACGTAAATAGAAAAGTTTGAAAAAACAAATTTTCGGAAACTTTTTTTATATATTTAGTATTTATTGACCTTAAAAAATAAGAATAAACTTACCAAATATTCGTTTTTAGTCATTTATCAATTCAAAAAAGGAGAGATTTTAGAAGAGAAAAGCCATTGAATAGCACCAGCAGTTACGAATGAATAGAAACTGGCTATCAGATTCTTAAGAAATGATATCCACTTTTAGATAAGTGTACGCACAGCACCAGTATAGATTTAATATATTCTTTTGAAAAAAATTATTTTGTTAGATTTAAATCAGTTTTTTAATTAAATAATTATATTTTAGTGATTTTTTTAAAAGTATAATATATTCAACATACTAGTAATTTGTGATACTTTATTAAAAAATACATAACGAACATTTATATAATACAAGTAGCAGTCTGTTAAAAACATTTCTAATTTAAAGAAAAAGAATCTGATATATACTTGTAAAATATATCAGAAATTTAATTGATAGAAGAAGAAAAAACTAAAAATTTTCACTAATATAACTTGGTCAACGAAACTTGTAAGGAAATTGTATACTACAGATGATCTATATATTTCCTAAATTAATAAAATTTTACCAAATGATTTCACTTTATTTCAAAATCATAGGGCGATCAAGAGTAGTCTATACTCTTCGATAGTAATTATGTAAAGCAAATTGAATTTTAAAAAAAATATTTATCTGAGTTTTTTTTCAGCTTGACAAATTTCTCAAAAATTGTGTAATAATAGTTGCAATCGTAATAATATCTTATTATTAAGTGAAACTGAAATAGTATCTTAATTATGGGAAAATCCGTAACAAAAACTGCTGATCGATTAAACCTTATTGGTTTAAAATTAAATTGTCGCATTATCGCTTTTCGAGAGTTTTAAAAAGTGATTACTGAAATTTGTAGTTTAAAAATTCTGGTCTTGTAATACTTAAATATTATAAACATCGAGATTTGAAAAACTATTAGAAAATTCATAACAATAAATTCCAAAACAGCAATCGACAAGACCACGTGAATATATGATTGAATCACCAGGAATAATTATTCAAACATATATTCACATGGAATACATGATTGTACTTATCATACATTCCATAAGTACAATCATATATTCCTTGTGAATATATGATTAATTTTGTGAAAATCCGTAGTGCTTAGTAAAATGCACGATTCGAAAAAAACATTTTCGACTGCGAAAAAGCATTTTCCTTATTATTTTAAAGCTGAAGAATCTAAAACCAAACTTATTCCGTCCATTAAGAAAAATTTCCCATTAATAATAGAATAATTTTCTTCAATTTTTCTATTTCAATTTTCACTATACACTTTCTAAAATAATAATTTTAAACATTTGGTTTATTGTACCTTGAAGTTTTTCATTTTATTCCACACTGTAGAACCTGACGCATATCCTGTTTTTTTTCATGGATCAATATCTCCCTATAGAAAATCCTTTGTGATAGCTACTAAAAAAAAAAGATAAAATTGTTACAATATATTAGTTTCCCTCTTTCTCGGATTTCTAGATTTCACACCTACACAAAATTTGAGGCTGAAATTATTTATTGTTGCCAGATTATTACACGCTAATCTTGAGCTCAAGGCACAAGATCTTCAATTATATCTCACTTATTGTTAATTGTTTTTTTGAAATTGGTGAGGAGCTTAATTTCAAATGTTCCGATATCTATTCAACAAGTATCATTATAATTGGAAAAGGAAGAATGGATTTAAGATTTTTTTCAATGACTGGAATTCTTATAGCTAGACGTAGTTTGGTGACAGGTTGCAGTTTGTAATTGAATGATACAAGAAATATACTAAAAGGTAACGAAATAAAAACTTCCTTTCACAGTTAATTTAGAGTTCATCTTTAAGGCATTAACTAGCTTTTTATTCGGCTGAACCTCTTCTTTATCATATGTATTCTTTTTCCTTGTTTTTAAAACTCTTATCTGTTTAAGGCTTGGCCAAAGAATACCTAAGTTCTTTGTTCGCAAAGGTTTAAGCTATCTATTATATGCAATATTGATGGCAAATATCCATATATTTAATGAAATAAATAGATTTGGATTGCTAAATATGACACTTTTATAAAGTTATTTTTTTATTACCTGCCATATATAACCAGTTAAATTTTTGCTAAAATCTTTACTTTCGTTGGCTCAAAAATTATTTCTTGTTGATAACTTTGCAAATGAACTAAAAAAAAGTTATATTTTTATCTTTAACCCTTTCGCGCCGACTGTCACGAATACGTGACAGCAAAAAACCGTATCAATCAGGGTAAGAAGATAAAACTGGTAATCAAAGTATTTCTTTAGCAGTTTATTTGTAGGCGGAGTTATAATTTTTTGATTTATTTAATTCACCATTACTTTGTTCAAAATAAAACTATTTAGTTATACTTTGAATTAACATTGATTATATATATGATTAAACTAACAATAATTAAAATAAAAGCAAAGTAAGTCTGTCAAATTAGTAACGATTACATTTAAGTTACCGTTTTTTATTTAATTGCAACTTGATTCTGATTTTGTACGAATGCTTTTCTGAATCACCCGTCCCCAAGGGGTTAAAGAACTGACGCGGTTTATCAATAATTTACGTACCTAGTTTAGTTTTATGCCAAAAACAACGATTATTGCGAATTGGGTTAGTGAGAAACAGCGAAAAAGCTTATCCCCTTAGTAATAAATAAGACAAAACAAAAGCAATACAACTATCAAGATTCTGATGCAAAATAAGAAATCTCGGTTTGAAAGAAACTTCTAAATGCAATAACTGAACTGATTTCATTATCATTCTCTTTCACCACCATAATCCGCCCCATTATAAAGCTGCATTTCAGAACTTTCTAAGATTTAGGAAGGAGCTCTACAATAGGTAAAGAACAATATTTAGAGCAATGCAATGCATAAAACTTCCATCAGTTAGGGGGGAAAATTAGCTGACAAAGCAAAAAATAGGCAGATCCAAACAATTCTAATAAACAATTTCAGGTTGTTGGGCTATTCATGGAATTGTATGTTCTTTATTCAATTACAGCAAACTTCAAGATAACAAGATGTTCTTTATTTCCTTGATAATTCTTGGTTTTCTAAAGCTAAATATAGCTAGCCATCTTCATGGACAGGGAGTGAGATGAAAGGGGTGAATTATCGTCTTCTTATTGCTTCTCTTTTTTTTCCCCTCCCAAATGTCTCTGCGATGTGGATGATTTTTTTTAATCCTTTTAGCGCCAGTAATGGGTCAATGTGTATCTTTCGTAGAAAGTCATGGCGATAACGGTCCTAGATAATTTGGCCTAGAAAAATCGTTTCTCTCGTAAATCAACCAGACATGGGTAGATCTTTCGTTCAGTTTTTTCTTGGTTATGTTTAAAAAACACGCGTAATGTAATGAATCTGCAAGAGAAGATTATTTCTGCTGAAACATTCTCTCTTTTTATCATATCTATACAGAATAGTTTTAGTTGTTCTGAATAGATAAATCAATTTATATAGAACACGTGTATCTATACTGCTTTAAATTAAAAGATAAAGGAATATAGTAAAGAAAGTTCTAGATAATTTTAGTCAGAAATTATTCCTGACGCTTTAATGAAAAATTATAATTTATTTTGGTAACATAAATTTTCTTTCGTCGATATTTTTAACATCTTTCATTTATTTAGTTAATTTTTTTCATTAATAGTCATTCTTTCATTTTATTGAATCATGGTAAATATCCAAATCTTGCTGAAAAATTGAATAAAATATTTGCTTAACTCTGATCTTACTTTTTGCAAGGAAGCTAAACCCCTTATTCGCTTCCACTCACTAACCCTTGCATTTTTAACTCTAAAATTAATCTATTAAAATTCATAATGTACGCAAATTAAACTATAACTGAATTAAATATAAATAAGATGAAATTAATTAATAGCTTAGACATTTAGAAAAAGTTTCAGAAGTGAAATGTTTACTTATACAATTTATTTGCATTCCTCGCATCCTGTGACACCATTTGAAGCGTGCTAATAAACAAAGCTTTAGAGCAAATTTAAAGGTACAGGATTCTCGCGTTTTAATTCAAACTCCTCGCAACAACAATGATATTCAGAGGTTTTCTAATTAATTATACTTTGAACTGATTTAAGGAAATAACCTTTAAATATTCATTAATCAAATTTCCAAACATTTTGCCTTTGTTTAATTTTATGGTTGAAACAATAATTTAACTCCTTCCAATAATAACAACAATGTTTTCAAGAGTTTTGTGAAATGTTCGTGCAATCTACTTAAAATTTGAAGTTGTAATTTTAAAACTACCAAACCCAATCCTTCGCACTTAATTTTGCCACACGCCATGAACTTAAAATTATAAATATTTCATTAGTTTCTAAAATAAATCAGGGAACACTGTCATTAGATAAACAATCTATGAATAACAATTTTTGTATTTTAAATCCTGAGTTACACGAAGAAAATAATTGAAAGTCAACACAAATTAATTTCACGCTCTGAAGCTTTTTGCTTTCATAATCGGTGACTGTGTTAATGTGTTTTGATAGTCAAATATTTTAAAGTCGAATGAGCTTAATGAGATTTAAATTAATCTTTAAAATACTATATCGGCAGTAAAGAAAAACATACAGACTTTGTTATTAAAGCCTTTACTAGAGAAAATTTAGTTACTGAAATTTTTCAGGAATTATGACACGTAATTAACTTTTTAAACATTTATAACAAACCAAAATAAATTATACACCATGTCTCTTATACAGGAAAAAAAAATTAAAGAACAAAACATTTTAACATTTAGAGAACCTATATATATTATTCTTAAATAAGTGGGCTCCTCTCATAACTTGCGAACGCTGTGGTAACTAATGAAAGGCAACCTGCTAAATTTATATAGTCCACTTTGCTTTACGCCAAGGTAGTCATGTTTGTCCTAGTATTGACAATATAAGTGATTGCAAGACATTACAACAGGAATAATTGCAGAATATAGAATTCTTATGTTCTTTTTTTTTTTTTAAACGGAGAGTCAGAAAAGTTATGTACTGTGCGCGCAAAATAAAAAACGAATCATCCTGAATAACTGATGAACTAATGATTGGGTTTTCATGCATTAGCTGGACTCAATTTTATCTGTTAGAAGCGGTGGCCTTAAATACGTTAATTAATTAATGCAAACAATATTTTAAGCAATGAAATCAGACGCAAAAGCGCACTTTCTCTGTATA
The DNA here is from genome assembly GCF_043381705.1 of Parasteatoda tepidariorum. Taxonomy (NCBI): domain Eukaryota; kingdom Metazoa; phylum Arthropoda; class Arachnida; order Araneae; family Theridiidae; genus Parasteatoda; species Parasteatoda tepidariorum. The sequence continues at coordinate 63,763,986 of NC_092204.1, read as the reverse complement.
AACATACATTTTTTTTGACGGATTCAAATTTTTGACCCCAAGGGGGCCACAATCTGAAAAATACGGTCCCAATTGTTTGACCAAGAGAACAGTGTAAAATTAGGACCCCTTAATGATAATTTTATTTTTTGTGAAATTCGTCATATTTCAAGAACTTCTTAAACGGATTGAAAAAATTTTGATGGGAATTATGAAATTCCTTTTCCAAAAAAAAAAAAAAAAAAAAAAAAAAAAAANAAAAAAAAAAAAAAAAAAAAAAAAAAAAAAAAAAAAAAAAAAAAAAAAAAATCCATGAGAAAAATAATTTTTTGTAAATATTTATAATTTGTTTTCCATTATTTCATTTAATAATAGGCGAAAAATTCCAACTTGTAAGATATACAACTTTTTACATCACTTAAAAAATTTGATATTACATGGGAAAATAGAAATTTTGTAATCGGTCAAACAGTAGTACCTGAGAAATGATATTTTAAAAATTCGATTTTCTTTTAAAATTTGATTTCTCGGGAAATCAATTTCGCTCGACCGATTTCGCTCAAAAAATCACTTCGATCGCCGATTTCTCTGAGTGAAATACGAAAAAAATTTAATTAACATTAAGGAATCAAAAGTTTGGACCGCTCTCTTGGCCAATCGAGAACCATTAATGAGTCGCGGTACATAAAGATCTGATCATTTCTTCAATAGTTATTCAACATGCCGGTAATTTTTATAATTATTTATTTTTATTAACTCCATTTGGTTTCGCAAATTTAGTTCACGATTCTATTAGGATAAAATTTAAACATAATCATTTTGCACGGCTACCATAGAAGCTTCATCTCCAATTTTGAAGTAAAAATCTCAGCAATGCAAAAATTAGTGTCCCGCAGTGGACTGATCGTTAAGACACAGTTCCCAGCAGATCACCGAAGTCAAGCATCACTGGCTGTGTACAGTGTGCGGGTGAGTACCATTTGGATCAGTCTGCGTAGGGACCGAGGGTGTGCGGTATTGGTCCTCGTTAAACTGTGCTACCGTAAAGTGCTCGACTTCGTGCGCAGGTCGTCGGGCTACCGAAGCGGGGGTGCCATCCCCTCCGCAGAGGATCAAAATCGTGATTGCATGTCTTCGGATCATCCTCCGGGATGTTTCCCAGACCGTCGCCAGTAGCCCATTGTGCAGCTCTAGTGCGACGTAAATTAACAACAACAACAGCAAAAATTAGTAGCTAATCTTAATCCTTTCATATGTACACTTTCATACGTACTTTATTTGCGTAGCCTTTGCTTGAAGTCCCGCAGTGGATTAATCGTAGAGACGCGGTTTCCAGTAGAACACCGAACTCAAGCATCACTGACTGTGGTCAGTAAGCGGGTGGGTGACCTCTTTGATCATCTGCGTAGGGACTGATGATGTGCGGTATTGGTCTTCGTTAAACTGTTCTACCGTAAGTTGCTCGACTTCGCTTGCAGGTCGTCGGGCTACCATAGAAGGGAGCCATCTTTTCTGCAGAGGATCGAAATTCCGATGGCATGTCTTCGGATCATCCTCAGTGATGTTTCCCAGACCGTCGTTAATAGCCCTTTGTGCAATGTTAATAATGTTCTTACCTGCCTTTGCTTGGAGCGGCTTAATTCTGCTTTAACCGTTTCATTAAACTGGCTTAATTTCGCGTATTTACAAAATATTATAAGCTAAGCAACTAGTGAAAAAAATATATTAATATGTTTGATATAGAATAAAGTTTTTTGATTCCTCCCGACAAATCAACTAAAATTGATTGTTGTTATTGTTGTTAATTTACGTCGCACTAGAGCTGCACAATGGGCTATTGGCGACGGTCTGGGAAACATCCCGGAGGATGATCCGAAGACATGCCATCACAATTTTGATCCTCTGCGGAGGGGATGGCACCCCCGCTTCGGTAGCCCGACGACCTGCGCGCGAAGTCGAGCACTTTACGGTAGCACAGTTTAACGAGGACCAATACCGCACACCCTCGGTCCCTACGCAGACTGATCCAAGTGGTCACCCACCCGCACACTGACCGTAGCCAGTGATGCTTGACTTCGGTGATCTGCTGAGAACCGTGTCTTAACGATCAGTCCACTGCGGGACCAACTAAAATTGAAAGGAGACATTTGAATTAAAGATAAAATTTTAACATTGGTATAAATAAAGAATTCTAAAAGAATCTAGCCAATATTTCCAACTATCCACACTCGAATAGACAGTCAACTGAATTAAGTAAAATATCTAACATTTTATTATTTAATTCATTTTTAGGCAAAATTGCATATTCTGCTCCTTAAAACATTGTACTGAAAAACAATGAACTAAAATGCTTTTAAATATTTATTAAAATGCCACTTTATTTCAGTTATCTTGTTTTGGCCCTTTTAAAGAGGAAGCAAAAAACTGTGATATTGCGGTCGCTGGATACCCATTGGTCAAATGTTTTCCTTTCTTTCCTGGATAGATTCTATAAGTGCCACCAAATCACGGGTTGCAAAAACTGCCCGCTTGTCTTGTAGGGTTGGTTTTCGAATGCAACAAATATATGTTTAAGATGTTTTAAATATTTTCTCCTTCTTCGCTTTTCATATTTTTATTAAAATCGGTCCCGAAACGGTAATTATGAATTAGGTAATTTTAAAAACATAAAAATATTTCAAAAAAATATGTAAACACATTATAATGCAAGCTGGTGAAAATAAGAAGAAAAAAACTCAGTCTGGACAACAATCCACTCCAAGATAAGTTCCAAAATGATCGTCTACATTTTTTTTATTTGATCTTGGCCTGCTTTTTTATTAATGCTTGCGTTAACCTGTTTTTTTTAAAACTTTTCTACTCTTTATTTGTGTTTATGGTGTTGTAGTTGATCTTGTAAAAGAATGTACGAGCATGAAAAATTTAGGACTGCAACCATTTTTGCAATGGTTAATAACAGAAATGACGTATAATTAAAAACTTTACAACATATAGAGCAAAAATGATCAAAATTGAAAGTGAGCACTTGGTTTATTGATTCATGCTCTCTTTCAACTCTTCAGGATATTGTTCTAGTATAATAATATGAAAACTATGGAAATAGAAATTACTATGTGAAAAGTGGAGAAATTACTATTTCATTGATGATTGTGCAAATTACTATTTTACTGATGAAGGTACAAATTTTAGAGATGGTGCTTAGTTAAGTAGGGTATTTCACCATCCAATTCATAAATTTTTTGAAGTTATCAAAAGAATTGTTTGAGCCAGCATCAAAATTTTGCAATCACCATTAAAATTATTAAGACTTTTATTTTGCTTAATATAGGATGTTCTACAAAAGCCCATATTAATGTATATTTTTAGAAACTTCGACAAAAATAAAGTTTAAAAAAAACATACGCATTCACTAGTTGATGTTAATCTGTAATACTCTAGGCCAGGGATGGCGAACCAATGGCACGCGACACAATATTTTGGGCACTCCACCGTATACACTATGAGCACTACTTGTTACACTATGAATTGTTATTACACAAATGTTATTACGCTATGAAGCATATGTAACAATTAAATTAAAATTCACAAAAAACAAACAAAATAATAAACAATTAATAACCGTAAAAAACAAGCTAACAATAAATAACTAGCAAAAAAATATCAACAGTCCTGCTTAAACTAACATCTTACAACCTAATATAAGCTATTGGTCATCTAATCTGCAACAACAGAAGTCACACTGATGTGACTTTAAGTTGAATTACGTGTATAATTGAGACATTGCAAAAAAATTTTTTCTTCAATGTAAATAAAGAGCTTTGAGTTGATAGTATTTAGTATTATTATTTTCCCAATAATCACGAAGTCAAAATTATATGACGGCACGTCTATGACCTCATTAAGCAATTTTTTAGAGAAAATGGCACGTTGGTGTATAAAGGTTCGCCACCCCTGCTCTAGGCGCTTCTGTTTTCTCCGGTAACCAAACATGTTTTAATATATCCAGTCATTAGTAGCTTTTCGTCAGACTCCTATCGTATTTTTCCTCTCTTAAACATATCTATGTAACCCCAAATCTAATCAGCTTTTTTCTCTGAATTTTGGACATAGATTCTAAAAATATGCATAATAGGCAGACCCTAAGAAACAAAATGAGTATTATGTGATATGTAGATAGCAGGTCTACTCTTAAAAAGAAATCATCGAATATTATCACTAGTTGCCCATTAATACTTCGTAATTTCATGTAGAAAAAGCGACAAGCAAATCAGTGACACAAGATCTAGTTACCATTTTATTGCGCATTTCTATTTTATGCTCTTTTCTGATTTGATATCAATCTATTTGCTTTGCGTCGATTGCAAAATCATTTCTCTTGGTGGTAATCATTAATACATCTTCGTGGAGAAGAAAACGAACATTAGTAATCACATTTAGGGAACAACACCTTAACAATAAATAAAAGGCCATCTAATTTCTAGATGAGGCTTCCTTCCAATTATTACGCAGATTCGTGATGACTGTTACCAATTCCCGACCAGCCCACAACGCATACTAAAACCCAAATCGCAACCTAAAACCGGATCAATTCCTGATGATGGCATATCTCCGACATCAAATGGGTTTTTCTTCCGAAAACGTGTAAAGAGTTTAAATGGCATTTGTCTGACTCGTCCCATTATTATTTGCAGACTGATTCCTCATTAGCAAAACGGAGCCCCGTTCAGGGTTTCCGGACGCGGCGTCCAATTAAGCCTTCATCCAGAAGTTTATCGCGCACAAATGAGTTGTTACTAAATATCCATGGGGAAGAAAGGACCAAATCTCTTCTAATTACTGTCGTGCTCGCATAAAGTGGACAATGGCGGGTAATCGAGATGGAATTACCAGTTTAATGTCAGTTGGTTTGCATATTAACCCTTTTTTTTAAAGAAGAGTAAGTAGTTGCATTAGGTAGAAATCCTGTTCTTTTATGAGTTTTCAGGATGGTAAGAATAAATTAAATAAATTAGTTTAATTTGAGTAATGTTTATAAATTGTTCATTATCTACTTTCGGTAATTTTTGAACTGACTTTTTAGTAACCTCCTAATGTTTACAAACTTATTTTGAAATAACTAGTTCAATTTTTTTTTTACTTTATGAAATGGCATCTATGAAATATGTACCGCACCGTATCATTTTCGTAACCTGCAAATTCATATCACTAGCAGCAAAATACAAAAATAAGTAAGAAATTCCAGCTTATAATATGAGCAGTCAATAAAGATCTTAGTTATAGAAAGCACTTAAAATCATTGGAATGTAAGATATATATTTTAAATATTTGGTGTAAAAGAATCTAATTATCTTAACAATATATTCCGTTTAATATAGTTTATCAAAATAATAATTTTTTTAAGACTAGTCCATACAAATGCAGATTTTATTTATATGCTATTCTAAATACTGCTATAATAAATTTTGGACGGCATGCATATAGTAGTTGCATGTACACCCTAAATGTACTAAATAATAATATAATTTTTTTGAAGCAATATTTATGCTTAACTTCACAAATTCAATTTTTTAAAGCCACCATTTCGGTTTTGCCATTCTGAATATTGATTTTCTAACATCATTGTTCATATGCCTCGAAAATTGACATATTGATAATTAAAACGCATAATTGAAAAAACAGTTTTGGGCAGCTTTTTCTGAGTTCCAAACACTGTTCGTTGTTTTAAAAATATTTTTTTTATGAATATTAAGCAGCAGAAAAAGTAGATATTGATTTGAATTATTTTATGTATTTATATTTTAAATAAAGATCATAAAATAGCAAGTTTAATATTTTAATTGCTGTTATATTAATATTAAAAAAAGCTTGTAACCCTGCTTTGTTTTTACACTTTAACCAATAAATTCAATAGGGGCCATTTTAGGCATCAATATTTTTTGTTTTGTTTACCCTTTTCTGCATAGATCATCTTGTTTCTTTATAATGGAAAAAGGAAAAGCAAGAGGAACCCTTTTTTATAAATCACGATGAGGATTAAAAATTGTTTAAAATGTTCCAATTTTGCGTGAAGGCTTTAAGTGATTGTAGTATATTAATTTCAGGGTCAAAGTTGGAAAATGATTTTTAAGCTTTTATAAACATGAAAAATTAATAACAATAATTGATTGGAAGTATGATCACGGAGAAAAAAAATCTAGCACAATGACCATATTGTACGGGGATGACAATTGTTTTTTTTTCTTTTAAAAAAAATTCTGGTTAATATAGTCAAGATATATAGTATTTAAACCATACGTTTAAATTTTTATGTTCATATGCTAACGCTTTACTAGAAAATCTGGCTTCAAAAAATTATTGCTCTTATTACCACACACCAGCGGGTGACCGAGCACCGCTCGGAGAAAACAGGTATCGAAGCTAACTCGAAGATTTAAATTTTCAATTGTGATTTATCAAAACAATACATGCCATAAGAAAATTTGTGAAACCATTGGTGAAAAGATAACCGGTTAAAGTGCACCATTGTAAACTATCTAAACAAAGTTTGGAAAGGGAACTATTCTATACAAAGGTAAAGTTTGAAAAGTCATAGGAAATAAAATGTAATTGATAACAAAAAATTATACAATTAAAGACACTGTTCACAACGAATTCGTAAATTTGCTTCCGTTCATCCGCTTCTTGAAAATTCTTGTCCAGGAAAAGGCGTCGATGAGAGAGGTATTGTCGAGCATAAAAGACGATGTAAACTCCGCAGGAAGACGCGTCATCTTGGTGGTTGTAAGCGTTGCGAGGTTTCACGATGCATCCTTTCAGCTTTTCATTCGTAACAACGGTATTCAAAACGTGTCGCAGTATTTTTCTCAAAACAGCATCGATGGGCAGCGGGTTGTCGACTGGATCGCAGACTAATAGTTGACGTTCTCCATAGCTTGCTTCGTAAATTCCTAGCATCCAGTGCTCGCCTCTATCCATTTGAGCTCTCTTGTGAATGGGAATGAGTAGCACGTCGAATCCTTGTTGAACGCCGTATAGATAGTTGGAAGCCTTGTTCTGGTCGCTGATATCGTTGAGAAGAGCCATTCCTTCATAAGCGCCATCCGCTGTTGTAACGTAGAAGCGTGCGACAAATTCAGGGTGAAGTACGGCAACTTTGACGGTCGGGTAAGCTTGTTCGGCGTAATGGAGAAGCATTCTGACAATGACGGTATCTTCTAGTTGTCCATTTGCGGGTAGAATTGAGTTGATCGCTTGTTGTTCCAAAATTCCGGCTCCTTGAAGAATTTCATGTAGAGGTGCGTTCTGCATGTTGAAAATGTAGCTTGAAATCTGATGAATGTTGAAATGTCGGACTTTGTTGACGGTGATTTTAACACAAAAGTTAAACTTTTCTCCACTTTGATAAATGTAAACTAATGCGAACCTTACAATTAAATTATTAATTCCTTCGTATATTATTGGTTTAAGTTGTCACCGTCGCTTTTCCTTATTGTAAAGTTCGCATTAGCATACATTTATAAGAGTGGAGAAAAGTATCTATAGCCATTATGGCGAACTAATAAAGTTTGAAAATATCCTATCTGTAACTCCGAACTGCTCGACCGTAGCGCTTCAAAACCGGCGCCAATCGATTCCTCGTGGCCAAAAACCCCAGACCCCCAAGTTTACCGGAGTTTATTAATTCTGGGGCGATTTTCGACTTGGCAACCATTCCTCGTATTATAGTATAAGATTTACTTAAAAATATAAAGCCCAAATGTGAATTTAATCGAATAAATTTTTTCTTATGCTGTACTCTAATGCATAATAAAACTATTTAATTTTATCACATATTACAAAACTATATTTTACTGCTAATTTTACCAAAATTAACAATAAAATATGGTTTTAATCATATGATTTTTCTAAGTGCTTCGATAAAATTAATGATTTCATCGTTTAAATGAATTCTTACATTTGAGTCTTTGAGATTTTTTCTTTTAAATATTATATGACATTATTATATAACAACGACATGTACTAAATAGAAGTGAAATAAAAAATAATTATAAAAAAAGGGGTAAAACTTACAAACATAAAAAATCTCGTCAATATACATGCGCAAGTTATTGAGCCAGAGTTGAGTTATTTATATAAATATTTCCTATTTTCCCTATTGCAGATTTAAAAGTGTAGGGGAGAGTGGGGTCAATTGTAAAAGGGTACGATTGTAACAGAGCAAAAATTTTGACTGTCGGGTTCTAGATTTGGTTCCTAGGTGGCACACAAGGTGTATTTAATAAATTGGTGGTGCACAAGGTATATTTACCCCTGCTGGCAACCATTTTTATGTACTTTTCAAAGAGCTACATCACAAAAGATATTTTCACGCTACGTAAGTACATTTTTTGGTATTAGAATATTATATTGTAACAAAGTAATTTTGTTTAAACAAATAAAAATTATTAACCGAATATGTAAGTGGACACCTTAATTAACATTAAAAAAAATATATTAGTTTTGTTAATTAACTAGCATTGTTTTTAACAATTGAAGCTGAAATGGCGTCTTGGGGGCGATTGTAACAATAAGTAAAGGGACGGTTGTAACAGCTGAAAATAAATAATCGTATGTTTACAAACCATTATTTAACTCTTTAAGAACCACCAATAGTTTCCTATATTATTTATATTATGTTGCATGTGAATTATTTTATTTGTCACCTTTCACAGCATAAATTAAAATTTTTAACTCCTTAAAGCTAAAAGTTTAGCCCTTTAGGTCTCTGCTCATTATTATTTTTACTCCTAAAATATCGCTACTATTTTGATCAATAAAAAAATATATCGCAACTATGATAATATGTATAATTAATTATGTTTTAGTTGAATTTATGAACTGTTACAATTGGCCCCGTAAGTGGGAATAGTTGTAACAAGTGCACGACTGTTAAAAATTGTTAATAACTAATGTAATAACATTTAGAATAAGGTATTTATTTTTCTTTCTAGTTGAGGATAGTTTACTTTACTCGTTTGTCAATTAATACTAATAATATATTGGATTGTTTGTTAGTTGAAAATATTTAAGTAAAAAATGCTACAATTGACCCCTAATAATAATAAAAAAACGGTATGTTTTGATTATAAATCATCCATTTCTATTTTATTTAAAATATAGGCTTCATTGACTAAATTAGTTTTGGGATTAAAGATTCTATCCCTCATTAATTTCAATACACCTCCTATTTTTTGCAACTTTCCTAAGAAATAATATACTCTTAAGTGATTTCCTAAGCGTGCCAAGAAGATTGTTTTACTCTTTTTATAACCAATGTTTGATATAAAATTTGAATGGAACAAACTTTACAAGCAATAAATACTTGAAATTGTCATTCATATTTTATATGATTTTGATGGAAATTTTAAAATTCGGAGGTATATTAAAAACAAATAGCCATAGTATAATTATTGCCCAATAAAATATTTTAAATTTACTCCCATACACAATATTGTGTAAGTATTATTAATTCTTTATTGGTAACTTTACGTAAAGTGAATTTAAAATAGACAAAAAATTCCGTTTTAAAACAAAGTATGCGAAAAATCTGTAGTAAACTTTGAAAAAATCCTAATGTTTCTTCTCTTATTTTTGTATATAAAGAAATACTGAAATCAATAGTTTTAATCAATTCAAATTAATAATTAAAAAAAATCAATATATTAAATTATAAAAAATTTACAGCTGACTTTGTGAAATTCTGATAATACATCTTTTATGTTGGAAACTTTATTTTTTTGATTTAAAATATTAAGCCAAAAGAAGTGGTTTTATAATCTAAAATCGTTTTGTTCTAATTCGTTAAGCTTATTTATGAGAAAGCGAGAAAACATTGATAAGAAAAAAAAACACTTAATATAAAAGAATGCACTCAATTTAAAAAAAAAAACTTTTACTGTAAAAAGAAACCTTTGTTTTTATTTTAAGTGTTTTCTTTTTATAAATAACATTAATTGTATATAAATTAGACTAAAAGTTAAATCTAACTAAACATATTTTGGAACGCTTCCAGCAACACGAATTTAAAGTTAGAAACGCTTACGATTTTGAAGTTAGGCTTTATTACCATGTACGTATGTTGCCCAGATTTAGTAGTAATTAAAAATGATGTATTCAAATGAGAAGCATTACCACAAAATGGTATAAGTTTCGGCTGTAAAGTGAATTCACGTTAAATTTCAAATAAAGTTATTTAATTCCATTTAAACTCGCGTTAATGTTTAGAAATTCTTAAAAATATGATTTTTAAAGGCATTATTTTAACTATTCAAAGCAGAAAGAAACTTTAAACTAGTTGTGGATTTTAGCTTTTAGAAAATTTCCTATGTAATTTAAGTCATTGTTAAATATTCTAATTTTGAATAAATTCTATTAATGGTAGATTACGAAAAGAAAGATATAAAGTCGAAATAGAAAATTTGAATTTTTATAGGTTGTTTTATTATTTCGAAAAAAATAATATTGATTTTTTTTATGAAACAATGCGTAGCAATTATGCAAATTCTTATTTCGTAATAAGCACAATATGTTTTTCCTTCTTGAAATGGTTATAAAACTTCCGAAAAAATATTTCCTTAACAATTTTTCCAAATTTTTGGCTGGTATGCATTTAACATAGATTTATTAAAATTGATGTTAAAACACGCTTTATTCTTTAGTTTTAGTTTCAGTTTCTTTTTTAATGCTTCATATCCATTGCAGCAAACAAATTTTATTTCGCTTACGGATTTATATAAATTTGAAACTGTGATTTATATTATATTTAAAATTTAAAGTAGTTTATTTGAGATTTATTTTAGTTATAACTATGCAATAATTGTGAGGAACGACTTATGCTAAACACAACGACATTGGACTATATAGATAAGAAAAAGTTAACGAAGGTTTTCGCATTTGTATAAAGTTAGACAATGAAACCACCACTTCGTTTTAATTAGTTTAGAGTTTTCAGTAAGCAATATTGTTAAACTGTTGTAAATTCAGTATAAATGTAAACTTATTTTTAATGAATAAGCAAAATTAAAACGACATAGGTATTTCAAAATGCTATGTCGTTGCTAAGTTTTGCGATATCTTTCATTGGTTCTGAACATTTCATTGAAAATTAAAAAAACCGACAAAACTGTAATAACTTCTTTTCATTTCACATATAATTTTGCAATAAATAAACCTTTTTTAGCCCATTTTTACTGTTGCTGGAAATGATATTTTTTTATTTCATTTTATAACCGTCATTAAACAGCCAATCCAATTTTGAGTATACGACTACCAACGTTCAGCACCGTAGTCTTTTAATTTTGAACCTTATCCAGAAGACAAGGAAACTCCTGGATCGAGTATAAGGAAAAATTTATCTTCGTGGAGGACATTTCGGTAGAACTTACCAGTATTTGCTTTACATGGAGAGAAAAACTTCCAACAATTTGCCCGACAGCAAGGAGACAAGCCCATGACCCCCGTCTATGACCGAGGATACTTTACATCAGCGCTGAGATGGGTGCGACCGGGTGCAGAATTCGTATCGACCAACCATATGCTGGGATTCAAACCCGGTTAGCCTCATTGAGAGGCAAATGCTCAATCCTCTGAGCCACCACGGCTAACAATACTTATATTTTTATTTTATAACCGTCACTGAACAGCCGACCCAATTTTTGGGTTTACGACTGCTAATGTTCAACTCCGTAGCCTTGCAATTTTGAACCCAATCCAGAAGACAACGGAAATCCTGAATCAAGTATTGGGAGCAATTTGCCTTCATGGAGGACTTCTTGATGGAACTAACCTGCATTTGCGTTACATGGAGAGGAAGACCACGAGAACCTCCCACGGTTAGCTTAACGGCAAGGGGACTCTAACCCATGATCCGTCAACCACTGAAGATATTTCACGTCAGCACTGCGGCCGGTGCGAGCCGGATGCGGAATTCGTATCTATCAGTCATCGCCGGGATCGAACCCCGGTTCACCTCATTGGAAGACGAACGCTCTATCCTCTGAGCCACCACGACTAACAATACTTACACGTAAAAGCCTAGTATACGCAACACCACTACGTTAGAAGCTATTTCGAAAAATGTCGCTAACGAAGTGAGGTAACGATTGTCGCCCAGAACTTGCGTAGGCAAAAACATAGAAATTCCTAACCTGAATATGGCAGATGCATAGCAAATTGTACTGTTTGAAAGGAAGAACTGATTGGGAAGGAACTGATACATACTACTTATTACAAACTTCATCTTCCTCCCAATCATTGCCGATGACACTTAATCAACCGTGGATCAAACTATGTTTGATCCTACTTTTAAACATCATGATTTTTTCAAAGGGTTCATTTATGTGATGTTAAGAGAATTTTTTTAAATGTAACCAGAATATTTGTACCATAATTGTATAACATTATATCGACAAAATTTTCATTTGAGTTAATATATGTATTGAAAAAAAATCTATTAAGTAAAATTCACTTCTGGAAAATAAAATAAGAATTGATAAGAAATAATGACAGGTGATTTTAACTTGCACCAATTTTCTGTCCAAATATAGAATAAAGACTGAATAAATAACAAAGAATGTCGAACTAATTCTGTGTCGAATCAAAGCCTTAATGAGGAAAACAAGTTTTAGTAGGTCCAGGAAGTTCAACTTCATGCAAACACTAAGAAACACTTATACAGCAGAGAAATATTAATTAAACATGTTTAATACAATAATTTTTTCTTATATCATCAAATCATTAGGAAAAAAAAACAACAAAGAGAGGAAAAAACCATTTATAATAATTTTGCCAGTACTGTACTTTCTATGCCAAGGGTGTTAAGTAATAAAAAAAAATATTTTCTTGATTATAACATAGATGCATTTTTTGAAATTTAAATATAACATACTGAATTAATACTTATTAGTAAATGAGCTGTTGCATCAGGTAAAATGTTTGGTATGCAGACTTATGTTTAAAATTTCTTTCTTTCCTCTTTATTAGTATGATAAAATGAATTTTTCCTTCTCCCTATAATATGTAAAAAGAAGGGAAAAACAAAATCTCGTTGTGATGCAATTCAAAAGTTTGGGTTGAAAAGTGTAACGATTTCTCCACTAGAACTTCTCAAGCTATTCCATTTTATAAATTACAAAACTTCAAAGATCGATAGTTTTTCCCGAAAAATGTATCTAATTTTATCAGTTTTGCATACTTAATTTATTCCCTGCTGCAATGGCTGAGAAATTCTAAATGGAGAATCTCTTATCGTACAATTTTAAATTTGTTTAAAAAAATATATAAATAAAAATATATTCAAATGAGTAACATTCTCGCCCAAATAGTTAGAACTTTTTTTATATACATACTAGTACTGTTTTACATTATAATGTTCGAAACAAATATTTTGATAAAAAAAAGCATGTTTCTTTATTTCAAACATTAAATAAACATTTATCTACCGTATAAAGTACTGTATAAAGTAATGTTTATATACTGTATAAAGCATTTATCTAAGTATAAAGTAATGCTATTAAATACAGTAACACTTTTTTTCATTTAATAATGCCCCTAACATCTCTCAATTTAACAAATGTTGATCATAATGTTTTCTTAATTATGCCTAATATAAACACAGTACCCCTTGATGGAAGTCAACTATATTAAAGTACGCAATGTATGCAATCTTAAAGTGCAAATAAGCAATAAACGCTCTCATGAAAATTATTGTTTATTATAAAATGTGAAATAGAAAGTTATTTAAAAAAAAATTTATTCCTCCGAGAGCTGTTTGACCTAATGTAAAGTTCTAATACCTTTAGTTAAATATATATAGTGCAGAATAATTAGTATACCTTACAATTTAAAACTTTTTTTATCATTCTAAATATTAAGGATTTTTTTGCCTCTTTTAATAAGCGATTTATGTTAGTGTGAGGGAAATTTTGATGTAAATAAATACTTCCAAAATGAAGCAAAAGACATAAAAAGTGGAAATAGTATTAAAAAACCAAATGTTTGACTCTCTTCTCTTGAATAAACTATTTAGACCATTTTTTTTTTAATTTTTTGCTACATTAACTCTCCTGTTTCGAGGAGAAAATTCAAATCCATTGAATGAAAAGAAAGTAACTTAAAATTTTCTAATTTCTTAAATTAAAATGTCATATATACAAATTATTAACCATATTTAAATTTTACTCCTTGATTAAATAATGGCACGTTAAAATCCGTTAATTATATTGAAAGTTATGCAGTTTTTTTTAAGTTCTACCAGAGAAATAAATAAACTTTTATTAGGAAATAAAAATTTATTATACTCTGCAGTTTATTAGCATGATGAAAATAAAAAGAATATACGACAAATTTTATACCTTATGAATGCGGAAAATATCTTATTCATTAACCCAACTAGAGCGAAACTTGCACTTTTGTCATTGCGAATGAAAATTAATGGAGAGTAATAATTTGTTAATGGAAGAAATGCTTTAATAGCAATAAACCAGCCCTTTTACCATTAGGTAATGTGAAAAATATTTATAGGAAAAGTTACTAAATATTGCTTAATTTGTATTCGTCAGTTTTATTAATTAATCTAATTACTTCAACTATGCGAGAAAGGATAATAAATTACCAAAATTAAATTTCGAAATTAATAATGAAAAATCATGCACGAATTGAGAAAGTGGTTTCATGTTTGAATAGAATTTATTCCCAGATTAAGGCGACCAATATTAAAAAAGACTGCTGCTTTATTGAAAATGTTCTCATATACATCTGTCGTATATTTTTTTTCTCATTGGATATGAGATTACGTAGCTATATTATTTTAATTTTTGGAGTATATTGAATCGATAAATGTGTTATGCAAGTAGAGGGAGCGCTGCAGTATAACTTTTGTCTTCAGAATGAAACAACATGACTAGAGGGCGAATCAAGCGAGAAATTTTCCACCTTCTGTTTCTCCTTGTTATTTCAATGGAATAAAATCGATGTTGGAATTTTAAAGTCAAAGATATGACGGTGTACTGTACTTCATTCGGTTGTACGAAAAAAGTTCTTTCAAAGGAGGGCCTTATACATTTTATAAGCTGCAAGCTAATTCATCGTTTTTTGGAATTACAATTGTTTTACTTAATATGTAAATGATTTCTTAGAATATTACTTCTTCTCTTTAAAAGATCATATTAATCCTGATTATCCTATTCTATTCATCCAAAAATCCAAATTTATACTCTTTAAACTATCTTACAAGTAAATATAAACAAGTAAGAGCGTAACTTAACCAGAAAATAATGATTATATAGGATCATTCATTATTAATACATCATTTATTTATCTTTTAAATTTCAGTGCTAAAATGTAGTAGGGGAAGTTTTGCGATATTGTTGTTTCTTTCCTACTTTCTTTAATACTTTTGAAAGAATAAATTCATAAAAATTTTTCCAAATTTAACTGCTTGTTTTGGATTAATTTTGTTAGCAAAATACATTTACTCAAAGAGACGAAGGATTAGGATAGATTAATACAAACTATTTAATAGATAGGGAAAAGTTTTTAAAACTTAATTACACGATCTTTGTTGAAATCATCAGATATCTTTAAATTGAAATCAACTACACCTTTTTAATTGAAATAATATATGAAAAAATTAAGAAAAGTAGCAGTGTTATTTAAGCTGGATAATCTTTTCATCGCATGCGCAAAGTTTACAAAATATAAGAAAGTTTTAAAAAGTGAATCCGATTTTTTTAAAGTATTTTAATATAATACAGTTCTCTTTTTTATACCCAAGTTTTTTTCTTTTTATGTCTCATTGACATGTCGAAAAAAATCATTTCTTGTAAGTGGTTTCAAAGATTCCTAATGCCTGAAAAGATATCTATGATTTTTAAAGATGCAGTATTATTCTAAAATCTTTTTTAGATTAAAATTTAAACACCTTTTTATATATACTTCAATATCAATAAATCAATTAAAAATTATCATGTAAGGTTGTTACAAAATATCTTCAAGATACTTTTGAAATCTATTGAATTAAATTGTTATACGTTGATCTAGACACATTTTTATCATTTTTAAGATCAATCAAAAAGTAAAATTTTGTTCAGTTCATGGTTCGTTATTCAAATCATTATTTATTGTTCAAATTGTTGTTCAGTTTATACTCATTAAAAAAGAAATTCAAAAGCCTTTTAATCTAGTAAAGACTTGTCAAAAAATTATCCAATGTTTCACCGTTCCGCTAATCTTAACGCCCCTGATAACGTTTTTAACTTTCTCCCATTGTCTAAATAAGTTAAGTACAAAACACGAATCTACCAGGAAAGAAGACTCGTGTCAACTGTCACACTACGCCTTTTTTTCTCAGCCGAAATCACCGAATGTAAAGAAACACGTGACAAAGCGGACGCAGAGATATGGGGAGATATGACAGTGGGCTTGCTCTATTTGTATTACAGCTCTATGATTATCATATTGCGATTTAAATATGCTAAACCTTATTATGGGATGTAGTTGAACCGTATTATTGTACTTCTTAAACTTGAACACTCAATATTAAGTTTCAACTTCAACTGAAACAAAGCGCTGTTTAACAACTTATTAAAGTTACAGCAATTTATTCTGTATTTTGAATTTATTCTGCATGTAGTTCTGAAATTGATTCAATATTATGGTGATTCAAAGTTTTGAAAAGTTCTGTATTCAACATTAAATCGTTATTTTTAAAAGTTTAGATGAGCTGCGTTTGTAAATTATGTTGAAATGTCATATAATTTATTAACATAATTTATTAACTGTTGGATTTTTTTTATGAGCAAAAACTGTTATGCTTCGAACACAGTAATGTAGTTCATAATTGATTTACGCAACAAAAAAAAATTCAGAATAGGAAAAGAAATGTATTAGAAAGAAATGTAGTAGAAAAGAAATTATGCAGCTAGCAGTAAGAAACTAATTTCCATTCGTAACATATGTTAACACTTAAAAAACTTCTCTCTTTTGTCAAATTGACGATAAAATTTAAATATTTATGGCTTCGTTTTGTTTTTCAACACCTGAGATTTCCTCTTGAATATAGCTGCATCTGTGTCCTCTCCATTTTTTCCTTTTTTATCATTTTCTTTCTTTCTTTTTAACAAAGCATAACAAAAACACAGATGGAGATAGATCATACCCAATGCATAAAAAAAACTTAGAAAAAACCTATTCTATTTTTCATAAGTTTATCGCCTTATTTTCAAATCATAAATAGCTCAGTCATAATTTCCACTTATTCTGCGCCGTTTTTTCCGAGACCCTGAGCCACCAAATAACGACGCCGCCGCCAAGCCCTTACACTGGAAAAACAAACAACCTTCGCCAAATACAAGCCGTATAAAAATATATCACCAGGAGGCACACTTTCAAAGAAATCTTTTTTAAAATCATCTTTTCTTCCACACTTCTGCTTCGATGCGCTCTAAGAATGAAATTTGAAACTATCCAAAAGGGTATATGCTTGGATGGAAGTGTTTAAGAAGGGTCGGCAAAAGGCTTTTGAAAGAATTGACAAAGACCCCTTTCACACATTTCAAAGAAGAGAAATATTTTTTTAAAAAAAGAGAAAACACAGTTATGAAAATATAAGCATTTTTTAAATATCTTCGTCGAATTGCATTGATGAAAAAGAAAAAAATATCTTTTTTTCCCTCGCTATAAATACGTGTTCATGCAGAATAGATTAGTGGTATAAATGTCACGTACTTTGAGAAGTTTTGCAGTTTGAATTAAGCCCCGGAGAAGAAACGCACAATTTCTTTCTAATTCGATAATGGGAATAAGAATAAACGGAAATTTTTGGTTCTTGTCTTCATAATTTCCCAAAGATATTTGTAGTTTTGCCAATCAATTTCTCTATGAAAACATTATATATATATTCTAATACCTT
>NC_092204.1:63655022-63745950 GCF_043381705.1 Parasteatoda tepidariorum | reverse complement strand
TATATATATATATAAATTAAATAATAGAATAGATCAATTTTATTTTGTATTAAATAAAATTCCCTGAAGATAACTTCAAGTTTTGGAGAAGTATATAATCTTCTTGAATAAAAAGTAAATTAATATTATTTTTTTTATTTTCTCTGTTAACAATAGAATTTAATAAATGATGGGTTGAAGTAAACAGCAATAAATAAAAGTATAGCATAAGTGCTATTTAACGTATTGTAGAACTAAAACGTAAAACAAAAAAATCAGAGTTGATTAGAAAATGTTAGGTTTCGACATGCATGCACATTATGAAAAAATTTCGAAACACCAGCATGAATTCACACAATCCAATTTTAATTCAATGACATTGATTGAAATGAAGTACAAAAACTCAACTTTAATTAAACCCAGCATACAATACAATAAATCAAGGAGAATTATGATTCTTTCATTCATTCATGCTACAAATATAATCGTATAGATGTGAATAAGAATATCACAGAGGCGCTATACATACGGTAGAGTTTCAAATATTCCCATCTACTGAATCAACAGTTTTTGCTAAGTGTTGCTGGAAGACAGGACGCTTTAGGCAGTTGGGCCAAGAGAAACTACAGGAAACATGTTGCGATGATGTCAAAGTTGATCGTCCTTCAGTATTATAGTTCATGTTTTTCTATGTACTTCGATAAAAAAATTGAAACAAAAATGTAGAGCGCTTTAACCTCTTAATTCTGACCATGGTAATTTGGTATCGTTATTTTATTTTCAGTTTTTTAAAATGAATTCATTGGGCTTATGTTTACTAAAACCTCTTTTTAGACATTGAAAATCAAAACCAATGTATTATTCACATAAAGGAAGGCTCTTTCATAATATTTTGATACTTTATAAAACTATACTGCAATAGTTTTATATTTAGATACGTTTTGATGGCAACGTAATCTTTTTCCGTAAACATTTCAATAAACAAACCTAAAATCACTTACATAAAAGCATTTTTATGCCAAAATTTTGCTTTTTCTTTTCTCTTGAATCCAACGTACTTATTTCTAGACATCAATGACCAAGACCCATGTCACTTAAATATATGCCGCTTTTTAAAAGAGAATTTATTTCAATGTCCATCCACTCTTCAATAAATCCCCTTTAGTTCAAATAAATCCCCTTGTGTTGTATTTTCACGATATTTGAGTAGTTTTACAATATCATTTCATTTTATAACAGTCGTAAACAGCCGACCCTATTTTGAGTTTACGACTACCAATGTTCAACTCCGTAGCCTTGTAATTTTGAACCCAATCCAGAAGACAAAAGAATTTCTGTATCAAGTAATGGGAGAAAATTGTATTCGTGGAGATTTTTTTATGGGACTAACCCGCATTTGCGTGACAGGGAGAGAAAAACCATGAAAACCTCCAACGGTTAACCTGACATCAAGGAGACTCGAACCCATGATCCGTCCACCACTAAGGATATTTTATGTGAGCTCTGTGGTCAGTGCTATCCATGTGCGAAATTTATATCGACCAGAAATCAATGGGATTCGAATCCAGGTCACCTCATTGGGAGGCGAGCTCTCTATTTTCCGAGCCACTACGACTCTTGTAAAATATTATTAACGTATAACTTCACATTTATATAAATTTTGATGACATCTTTTCTGCGAACATTTACACCTTCACAATAAACATTTACGTCTTGCTTTTTACAATTCCTTACATTTTATAAAAAGATATTTATAGCCGTAATTTTACTCCCTTTTTTATCTCGAATCTATTGAACTTGTTTCTAGATATAAAAAAATCAGGACCAATAACGCATCCGCAGACAGATATGCCACTTCTTAATAGAGAATTTACTTTATTGTCTGAACACCATCCACTCACCAATACAGTAGGGTCCAGATAAATCCCTTTCTATTGCGTTTTCACGATCTTTGGATAGATTTATAAATAAAGAAGAGTCGGTCTTCCCAGTTTATTAGCGACATATTTTTTCTGTCGTTGGACACGGAGAAAAACATACTGTCCGGGAAATGTGTCTTTTGTCCTCTTTCTCCGTTTCTTTCCATTTTTCTTCGTTTATTTCCTTTAGATAGCTTTATTTGATTTATCTACGGATTGCATTAGCTTTATTTTGAGGAAAATTTTATGTTCTTTTTTTATGAAACAGTATTAGAAATGGAAGTACTTCAGCAGTTGAAGCATCAAAGAAGTAATATTGCCAGCTATTATTTTTATAAGCGGCATTTAAAGTTAGGATGTACAGTAAAAATGACATGAGGATCAATTTTATTGAACAACATGGTAATCGGTATTATTTATGAGATGGGAGGTATAATAATAGGAGAATGTTGAATTTTAAAAATTGGCGAATTATAAAGCATATCGTTTTATATGTTTTAAAGACTTCAAAGATATTCAATTTAAATATTTTGTGCACTTTAGCGAATTAATTCAGTAGGTAATATAGTGGCTATTAATTTGTAAGAACACTGACTTGTGTAATCAACCGTGTATTGTCATAAAAGTTCCAAGAATCGGAATTATTTATAAATAATGACACTGAAATTTCTGTTAATTTGTTTATCTTTAACACAAGACAACTTGTTCACGCATCAAAATTCATTAAAAAGGAGAAATCCTTTCAATTGGAGAATCAGAGATGCGCAGCCTCAAAGCTTCGCATCTGTTCTCAGAGAAAAGCACCATTCACAGGTGTCGTTCAGATTCCTTTTTACTTTACCTTGAAAAGCTAACTATTTTTTATATCCCTTTTTAGTATCCATTAAAATACGGAAGGGTCAGGTGCTGGTGAGTGTGGGGGGAGAAAACATCTTCTTCAAACGAAAATAAAGAAGAGCTTACTTTGTTTACAACTCATTTGCCTCAGTTGGTAATAATGCAAATTCACTTCTTATGCGGAATGGATATTTTGAGGGCCGGGATAGCCTGGTTGGTAAGGCATTGGGTCCATGTCCAAGAGGTCGTAAATTTGATCCCCCCGGTCAAATATGTAGTCTACTGTAGCAAATGGTCCACCGTGTTCCCTTAACAAATCGCACCTCTGTTGATACTGAATTGGAGATTGATCCTTCTCTGGTTCGGGTCAAAATTACGATCTGTGGATGTATGACTGAATCCATTGTATAAAAGGGTTGTGACGTGAGTGCGACTGAAGTCTTGTTTTCGGCCATAGATAACATTACTGAAAAACTAGAAACGTACCATCTGCCTTAAATTCGCTTGGTTTCGGCAGGTGGCATTAGAAACAACAACAGACATTTTGTTAGGGGGGGGGGTGAGCCTTCAGGTATCAATGTGGATACATTAAAGGGTGGCCATTGTAATAATTTTTTCAGTGTTAGGTGTTATATGGAATTATTGCAGTAATTCTTGCGAGAATATCATAATAGCTTTGAAAAGTAAGAGAGAAATTAATCAAAAAATGTATTGCCTGGTTTTACGAACTCTGTCTTTTATCAACATTTGGCAATTCTGAATCGTTATTAGATTGTAGTTTGAAGCATTCCAGAAGTTTTTTCAAGAAAAAAATATATAAGGTCCAAAATCTCTGTTTTACCTTTTTTTTTTTTTTTTGTTCAATCTATGCAAAGGGACTTAAATAGGGCGACTTCTTCAATTTAAAAAAAAAATCGTTTTTCTTTTTTAAAAAAAGATAATAATTTTTAGAAACACTTAATGTCGTTAGCAACACCACCTAACCTGTATTTTGCATTGGGTAAACCTGTATTTTGCATTGGGTAAACCTGTATTATGTTTCAGAAACTTAAGTCGTAAAAAATATACAAAAATCTGTTGAGGATTCTATATCTGCCTGCAAATGTTAGATGAAATAAAATAGTTTAAATAATATTAATGTTTTAAAATAATAATGATGAGTTTAAAGGACGCGCATATTAATCCATTAGGCATCAAAATTCCCGTTTCACAAACATGCTCTCTTGGTTACAACGATAAAGGTTGGTAACTCAATTATTTAATTCGCTGAATTTGTGAGAAGAGAGACATTTGTATCCACCACAATATTTTAATACGTTAATTTAAAGTTCCTTCGACACCACTGCATGTAAATAATAAGATATAAATTATCTTTATTGCCTCCAGTCTTATCAATACTAAGTTAATCCTTTCTTAGAACTACTAAATATTTCTAGCGCGAAAGTGAAATTGTTGGACACTCTACATCAATAATATTAACGTCTCTTTTTTCCTTTTGAGATGTGATTAAATGTCAATGTGATTCGAAACAAAAACGAATTCTAGTAGTACCTAAATTTAGGAAGTTTTCACTTTATCTGAATACAACTGTCACATAATTTCTTTTTCAGTGTGGCACTTTTCAAAGGCATTTTTTAAATCATTGCAAAATAGACAATTTCCATTTCCTGGACAAAAAACGTGTTAAGTAGGAAAATCAGCATTAACATACTACAAACTACTTTCAAAAATTCATTTATTGGCATGGTTTGCGACTTCCTTTTATTTAAAAAAAGATTTTAAAGAATCGCATATATTTGATTTAAGTCTCTTTTTTTTAACTACATCGTTTTTTTTAAAAAAAAATTAGCCTATAATTAGTTAGCTTTTATAATTATAACCGTGCTTTTCAAACTAGTTGATCGCATTAAAAATTTTTTCATAGTAATGCATAATACATGCTAATGCATGATTCAAATTGATAAAAAATTGAAAAGAAATTTATTATTACGAAGAATTAAAATACCGGCTAAAAATAATTTCACAAGTCTTTTATTAAAATTGCATTGCCTTAAAAATGTTGGCAAAAATTTCCAGCTAGAAAACGTGTGATTTATGCATTCTTTTAAAAAATCTTAGCTTAAAAAAAGGGCATCCTAAATGTATCGTTAAACAGCTTTTTCATGCTCTATTAGGATAATTTCAAATTAATAATGTATCGATTTTAAGATTCAAAAACAGTTGAAATACAATGTAATAAATCTTAAAACTATGAAAATTATCTAAACAGACTCTTACTGAAATGCTTCTTAAATTGTTTTTTTTTCTGTTAAAATAACTATTTGTAGCAAAAATAAACTAACCTTATTTTTTATTAAAAGTTGCAACTGAACTGCATTAAACTAATATTCAAAACTTAACTGTAACCCAAAATATTGAGTGTTTTATAAACATTCCTTGACTTGCTCTTCCATAAGACTCCTCAATTATTATTCTGTTTATTTTCTGTTTAAGTATTAAACTGCATTAAAAAAACTATCACACTTCTGACATAACATTTTTTTTTATAAATTTCTCAAGCACGTATGATTACTTTTTCTAAGAGGATTTCTCTTTTATGCTACATCAATCGAACAACAATTTTAAGTACCAGCTTAAGAATCTCTTTTACTTAGGCAAGACTTTCTCTTATGTTTTATTCGTGTTAAGTTTGTAATCAATCATTTAGTTTTTACCACGCATTGAAGGAAAGTTCGTCTGGTTTCTCTGTTATGTTACGTCACTGTGCCATCAAATATTAAGTATTGAATTTCAAAAAATACTTTGTTTTTATGATATTGTTTAAATATATTATTACATAAACAAAATTGCGTAGCAAAAAACTCTCATTAAGAAATGATTATAATAAAACGACAAAGTATTTTTTAAAATTATTCTAAATATAACTGTAATATAAAGGGTGAAAAGTTAGATAATGATTTAATGTCTCAAAAACTACACATCAAATAAAACTCTGTATATAAACTTTTAAATTTTCTAAAGAGGCATTTAGTAATACCAAACTTAACATTTTAACCTTATCCTCTCAGTCCTAAACTTTAAAATCATTCATAGAAGTTTTTGCAGCAAATTTGTTTTTTCAAGAAAAAGCATCTCACAGATGGCGCTGTATTTACAAAATGAAAATGGGTAAAAAATTATTTATGGCAGAGGTATATCGCACTCAGAAAAAAATTCTGATAAAATTAAAGTAAGCTATGGTAATGATACGAGTGGCAAAAAAAGAAGAAAAAAATTCGGATTAATAAATTCGAAATATATAGTTTTTAAATCACTCATTTGGTAATTTTTCCGTTCATATGGTAACGGTTTACCGGAAATTCAATTTTCAAAATTAAAGCTCTTAGTACCACGCATTTGGTAAAAAAAATACAAAACTGAAAAGTAAATTTAACCCAATACATAGTTTTTAAGCCATGGTTTAAGATATAATGATAAAATGAACAAATTTTACCACGTTTGCCTGATTTTATCAAATAGTGTAAAACTATATTTTATTTCTAATTTTATTAAAATCATTACCAAAATGTTGCGGTGAAAATTACTGAGGTAAAACTTTTTGTTGCTCCCATAGAGCCAGAAAGACAGTAAATTTTATCATATTCTAGTAGTTTTGAAAATAAGTTTTTTTCTTGGTGAGAAAAATACATTGTCGATTGAAAATATAAATTTTGGAAAATCTATCTAAGAACACCAAACAAAACTCCAACCCTTGGCCTTAGGTACTTATTTGATATTTTAAAGTTATCAAGAGTTTGGGATATTGACTTTGGTATCAATGCTGACGGCATCTTTTGAAATGATTTCAATGTGTATTTTAGATTTCAGATTTTTCTCTATATATCTCGAAATATTTTCCAGGTTCTATTCTCATTGCTCAAACTTTATAGCAGTATTAATATTCGACAGCAAACTTTATTATTATGTTTCTAAATTCATCAGATAAATTACGTTAAAAAATATCATCACGGATATAAAAGTAATCATTTAAGGTACAGAAAGGAGTCTTTTCTTTTTCTCCCCTATGTATCCATATGTTGAAATTTAATCTTAAATTTCATCTTCTGACACTTCGAGGTTCTTAACTGTCACATCGACAAAGGTTGTTTTGATATGAACTTCTCTTTAGTGTGAACATTGTAAACAAATATGATGTTTCCATTTTAAGCATCATTTGGATTTCTTAAAAAATTAAACTTTAGAGTAGGATGGTTGCTTTAAAGAATTAAGAAAAAACATTTTTTTTTAAAAAATTGCTTAGTTACATTTAATCTAAGAAAAGAATTGATAAAATAAACTAGATTAAATATAAGTTTATAATAAGTGTAATAGTCATTATAGCTCTTGAAAAGTATTATTAGACTATATGACTTTCTTACACCTCTATGAATCATAAAAAGATAATTTTCCATCTACTTATTCATGCATTCGTATTGAACAAAATTACCGCGAAATATATATTATCTTGAATTAAGAACTACAATTCAAATATACTTATTTGGGCATCATCAACATAAAATTAATAAAAGTTATAACAGTACCAGTTAATTTTTTTACCTATTATTTAACTGTGTTTACCAGCAATATCTATTTATCATTTTTCCACAATAGTATTCTTTTTTATTATTAAGTATACTTTTGATTAAAATTCAAAATTATGGGCCTAAAACTAAAACTAATAATTCTCTACAAAAATATAAAGCAATCATACAATATTACCTCGTATGATATTATGTAAAATTTTATGAAATATTTATTTGCCGTTTTGCAATTATTTAAGTTAATTTAATATTATACTAAATTTTATGCAAAACTCTGAACAGTCAAAGTATACAATTAAAATAATAAACAAAAAATAGCATTTTAAAATACTGTAGAATATCGTGTGCTTTAATATCCCACCTTTGCTTAATACATATTTCATGCAGTATATTCCGCAATTCGGTAAAAAATCTTTCACATTTTTTTTAAAAACAACAAAAGTATTGCAAAACAATTGCGGGCGTGGAGAGAGCATTTAACAGAGTGGTCTAGCATTAAGAAATATTTTTGAGTTCATACTCCATTATTAGCTACATTTGCTGTCGTGATAAAATAAGACAATTTTTGAAGCATATAACTTTATTTTGTACTTAGCTCCACCTGAATTTCTAATAAACATCAATGTCTTGATATGCACTTTGTAAAAAATGGACATTAATCCAAAATGCGTGTCCAAGAAAGTGGATATGGTTGGAAAAATGCGTTTGAAAAAATTGACATTGCTCTAAGCTTGATTATACAGAACATATTAATAATAATAATAATAATATGTCATAGTTTTAAGACTTTTTTAACAATTTTGAATTCAATTTTTAACTCCTTCTTAAACTTTGAATAAGGCACGCACCAAATCATTATAAATATTCGTATAGTGTTTTTAAGCATTACAAATTATCATTTTTCACTAACTCTTTTAATTTAAAACTGTCGTAATAATCTAAAAAAAACGGAATTTATTGGTATATCCATTTAAATAACTTTTTCCATTCTTTTAAACGTTCACATATTTCAATTTGAGCTATGTCCAAAACAAAACAGTTTACGACAATCTATGCATGAATCGAAATAAAGAATTTAAAATATAAGAAAATAGTCTGCATCATGCATTTGCTATCGCGACTTTGTCTTAATATTTATGAATCCCAATTTCGTTTAAGAGATTTTGTAGAAAATATTTCTTTTTCTTAAGTTTCTTATAAAGCTTACAGAACATTAATTTCAACATCACGTAATAAATAATTTATTTCTTCTTTCAGATCTAAAGATAAATTGTCTAAATTACCACATTATCCGTTGTATGGAGAATATCTAAAATGTTGTAGGAAATAAGTAAAAATGAAAAATGATATTTCTATTTCAGAACTTTTCCATTTAACAAAAAAGGCAGCGATTTATCAGAATGTTGTCAACATTTTTTTACCTTAATGTGCAATTTATGTAAAGCCTGATGCCTGACAGATAAGGGAAAAAACTGTGGTTTATTTTTTAAAATCTGAAAGTCACCTTCTAAAAAAACTAATTTCTAGGCAATTGAATTTTGTAGCTATATATCCGATTTTAAGATAATTGGAAAATAATAAAGTTAATTTATACAATTTCTGTCTAAATATTAAATATTATGACATTATGCTTAGATTTATGTTTTTCAAAACTTTTTTTTAGTTTCAATCTTTTCATAATTTACTTAACAAATATTTGCATGTAAATCTTATAATCAGTAATCTTATCTTATAATCTGATAATGTTCAAAGTAACAGATAATTTCATCGTGAGACTTTATTACTTCGTAATAATCTCTCTCTATATTTCTCTTTTGTGGCTCCATAAAATCGTTTATTTCTGTATCTATTGGCAACACTATAATAACTATTTCTTTTGGCAGGTTGCCTTAAGTAATAATTTGAGTAGTAGTGTTAAAAAAGTAGTTATACGTTAAGTATTTATTTAGATTCATTTTGTTTGGTCATTTTAATAATAAATTTGGTGAATGGTTAATTTTAAGCTATGGATTTATTTAGATTAAATTTCTTAGCTTGTCTTAAGTAGTAAAGTAGTGTTGAATAATTAATTTTATGGTAAGTATTTATTTTGAATAATTTTGTATCTTTGGAGGAATAAAAACTTAGGTACGAATATTTATTTTCAAGACGTATTTAGATTTTTTTAATCCTTTCTAAAATGGTTGTAGAAATTTTAAACATAAGCGACGCTACGTCATACCAAATTATTACCGACAGAGCTTGCCTTTTTCAAGCAATATCATATATATATATACTTATANTATATATATATATTTAATTTATTAAAAAATTCGGAGTTGGATCGCTCCTCTTATTTCTCCCATTAGAAAAGATTTTATAAATATTTCGTACCATCTAAAAATTTCTATTTTCAAAGAAAAAGAAATAAGCATTTCACAAGAAAAATCAGATAAACGTCAACAATTCTGATGTTTGCCAATTTTAAACGATAGCAGATATATATTCGGAAAATGACATGCTGTCTTCTTGCTTGAAAAATAAATTGTCAAAAGTTTTTGTCAATATCATTCAAAAATATTTAATCTTCGGAAACATAATACACGATACACATACTATTGAGGTCATTTCATCGGAAAAGATAGACCAGGAAATGTTAAAGATTCTAAGCATTAAAGAAAAATTTTTTATAAGTCTTAGCTAAATAACTCATCTCCACATTTTTGTGTACGTTCTTAACATACTAATTGACTTATTGAAAACAACAAACTTATAATCACTGCACTCTTAAAAATGTAATCGAACATTTTTGACAATGGGTTGCTTGCAAGTAACGTAATGCGGTTATCTTGATCCTAATTGGTTGTTGAAACGTGGAATTTGCTTATGTCAGCAACTGTTCTTTCCATTCTATTTTGAGTATGCAAGTCCGTCAAGTATCAATTCTCTTAAGTGACGCGTTCTATATTCTTTCACAAAGATTTCAATTATATTCTTTTATTATATATTTCTTACTTAACACAAAGACGGGCACGAAGCCATGTAGAACATAAGCTAATTATACATCGAAGTTGCCAGGTACACAAAACAAAAATATATCACGGTTACAATAAAATATATAAACAAATAATAAATCTAAGTTAAGTAAAATAAGTCGACGAGAAAGAATTATATTTCGGCAAATTCGATGAGCGATATGGCACTGTATTTTATTAGCGTCATGTTAATTGGCATTCTAACTTATAAAGAGAAACTTAGCTAAACTTTTACGCGCCGTTTCGATTTTAAACGATTAACTGACGTCTTAGGTCACATGTGTTGGTATCCGTGATCTTCTTCTTGGAATGTATGTACCTAATTCAGCACTTCCAGCTTTATTTATTTATTTCAGGCACTCATTTTGCCACTAAATCATGCGATTTTTCGCGAATTGTGAATTCTCAAAAACAATGATGTTTAAAATTAAGAGAATTTCTAGATTTTGTCGATTATCTGCAGAACTACAGGATAGACTTTGATAAGACTTAGAATGATAATGGCTGTTATAATAGAAATAAAATAGCTGTTCAATAGTTATAATAATACACACGTAGAACTGGGCGTAACACTCCGAGCACATTTAGGACTCTCATAACCTGGTGTCAGAAGATATACCTGGCCACAGAATCGAACCTAAGAGAATGAGTAGAATGAAAGTATGGTCCCCTTACTTTCTAAAGATCTTACAAAGTAACTTCAGGTTTGTAAATTAAGCAGTTTCGATGTTTCTAAGACAATCATTCCTACTCGTTTGGCAACCATCTTTTCTAGCCCTAAATTGTTTCCTTAAAGTGATTTTGCTAGTTTCAGCACTGAAGATCAATTTAAGGGCATATGATAAATATACATAGTTTCAATTATATTTTGTTTTTAAGATTATTTTAAGTTATTGCTCCAAATATGAGAAATAGCAGCAGTAGCTGTGTGTGAATTGTTTAATAAACTTTTTCTGTTAAAATGTTTTAGAACTTCAATTGATGCTGAAACTTTTTTTTAGTTTTAGTTACCCTAATCTATTTTTTTTTAATTTTAAACAATATCCCTCAAAAATCAAAAATTATAATTCCAAGAAATGTGAAATATTATATTTTTGATGCTTAAATTTGCTTTTAGAAAATAAAAAATTTAAGTTTCATCTTTAAAAAAAAAAAAAAGACTTGTGATTTTAAAATAATTTTTTTTTTTAAATTCTGGCGAAAATAAGTTTAAAACATAGAACACTGTTGCGAAAAACTGAAATGTAACTTATTTATTTTCAAAAAAAGTTTCTAGTTACGATTTTCTGAAAATATATTACGGACACAATGACAATAAAATGAAATAAATAAATAAAAACTTCCCAGTCTGCAAATAAATAAATGAAACAAGAAAAACAAAGAACTTTAGTACAGTATTTAACAAAAAAAGATGCCTTTTGTTGCCAAAGATGTTTTATCATTATTTTCGGCGTAACTCAAAATCATCATCCAACGCATCGTTGCTCTTTTTCCCCGAGTACATTTTCATCAAACTGTACTATTTTCAGTGTTTTTAACGGATATTTCTTTTATAAGGATATCCATTGGATGTGCAGGATGTTAAATTAGATGGTTGTTATGGAAACGGGTGGTGTTATGGGAAGTACCTTGCCGAGCATCAATTTGGCCACCTGCCATCATTGGAATGTCTCTTGAAAACGATATCGTATCTCATATTTTCCCCTTGACCCTCCCCCCTTCTTTTCTTCTGCTTCATTTTTTTCTTCTCTCCATTCACTTTCTTTATTATGTGAGAAGGTTTGCTTTTTTTAGATTCCGATAAGGTTTGCAAAAGATTTGTTTCCGAAATTTCAGCCACGGAAGCATTTTTCATTGCCATCAGATGACAAGAAAAAGAGAGAATCAATTGTTTTTCTGTGTTCGTGTCGATCTCTTTTTTTTTTAGTATTAAGAGTTGGTTGAAATGACAGTGAAGAAAGGAATAGTTTTCCCTTTATATGTGTATCAAAAAAAGCTATCTCTTGCTTTTTATTAACTGAAGTTTTTTATTTTATTANAAAAGAGCCGAAATTGCCTTCTTTTGTGCTCCCCTGCCTGTGTGGGCAAATATTGGGGGATCTCCATCAGGTAGAGCACAATGGGAGGGGTCACGGGGGTCATCCTCCCTTTTCGGATAGACATGCTTTTTGCGGTTGATGAACATGATGTTATTATGTTCTTTTGTGAGGTAGGGACCGTATTTGTAAAAGTTCGATAATGGTGATGTGATTTGTACAGTTTATTTGGATTTAATTAAGGTTAATTGCTTAGGATGATATATAGTTGTAAAAGAAAAAATATATTATGAGTTTTTTAATCTGAAAAGAAATTATTAATCTCGCTTTGAAGTATGCCGAATGCTGTCTATTAAAATGAATCAATAAGTTTAAATTCTTTTTATGTTTTGAACATCAAAAGACAACTAAATTTAGAGTATTATGATTTACTTAAATTTACATTAGCAGAAATAATTCAGAATATAGAATTGTATGCGATTATTATCTTACGTTGTGCCATAAATGAGCTAATTAATGCAAATTTTTAATGAGCTTAAGCGTAACTTTTAAATTCATTTTATTAATAACACTAAAATATATATATATATATATATATATATATATATATATTAATGTACTTCTGCATCTAAAGCAATAAACGTATCAGAAAAAAATGTGATTTTAAATTCTTGCATCGACATTTTTATTTACGAATAAAAATGAAGACTTCCTAGTAAACCAATATACAGAGGCTAATTTTTTTTTTAAATTATGATTTTTTTTTTTAATTAAAAGTTTTCAAACATTTATATATACTATACAGGATGTCCCAGGATTATCGGGACAAACTTTAAGGGAGAAAAGGGACATCACAAGAACTCATATTTGCATAGCAACTCATTTTAAGAAACGTCTTCGCTCGCTGTTAGATTGTGTTGTTCACAAGATGTGATAGGTCGTGGTAAACCTGTTCTCTGGCCACTTCGCTCTCTTGATTTGAGCAGCATGGTCTTCTTTCTTTGGGGTGTGCTGCAAAGTGCTGTGTACGCAACAGCCGTGGATTATGAAATGGACTGCTAGTTGCTCGTCTCTACTGCTGCGGATACCTAACAGAATCCAGTCATGATTGAACAAGTTCTCCAATCCACGGTTCAATAATGTAACGCATGCATCTCTAGCAATGATGGTTACTTAGAACATCTTTTGACATTTTTGCGTATCATCTACTACAGCACATGTAATATCGTTAGCCAATAAATATTTCAGATGATATCAGTCTTGTGTGTCTATGTTTCTTCTACCTGTCATACTACTTTTCCATGACGTTTCCAACTATGGAGGTTTCTATGCAATTCTTAAAACTTGCGAAGTCCTCTACCTCCCCGTAAAGTTTGTCCCAATAATCCTGAAGAGTAGTGTAATAGTGTTTTTTAATCATATTAGCGACGACAAATGTGTTATTAATTCCTAAAAGTTTGGGGTAAATTAAATTATCTAGTTTCTTTAAGCTTTCATACATCGAATAGGAAGAGATGGACATTTTATATTTTATAACCGTCGTTGAACAGCCGACCCAATTTTTGGGTTTACGACTACTAATGTTCAACTCCGCAGCCTTGTAATTTTGAACCCAATCCAGAAGACAAGGGAACTCCTGTATCAAGTAATGGGAGAAATTTGCCTTCGTGGAGGACTTTTTGTTGGAACTAACCCGCATTTGCGTTATATGGGGAGGACGACCACGAGAACCTCCCACGGTTAGCCTGGCGGCAAGGGGACTCTAACCCATGATCCGTCTACCACTGAGAATATTTCACGTCAGCACTGTGGTCGATTCAAGCCAGATGCGGAATTCGTATCGACCAGCCATCGAACTCCGGTTCACCTGATTGGAATTCGAACGCTCTATCCTCTGAGGCATCACGGATCGAAGGGGGGCAGTATTTTCTTCGCTTTTGCCGAAACCATTTCCTGCGAAATGTTTCGAGAAAACGTTTCGGCAAAATGAGAAAATTAGTATTTTCACTTGCTTTTCATCCACTGGATATGAAAGAGGCTGTAAAAAATGGATACTCAAAACTCAGGAAATTTTCTTAACATTTGACGAGACAGTTCTCAATGAAATGCCTTAAATGAACATTTCACCAAAATGAGAAAATTAGTACTTTCCCTTGCTTGAGAAAACGAATTTCTTATTACATATTAGGTATTTATAGATTAATGAAATTGATAGGGAAATTCAACATAATCTAAAAATAGTCTGAGTGGGTGTTATCACCAAGATTTGAACTCGAGAAACCTACCTAAAAAATGAGCAACAGTTTCTTAAAATATTTATGAGTCTGTGCTTCGTCAGAAATCACGTTATTTTGCGATGAAACAAAGGACAAACATTAAAAGAAACATTTAAAGATTTGCTGAATTGACAAAAATGAAATTTTTCGTTCTTCAGAAAATGAGAATTAACTGCTTCGGTCGATAACTGAGTTAATCAGAGTGTGCTTTGTATCATGAATTAGCCCTTAATTAATTGCCAGTTTTTTCCTCCGACAATGAAAAATCGCTAACTTCAATTCATGTTCTACCTAAAACTGTTTCGTTTTTTATTAGAGAAGTGCCTTTTAGTAATTAGTTTAAATCAGTTTATGGTAAAGATTTAAAAAGCAAAAGAATTCTTTCCAGTTTTCCGGTTGGTTACTCAAGATAACAGTAACTGTGTTCGCCGAGTTTATAAAAGGAAATTACCATTTGCTAATTATTTTAATTTAATTTGGAATAAATATTTCAAGCAATTCCTGTATTTTTCTATGTATTGTCAAAAATATGAAACTTTGTATGCAATACTTTGACTCCGAGTACTAGGAATGATTTAAAATGAAACTATTTTAACAAGTTATTTTTTATTTCCATTTAAGGTACATATGCAATTAAAAAAAAATAATTTTTCCGATTTTTAAATCAAATTGGTTTTTGACTTTTTTTTGTTGTTGTTACACAGCAAATTAAGACAAAAAATACCAAAACTTTTTACTGTAAAATACACCATAATTTTTGCAGTAATATATACTCTAAAATCTCTAAATTACTGTAAGTAAATATTACTGTAAGAATGAGGGTATAAGAATTTATGATAAAATCTATTTTAAAGTAAAATGGATTTTATGGATGCTGCTTCCAGAGTGCGAGTAACTTTAACCGTAATTTGATTTGGAATTTATTACAGTGTAAGTTGTAGGTAGGCAACTGAAAATTAAAGAAGTATTAATTAGTTCTATATTTGAAAGATAACTAAACATGCTTTTCAGATGTTTTGTGAAAATATAGTAGTGCTAGGAAACGAAGTGTTAAACGCTTGATAAACTCAATAATACAAGCAAAGTTTTCGATATTTTTACTACAAAATATTAGATTAAAAAAACTTGCTTTCAAAAGTATGAGTTTTTATATAAACTATAACTAACTGTTTATGCCTAATTCGACTATGGTATTCAAGTCTGAAATTAGTTTTGATCCTAAAGCTACAAACTTTTTTAAAATGACATTTTTACGCAAAATGTTTTTTTGTCAAAATGTTTAAGGGTAAAAAAGTTATATATAACAGGGAATCAGGTGAATGTTGCGACAAACTTCTTGGGGAATGAACTAGTTCACATCATAAAGATTAGATTTGCGTAAGAACCCGTGCCCGGAAACGTCTTCGTAGGAAGCTAGGGGCCCTTTACTATTATAACCTATTCGTATATGCTGTTATGATGTGTAGGCATACGAAAAAACAATTCATAACAGAAAAGCGCCCATAGCGGAGTACAACAGCATTTTTGAGTATGTACTCCTGCGATTTTAATCCTGAGGATGTGCCCTAACTCTCCTAGAAGTTTGTTGCAAAATGTATGAGACCTCCTGTAGTATATAAAATTTTTAAACTGGTACTTTTCGTCAAGAAATAAACTGAAAGTTGTCCTTAAAAAGAAAAACTGTAGCTTGGAGAGAGAAACAAATTGCAGATTTGAAATCAACAATGAAACAAACATCCAAAATCCGTTAAGAAATCTCAAGTAACAGGAAACAAAAAAAATTGTCTCCCAGTGCTAACTTTTTAATCTAATTTTATCCCCGCAGAGTATGTGACTTTATACACTCTCATTAAAATTGGTTTCATGTTGAATTATAGCATTTGTATCTTGAACCTCAAGCCCTTCCAAGTTTGCAATAACAACTTAAATTAAACCATGTTTGCAATTAAGTATTAAACGATGTCTATGTACCGTATACGTGTACCATAGTATCATGCAGTCAAGTTTTAGAAACAATTAATTTTACAACAACTGCGGTCAAATTTGGCGCCTCATTAAACGAGAGTCAAATTTGTCTGACAATATTGTTCAGCGCGGTTCAAAATTTTAACAACGAATATACATACTATTGCTCCGTCATTATTAAGGAAAAAAGAAAAGACTACTTTATGATATAATAATTATTAAATATCTTGAAAATTTTTAAGAGTTGTTTTCACAAAATATGAATTTGATGGAATATTATAAAATTCATCATTCTTTAAAAAAATTTCTTAATGAAATTCTTGATAATTACGGTTACTTTATTAAACTCCTGAATAGTATTTAATTGCGTTTGTTTCTCAGGAAAACTTAATTATGTGAGTGAGAGGAAAATAATTTTGAATTATTGTGCCCGTTTTATTAGATTATTTGCTATTTATTCCAATTTGGAAAACATTTGGTGGATAGAATTTGAGCGTACATATTTCACCTCTCTGAACTTCAGTGTCACTTTTCAAAACTGATCATTTTGTCCGATTCGAAAATAGCCTTGCAGGCTATTAAATCCATATTCCGCATCCACTGGAAATTTCACTATCTTGGTCTCTGTTTTATCAAAACAAGACAATTTTCCTTCAGTTAGAGTTTCTGTATCTAACGTAGTTAGAGATTTACGACAAGCAGCTTCAAAATTATTCAGAATGGGAAGCGAAAGAGAATTGACCCTTGGCGACACGTCGTCCAGTACCAAAGTGTCGCGACATTTCTCTAAAACTTCAATTACTCTATCTTCGTTGAAATTATGTTGACTACATCAGGCTGCTTTTTTTACAGATACAGTACACGCTAAAATACACCAAAAGCGCATTAATTATAAGTTACCTGATTCCTTTTTTTATTTGCGAAAAAACAAGTTTAAGTTTTGCTTATTTGCAAATATTTTTGTTAGAAATAAGTTCTTTTCAAAACAACTAACATTTAATAAAAAAGTTAATTATCTAATTGTCATGTTATATTGTTAATAACTAGATAAAAGTGGAAATTTTAGTTATGACAATTTTTAAAAGTTAATTAGTCAACAAATAGTTAATTACATTATTTTTTAAACACAAAAGCTCGAACTTTGACCACAGTTGGTTGATTAGCTTTTGAGAAACCGAGTTTTAAATATTGAATATTTTAAAAATTGAAAACTCAGAAAACATACAACAGAATGCGCTTAAGTTTTGTATTTTTCCACTAAAAAAAGCGTTTTTTTAAACGATCTAAAAGTTTATATACATTACTCTTATCTTTTAATTCTTATTGAAGAATAAAAAAAATTAATTATTAAAAATTATTTTTTGCGCAAAGTTATTTTTAAATAAATTAGTGTGCAAAATAAATTGCTTGCAAATTTTTTTTTTAATTCGTTTTAAAATTTCTCTAAACAGCGAAATACACAAAAAGCAAAATTAACATTAAGGGGTCAAGCTCTCCTAACCTAACCATTAGGACTATATTTTCCAGATTGCTGATACCCCGATATTTTGAGGGTTTGAAATCTGAATCTGTTAAGAAAAATATGTTTATTCAGAAAAAGTGTAATTTTACGTCGGATTTCTTGATTTAAAACACCGTTCAAACTTATTAATTAACATACTTTAGGAGAGGCTTTTGAACCCTTAAAATATGTCTAAGCATGTGCAAATCCGATCATTAGATCTAAAATTATTCAGGGTGTTCCATTTTTTTTCCCTCACTGTATATACATACTTAGAGCAGATACGTGTTAGAACTGAAAATATGTTTGTAATTACATTGTATTTTTACATACTTGAAGTTAAAAAACAGTTTATTTCAATAAAAATGAAATTAATTGAATTTTTAGAGCATTCAAAGAAAATCTTATTGAGTGTTGTCTTATTAAGTGATGTTTTATTCATTTGTTATTTTTTAATTTGAAAGAAAAAGAAATACAGTATGCTAACATTATTGGCTTTAATTCCTATTGTATATAAAAGAATACACGAAGTTATTTAAACACGTAAAATTGAATTTACAATTTTCTGGCCAAACGTTTACTGGTGAAATGTGAAAAAACAGAACAAAAATTAAACAAAAATTAAAATTTGAAATTAATTTTTAATAGGAGGGTGCAAACTTTTTTCAGCCAAAATTTCAACTCAGCATTTCTTATACGGATGTAAAATGTTGAATTGAAAGAAACAAATTTCAGACAGATTAGTTTTTTTTTATATATCTTGTATTTTAATTTTGCAATCAAATTAGAATTCAAATTATACTATGGGATTGCTAAATTTTGTCTTACGGCATTTGTAAATCAAACGTAACTAGAAATTATTTCAGCCAGCTTAGGTTTCCCAAATTAAATACACAATTACGATTTAAAAAAGGAGAGTAATGATCATATGAAAGATATTTGATGATTGCATTAATTAATTTTAATTTATATTTCTTGAACCGAAACAACTAATAAAAACGTTGGTAGTTTTATCAGATGCAATTTAAAAAATTATCATAAATTTTAAAACTTGGCTTTTAACTTTAAGATGATAGAAAAAGTCAGTTTTTTCACAGAATTGGATAAATATAATATTTTCTGTAATCATCTACTACTGAACAAATTTGTTAGTTTAAGTCTTGGTTTAAGCTTTGGAATTAAAGCGGTAGAAAAAAATTGTTTGATTTCTGGTGTCGGGGGTAAAGGCATATTTGGATATAAAAACTAGAACCAAAATAAATTTAAACAAAGATTTCAGAACATAAATTCAAAACCCAATTATATTTCAAAGTATAATTTATGCTCCAAAATTTTTAAAATGTAATATTTTATAGTTACATATTCCTATTTTTCAGTAGTTAGGATACTTGTTTAATTTTTTTTCCTTTTTTCTTACGATTGAATAAGGATAGATTTAGGAAAACATCCGTGAATAAAATACGGGAAAACAATTACGGAGATATTATCAATAATAGCCGTATTAATAACCCTGCAGGAATGTTTGGGCCATTGACTTATATTTATAACGTTGTAGTTTCTTGAATGTAGGGTGTCGTTGCCAGTTTTACATTTGCCCGGTATTCTCTACACTGATACTTACAAAGAAAGGGCATTTCTACCCTGTATTCCCTACACTGAAGCTTTTTTTCTGATAAAGAGCCAGTATTTTGCCTATTGCCCGTTATTCCCTACGTATTGCACTGGTTTTTATGGTTAAGCTTTACTGAGTATATACATACTCCACATTCCCTAGCTTACAGTTTTTGTTTAAGTTTAATCCCCCGTACCCGGTATTCCCTACACTGATATGTTTTCCTAGAATATCTTAAACCGGCTTTATTATGAAAATATCAATTGATTATTGACTATTTTTTTATTGTCAACTTAAAAAAAGTTATTGAAAAAAGAATGCTCTTTTATAAGCCAGTAATGGTTTTAAGGCTGTCTCAAGAGTCACTGCCTGAAACGGAATAAACCAACCACCCTCTCGCTCTCAAACAGTGAAAAAAATTCATTTTAATGCTCTTCATTGTGCTCAAAACTTTCCTTCAGCTTCAGATAGAATCTGCCATTTTTTCGTTATTCAACATTTTATTTTTGTGAAGTTAAATTTCTCATACAAAGTAAAATTTGCAATCCCTAATTAAATATCAAATAAAAAAGAGTTAATATTTTAAAAACTACTTTTTTTAAGTAGATTAAAAAAGAAAAAAAAATTGTCGGATTTAAAACTACATATGTAGTGAAAATCGCTTTCAAAAAATAAATTTGGGAGACTTCATAGAGGCTAAGATAGTGATACATTTTAAATCTATGCTAACTATCTCAACTCTATGGGGATTTTACGGAAGGGATTGAATTGATTATGAAAATTATGCAGTCTTTTTTTTCCGTCAGGTCCGTTAATATTAAATTTATCAGACTTGATATAATGGCGTCATAATTCACTTTCATTATTTATGATAAATTTTTAACTTATATTTGCACCATGAATTGAATTTTAGTTAAAACCTCATAAATATATAGGACAGTGTTCGAAATTTTTCGAATGACGATTAATCCCATTCAACTGTATAATAGCAGTATAAATTATGATTTTAAGCAATCAGGTAACAATTGAGTCTTTTATTACCATTAAACTTCGACCACTAGTAGCAATTTCGACACTCAAGTAATTATTCGACATTTTGAATGCCAACAAATTTTCTGTGGTTATGAATTCTGTTTGTGGTGATTAGAAAATGGAATTAGTATTTTAATAAAGAACTGTGCTCCGGAGGAGATTTGAATACCCTGTTAAATCAAAATCAAAAAGTGACCATAGTTGATCATAAATTCTCTACAGCAATAAAAAGATTAAAAATTCTGCTTGTAGAGTTCAAGAAACTCTTTAACGCTGTATTGTCGTAATGTAAGGAACTCCAATAGAGATTTAAGAGCTCTGGCTAGTTGATTAGTGGCCAAAACTTCCATTGCAAGATTCCACCTTCACTGACAGGAAAAGGTATTGAAAAACGCAGTAATATAACATAAAATACCTTTATGTAGTTTTTTTTAATTAATTTTTCAGTACATTTATTTTTTACTGCTAGGAAGGAATTTTATCAGATGTTTCTAAATTTTAATACCAACTTCTCGTTCCTATACATGGCTTTCAACTTTTCGTAAAAATTCTATGGTTATGAGATTACAATAATTAGTCGTCAAGTCTGTTCATGAGTAAAACAGAATTAATATTAAAGCAGAATAAAACTGAAAAACAGAATAAAACTTTGTGTTGTTAGATATGGCAGAGCAATTCTTTTAAATTCAGAATTTTTTTCGCTTGCATATTGAAGCTTAAAAATGTATAGTAAATGACAATAAATAAAAAATAAACTCTTTCACAAAACACGATTTACAAGCTGAAAAAGTATGTTTGTTTTTGCCTTCCAATTCAAATGTACCTTAGTTGTTATTCAAAACTTAAATCTAAGAAAAGTTTAAAAATATTTTTCCTTCTTTGAGCTGAGATTCTTAACGTTATTTTCATTTTTGCAATAAAGTAATTTTTTTTTTTTTTTTAAAAAGTACAAATAAGTTTATTTTTTTATTTGTTTTTCCTGCTACAATGCAGAAAATAAACGTGTGAGAAAAATTGCTTATTTTTTGTCAACTCAAACTGCGAGTTTTCTTTAAAGAAATCTTTTGGAAAATAAAACAAATACTAAGAAAATGAGGGAAAAAAATCCAACTCTGACGTCAAGTTAATTTTTTTTTGGTCAACATTAAATGTGCATGAAAGTTAAATAAAATTTTATGTTAGCTGAGTATTTTACTATACTATAGTTTTACTTCCTGAAATTTCTTTACAGATTGAAACAAATTTTGAAAAACAAAAAATATAAACAATTAATACTTACCTTTATTTCACATGTTTATATATTTTTCAAAATTTCATTTATTTAAAATTATTTTTCAAATACTTGTAATTTTAATTTTTCTGATTATTGTATTTATTATTTGCATTGCATTCGATTTTTTCCATAAAGTAAAGTATATTTATAGGAAATTATATTAAAAAACGGAATGTACATAAGCTCTAATTTATGAAGTTTGCTTTCAGTGGTGAATATGTTAATAATAAAGTGACCTAAATATTCAAAACAAATATAAATATATAGATAAATGAATCTGTTTATAATTAAGCATTTATGTTTAGTAATTCATCACATTTTATAATTTTGTTTCGTTGTATACAAAATTGTTTTTAAAAAAAACTATTTTTAAGAGCTAGGTTAATATTTAAACAATATGCAAATGGTGACTCAAAATTATACAATTTTACTGAAATTAATCGAAATCGAGATTTAAGAGCTAGTGTTAGTGAAACATCTTGAAACTGAAAGGGGAAACAAACAATATTTCTTATTTAAAACACATTATAATTTCTTAAATGCCTATGTTCAGGACGAGAAATACAGAAAATAGCCGTTCTTCCAGTCGATTAGGCAATGAAATATAATAATAAAATAGCCGAAAAGAAAGAAAATAGTTAACCTGTTGACTGGCTATGATGAATTATTTTGTCACACATGAACTAATACTGTAATGGCAATAGCAGCATTTTTTGTCATGGAAATTACTTGAGGTGTGATATTACTTGTAACTAAACGGAAAAAAGTCCTCATTGTAAAACGAGTTGAACAAACACTTATTCCTCGGTTAACTAGAGAAATAAAAACCTAATGTTTCGTAAAAATTAACTGAAAAAAATATCTATTTTAAACAATACTATAAAACATAGTTGATTCAATTCAACGGCAGTGAAATCAGTGAAAATATTATTCTACATTATCTGACCAAAAGTGTCCGGACATCCTTCGAATCCTTTGATGCAGATGGGGCACCGGGGTCTCTTTTATACATTTTTCTGATGCTCTATTTTCACATAAAAATATGTTTTTGGTATTTTTTTAGTTATAAAAAAACAATTGTAATACTTTTTCAATGTTTTAGTTTTATTTGCTTATTCTTTGCAAAAATATTTCCTTTAAAAAAAAAGAGCGTATTTTTAGCAATAAATTTGCACTTATTTTTTCAAATAATTGCTATTTTGTCATTTTCATGTAATTTTTTTGCACAATAACTGTTATGCACTTAGAGATATATTTAATTTGGTGCAGTTGGTTTGCGTCGGTCTTCTGAGCCCAAGTCTGCGGGTTCGATCCCTGGCCCAGACACCGGATTTTCGGGATGCAGAAAATCCTCAGCGACCATGTCGTATGATTATGCGGCATGTAAAAGATCCCTGGAGTGTCTTATTGGCTCTTGGCATTTCCGGCAAAATTAAATTCCTATTGCACTTTAGCATCCATATAGAGTCTCGGTGCTGCAACCTAGTGTGACAGAAACTAGACGTCCAAATTAACATGACCAACGGTATCTCACCCATTGTGGTGGCCTTGAAAGAGTGGATACCACCTCTGGAGAACGCACTAGATCTGCTCATCGGCAAGACCGATTATGCAGCTCATTGGAAATAAAAAAAAAAGAGATATTTAATTTACCTCAGCACCAAAGATGGTGATAACTATCCCCCAAGATTTTTTACAGTGAATAATTGCCCACAACACTCCGGAATAACTTGAATTATTAGAAAGATTGGCAATCAATGAGCGTTTAAAAAGATTATGAATGCAAATCTAAAATAGACTTTAATTAACTACATTTTATTAAATTTTATTTTGCTGAACATCGCAGAGCAAACAATAAACATTTACACTGACTTCATTTTACGATTTTTTTAGCATTGTTTATGAAATTTCGGCAATGAAAATTCAAATACAAAACTATTCAATAGACATGCTTCAAATATAAAACATATTACTACTTTACAAATGGAAATACAGGTAAGTAAATAGATTTTCGATACTTTTCAAACATTTTACTTAAAAGTAATTAATTCCTATCGTGAGCTGTTTATTTAATGGAAACGCTAGAAAGTAATTTTTTACAGCTTTTCAAATAAATTAATATCGATTTACTCTTTGCTGAGAATGCAAGTTACTCTCTGTTCAATTTCTACCTGAAATAAAAATGTTAAGCTTTTTAGTTTCCACATGGCATGAGGCCAATTTAAATTATAAATCTAAAGCCTTAGCAAAAAATAAAGAAGTCTTCTGGTGTTAGAAAGGAATTAAGACTGTTTATTTATTCCACCCTTATGTAACAAAACCAAAATTAAGTTCATTTTTTCATTTAAAATTCAGAGATTAAAATGTCTACACTCAGTTTTTGTTCTACCTATTAAGTTCCTTAAAAGCGTAATGATTTACATCAAACGTAAAATGCTGTGTTGAAGCTTTTTTTCTTAATTGTTGCCAAAGAAAGAGCCTAATATAAATTTCACTAAACACCAATAATAAATTCTATTCCAGTTTTACTCATTAATTTCAAACACGCTGAAAAATTGAAAACATAAAAATCTTCAAAGTGGTGTATATCAACTTTTTTCATAAGGGGACTTAAATTGATCCGTTTAAAAAAATTATTCTTTCGTATTTAAATTAATACGAACGAAAAAACAAGCGAACATCATTGAGATACTT
This sequence comes from Parasteatoda tepidariorum, assembly GCF_043381705.1. Lineage (NCBI taxonomy): Eukaryota > Metazoa > Arthropoda > Arachnida > Araneae > Theridiidae > Parasteatoda > Parasteatoda tepidariorum. The sequence continues at coordinate 63,721,232 of NC_092204.1, read as the reverse complement.
GTGTAGTTAAGAAATTGCTTTGACGTATTTGAGCTAGTTTTGTGTAACATTATTTAATATATTGATTTTCTGTAAATTTGAAACTCAAGATTAGAGACAGTTGCGCACTCACTTAAAACTATTTTTTGTTTATTGGAAATCAATGAACAACAAATTTTGATTACATTAAGCAGATTATAAAAACGTGTATGAAAAGCTTTTTTTAAATGAAATAAAATTACATTTACAAAATTCACGTTAACTAAAATGACTCACGTTATGTGTATAATAAGGTGACCAGACGTCCTCAAATCTTGAGGACAGTCTTCGAATTTCATTGATTATCCACAAAAATTTCAAACTCTTTGAGAACAGAAAATGTCCCTAAATTTTAACATGTGTCCTCAGATATTCTCGGATTTTTTCAAATATATAAAAAATTTTTATCTGCAGCGAAATATATATAATAATAAAAAAAAAAAGAAATCAGACATGTGCAAGATAGTTTTGCCTTACAGAGAATACAAACGAAAAACAAAGAACAGCACCATGCTAAAACTATTAGATGAAAGCACCATACTCTTCTTCAAGTAATTTCAGCAAAAAATTAAAAAAAATTGATAATCGTGGGCGCATTTATTTCACATGTGTTCAAATTCGGAATATTATATGACTTTCAAAACTACTCAGTAATAAAATCAAATTTTACAAAGATGGTTCTGCACCTGATGTTAGTTATTAATTTAAAAACAAGTAAGTGGATGTTCCCAAATCGTAAAATTTTTTGAGTATACTCGGTTGAATTGTCCTTAAATCATGGTTTATAAATTTTGTCACCTTAATCTTTCAGAGTTAGCAAAATAAATATTTTTATAATGCAGTAGATAAAAAGTACTAGGATAGTATTACTTGATTTTAAACTTAATTTGCTACTAAAATATACAAATTAAAAATAAAATTCGACATGTTTCAAGCTCCCAAAACAGACGCTCATTCTCAAGACTTGTCAGACGTGAATGAGAAGAAACAAAAAAAAATTGAAATATGAAATGTAAAGTTGTTAACGAAAAATGGAAAAACAATACTAGAAGAACCACAATAGCCGAGAGAGACAAAATATGAAAAACAGACCACAGTAGTCGAGAGGGGTAAATCATGGTAAAATGCATTTCTACACACTATGGAGGGGTGATGAGGAATTAATGTCGTTAATAATGAAATCAGTATTTATGTGAATAAGACAAGATTCCAGGGCATCATGATGAGCTTATGTGACTGTAGTGGAAATAATTTTAGCTTTTTCGAAACTGAATTTATTCCCACGATTCCAACAATTTGTAGCAATTTGACGATTTTTTGAATTCTCGATAACTGACATATATATCGTGTTCCTTAAGTCTAAATTAAGTGCTTGAAGTGTGTCAACTGCTATTTTTGAAGCGATTAAAGTGTTCAATCAATTAATATCATACCGCATCTGTTTCTTGAGATTCTCTATTTAATTAGAATGGAATATTGCATTTTTATGAAAATATCCTTGCTTATAAATAAAATGAATAAACTATCACTTCAACAACCCTTAGACAAAATTGTTAAAGAAAATGAGAAAAGTTATAAATTTCATTTATATTCGCATTTGCATCCGCAGCCCATTTATTTCTTGAGGAATAATTCGAGTTCATTATGAAGCTCCTCGTAATTAGTCCTAAATATTTGGAGATGCATTTTAAATCAATGCCAAAAGTGAATAGATATTCAGTTTAGTTTCCTGTAATCTTGTGTTTTCCATTGAAATCTGCCTGTGTTTTAGAATTTATTTGCGTCTAAAGGAATGCAAATGTTCTTCCATTTTCTCTCTTCAAGTGAAAATACATTTCGAATTTCCCAAATGTTCCTGAATTTCCTGTCCTACTCTGTCGGTTTAGAACTCAATGTGAAGAGCTATTAAGGATTTAAAAAAAAAACAGATTTTAGCAAATAAGTGAAAATATTTTCCAGATGTTAAAAATAATATACAATGTATATTTAAAAATATTCAAATATGTGTCAAGATAATAACTTCATTGCTTGCTTTTATTTTCCCCGGTAATCTAAAATTCTTTTTATTATTATCATAAGGTATTTGTAAATGTATTTGTATTATTATCATAAGGTATTCAAAAATCAGCATTTTTTCATGAAAAATGGTTACATAATCATGCAAATATGTTTTCTCTAAATTTATGGCGATTTTGTAGTAACTATCCAACTATTACCCCTTTGGCGAATGTACATACTAAGAGGCAGAAAATAATTTTGTGTTATGGTAAAGTATCGCCGAACCAAGGGGACATCGATTCTACATCTTAGCCCAAAATATACTGTTCAAATGCTATTTTAATTGCGTTCATCACATCTTGCTAAGAAAAATTCGAGAACAAATCTTGGAATTCTGTCAATATAAGCTGTATAATTCTTCTGAACATTGTTCTTAGGCGCAAACAGTATAATAGATTTAAATCTAATTTTATTCCGCTTTTCCAGCAAAAGTGTTCAAAAGACTGCAAAGTTATTGAATCTCCTGGCCTACATATTGCCATACCTTTTATTTTCATGCTTTAAAAAATATGCGAAAATATTTAAATCACTTATTTTTGAATTGTTTTTATTGAGTGTTGTTGTATTAGAACAAAAACGAGTTTGGCAATCTCACATGAAAATAACTTTATACTAATCCACTCTTACTTTGGTTCTACATGTTATAGTTACCTAAAACCTTCTTTTAAAAGTACATTTTTATTTTAATCTCATAAAATTATTGCAACTCAAAACATGGTTTAGAACCCAATTGAAGAAAGCGTTGTGACAATGTAATTTTTTTAATTTGTTTTTTTTTTTAATTTTTCCAAAACTAATAAGAATGCCATTTAAGTTTTTCACAATTAAAATTTTTATTTATTGCTTACATAAAATCATAATAATCGAAGCTCCTCTTAAGTATATGTATATATGTATATAATATATATATAGATATAATAAATAGTATGAAATAGTATTAATATCAATTATTTATTTGTATTATTATTTATTGTAAATTTAATAATCTTATCTTATTCTTATTGTTCTGAAATTGCAAACTTTTAATCAACTTGGAGGGTTTGAAATGTCTTTACTGTTTAAATACAAAAGAGACCGATATGAAATTAAAATAATTATTTACATTTTCAAGGGAAAATTATATCTGAACAAGTCATTATTTGCTTGCATTTAGAGTCATTATTTTCTTGCAATAATAGCAGTGTTTCTGTATTATAGTATATTCAAAACATATTTAAAAGTGAGATTTCTCAATCCAATACAAACTTTCATTAATTAAAAGAGGGAATTAAAGCTTTCGCCAAAAGCTAAATTCTATCCATCTGTGAACTTAATCTGTGATAGCAGACGAAGCGGAATTCTTGGATTTTCAAAATACCGAGAAAGGAAATGTTAATTTATAATAAACTAATTCAAGTATTAATTAATTTTAAGTTATTTTAAAACATTTATATAAATTAATGTGATACAATGATTAATGGCAGAACAACAAATCCTGATGGTAGTTGTTGTTAATAAAAAAAATCACTTTATTTAACAATAATGTAATATAACTGTTTATGAATTTAAAATAAAGCAATGTAAGATCAATGATTGGATATTAAAACTTTAGAATATCGAAACAGTTGAAATTTGCAATCTTGGATTTTGCAATAAATAATCACAAACTGAATTTTAAAATACTCGAAACAAAAATTTGTCTAGTAATAATTTTTTTTCATATTTTAATTATTATTTTTTGCTATGAAAATAAAGAATGTGAATTTCATTTAAAATTTATGCTCCCACATTCCTCGCAGCTTACAAAATTTTGAATTTTGGAATTACGGATAAAAATAGTGGAAAAATTTGGAGATAAAAATAACACTAGGAAGAAAAAAAAATTTCATTTATATAAATACTTGAGCTCACATAATTTGGGAGTGGAGATTTCAAATCTGAAATTAATTTTGCTCTTAAAGTTTAAATTTTTTTTCAAAAAAAGTTGCAATTTTAGTATATTTTTTATCGAAATATACAAGTTTGTACAAGTTTTAAAACGTTATATTTAACAAGGGGTTACGTAATTGTTGCTACTAAATTAGTGTTTGGGCGCATCATCAGGATTGAAATTGTATGGGAACCCACAACAAAAAATGTCGTCATACGCTGCTAGGGGTGCGTCACGATTATGACCTGTTCAAAAACACATGAACTAACAGTTCATAACAGTTAGTGGCTTATGACGACGACTCCGGGAATAGGTTCATTTGCAGTTTAATTCTTGATAATGCGCCCTAACTCCCCTAGAAGTTTAAGGTTGTCAAAAGATTTACGCGACCCCCTGTTAAATATATAACGTTTTTAAACCTATTTTTAAACCTAAATTTTGACAAAAATAGAATAAAAACGTCATTTAAAGCTACAGCTTCGAGTAAGGGGAGAAAATTGCAGGTTTGAGATCAACGACTTGAAAATATCAAAAATGTGTTTTAAGAAATTCCATGCAACAGAAAACAAAAAAACCTACCAAGTGTAATTTATTCAATAACTCTGGTGCTTATTAAGTTAAAAGTAATAGTCACAGGTAAACAGTAATTATTCAATTATTTCTGATTTTTTACATTTGATTTCGCAAATATAGTTTAACAGAAATTACTATATGATTCCAATACTTTTAAATTAGATTTGAAAGTTACAGCCAAATGGAACAATTCAATAATTACGGTACTTTTATATTTCATTTAATAGTTACGGCTTAAGATAAATCATTCAATAAAGCTTTATCTGAAAATTTTAATACTTATTAAGCCAAAAAGAAACAAAAACTGAAAAAAATAATGAACATGACGCTGACGGTGGAATTTTTTAAGAGAAAAAAAGACATAAAACATACTCCACATTTTATCTAATTTTATTTCTAAAATAGATATCTTTGGAAGGGAGCTGTAAAAATTATTAAGTTTTTCTCTTTATTCAATTTTTGAAAGAAGTATGTTAAAACTGAGTTATCAATTCCCCTAAAACGAAGCGTTAATTAAAATATGCGGCTAAAATATTTTTCCGAAAATTAGAAAAACTGGTTAGTTTTGCTGATTATTTTTGGTAAGAATATATATTGGCTAATGTTCAAGTTTTTTTTATTAAAGAGATAAGAAATTGTTTAATTTACTCAGCTTCCAGGCTCTTTTACAGCTTTGGACCTTTCTTCTTAAATATGGTAGCGACGTAGAAAATAGAAAAGCAAGTTTCTTTTTCTATTTTTTCTAGCTAGGTACAGAAAATTACCAAATTACTTAAATTTTTTTCGTTGTTTTCAAAGTATAATCTTTAAATCCCGTAAGACTTTTAAAAGAAGTAAACGATTTTTTTAAGTGAAAAAAAAATAAAAATAACACAATAATAAATTACCCCATTAGGCTATTCATAGAAAAAAAATTATATATATGGAGATTAATTAAAAATTTTAAATAATAATTACTTAAATGCTTCGAAATTTATCCTAGATAAATTGCTAATTTAATATTAAAATGCAACTTAATGTTTACTACATAAATATTTAAAAACAAGAGAATTATGAGAATAAAGTAGTCATTTGCTTTGATTTTCAAAATTTTTTTCTTGTTTGAATTTTTCCTTTTTAAACTCTAACATCAATTTTTTTCAAACTAAGAAAAAAATTTGAAACTTACAATAATTTTTTTCCAAAATTGCTTTTAAAATTAAATAGAAAAACAAACCACTGGAAGTAAAAAAAGGTGTTAGAATTTGAACCATAATAATAGGAACAAAACAAGAGGGATTTTGAAAAAGGATTTAGTAATTTCTTAGAAAAACTGCTTCATTTTTTATTAGTTTAAACGTGGTATAGACCAGTGATGAAAAAACCGTCGATCGCAAGCTTCTTGCAGGGACTTTTTAGGTAGACCATGTTAATGCTCTGTTACGCTAACCTTGATTCCTCCAATGGGAAACCTACAAGTGAAGTAGTGTGGGTATCTCGATTCTGATTGGTTGTTAAAACGTGGCGTTTATTTACGTTAGCAACTGTTCTTTTCATTCTATTTCGAGTAAGCCAAGACCATCAAGTATCAATTCTCTTTAATTGCCACACTCTATATTCTATTCTTTCATTAAATATTTCCTACTTAACACAAAGACAGGTACGAAGCCATGTTGAACATAAACTAATTATGCTTCGAAGTTGCCAAGTACACAAAGCAAAAATATATCATGGTTACAATAAAATACGTAAAAAAAATAATAAATCTAAGTTAAGTAACAGAGGTAGACAAGAAAGAAATACATTTTAACAAATTCTACGTGCAATACGTTGTTGTATTTCATTTAACTTCACGTTACTTAATATTCTAACTTAAGTGGCGAAACTTAGCTGGACTTTCACACGCCATCTTGTTTATAAACGATCAGCCTGCGCTGACGTCATAGGCCACGTGTCTGGGTATCAGTGTATCTGTCGGGTATCTCTTCTCGAGGTGCAAGTACCCAATTAGCTGGTAAACGAAAAGAAAGACTTTCCTTAAAAAAGGATCTTAATTGGTTGCTCATAATAGGATTTAAAAATGGCATGGTAGCTCAGAAGCTTCACAAGTCTTACGATCGCTGGTTTAGAATATCCGGCTCCCCTTAAATATCAAACAACATGCTTAAGCTATCGGTTTCCGCTTATCTCAATCACAATTATAAAACTTAAATTAATTACATACAAAATTAACATTTATAAATTAATGTTGCTATTTTTTTGAAGCTTTACTCTACTTTCAAAAGTTGAATTTTGAATGTATAGCGAATGTACAGAATTTCGAATGAATTTGATAAAGGAATTACATAAAATTTAAAAAAAAATTTTAAAAATATGACTTAAAACGTAAATTAACTATATTATTACTTGAAACTTTTCTTCAATATTATTTAATCATGATTTCAAAACATTGCAATGCGTGTTATTTATTAAAAGTTTAAAACAAAATATTTATAGTACTAATTTTAAATGCTTTAAAATTTCTCTTAGATAGTTATTTTTACTTCACACTGTTTACAATTACAATGCATATTAAATTAAAATAGAACGCATGAAGTACGGAAAATTAACAAAATTATTTAACTACTAAAGATAATTCACCGAGTAGAAAAATAAATAATTTCGCACAGAATAAATGCCTTTTCACCTATTAAACGAATACCATCATTCGGGATTTTTTAAGACAAATTACAATTTAAGAAATCTGCCAATCGGAAATCATTTATTCTGAAGATTAATTAATATTGTAAAACCTAGGTATACATTTAATTTCGGTATTTACGTGTATAAAATTCTCTATAACATGTTTGTTGAAGGAAAAAAAATTAAACAAGGTAACTCAAGTTACCCCTTCACATGGGGTTACTCAAACCAGTACTAAGAATTCAATTTATGGCTTATGGTAGTTGGTTATGGAGTAGCAAAAGGTTAAAAATAAATGTACAACATTGACAGTTCAAAATAATTATTACAAAAAAAAGTTAAAACTATGTTTTTTTCATATTTTTAGTGTTTCGTATTTTTAATTTATAGTAAAGAGTTCAAGATTCCTTAACTTGTGGAAGTCAATTAAAAAGTATAACGTCCTCTATTGATTGCTATTGTTTAAACAGTAGCTGCAATGTCTGCAAGATTCAAAGTCTTATGTAAAAAGTTTGATTGTATTGGTTACCTTGTACACGAAACAACCGTAAATTTTAAAATATGGAGAAAAAGAAATCAAAATGAGACTATAATCAATGAAGTAAACCGATCATAAAATTAATATGAAAATGCCTATAGAGAGTTCAACTGAAAAATACGAATTTGGTTCATAGAACTATTTAATACATTAATTTATAGGAAAATTATCGTAATTTAAGTAAAGGTTTATAAATGTACCTTTAAAACACGCATGGTATTAAAAAATGCTAACATTAACTCTATTAAAATAAACATGCAAGTTAACAATAAAACTACTCAAAACAATATTACTGAAATCATTGTCAACAATTGACTCTGCGATATAATTTAAGTTATACCAGTAAATTAAATCTCGATGACGGAATTTAAATACATAAAATATTTTTACAAATTTTAATTTAAAAACTAAATTTTTCTGTAACATTCGATAATATGTAGATTTTTCTTTCTGTTTGATTCTTTTAGGATAATAAGAATAAAATTCCAAAAATTTTTTGAAAAACATTTTCTTCACGCATCAATTCAAATAAAGGATTATCGATTAGTTCTTTTACAAAATGCAAGATAGGCTCTTTATAGATCATTCAACCTTTAAACGTGATAAAAATGAAAGGGCTTGTTTTTTTGTGTTTTCCATGGCACCAAGCCAAGCTGAAGGCAAACACCTAAGTTGAGAACCAAAACAAAACAAAAAATACTTTAACTTAAAACTCATACTATCTTCAACACGAACAGAAGAAGCAGAGAAATTTGTTTACTTATTGTGCCATTTTTTTAGGAATTTCGAACGAAATTAACTAAATTAGTTAATGTGCTTTTCGATAGGAAGCTACTCAAGAAATTCCTATAAGTAAGAATTCTTGTAATTTATCAATCAGCATGATGGATCCCGACCAAATTAATTAAATTAATTAATGTGTTTTTTAGTTGGAAGCTACTCAAGATATTCCCTTAAGTAAGAATTCTTACCATTCAGCATTATGAATTCTGTCGAAGTTAATTAAATTAATTAATGTATTTTTTGGTAGGTAGCTACTTAAGACATTCCTATAAGTAAGAGTTCGTATAATTTATCATTCAACATTATAAAGATCCACGAAATTAAATTAATTAATGTGTTTTTGGTACGAAACTAATAAAGACTGCCCTATAAATAAGGATCCTTATAATTAATTATTCAATATGGTGGATTCCGACGAAATTAATTAAGTTAGTTAATGTGTTTCTCAGTAGGAAGCTACTCAAGACATTCCTATAAGTAGGAATCTTATAATTTATCATTCAGAATGAGGGATTCAGGTGAAATTAATTTAATTTATTGTGTTGTTTGGTAGGAAGCTACTCTCAAGATATTCATATAAGTAAGAATTCTTATAATTTTTCATCCCAAGATATTCATGTAAGTAAGAATTCTTATAATTTTTTATCCTAAGACATTCATATACGTAAGAATTCTTATAATTTTTCGTTCTGCATGACTGACTTCGATTATAAATGTTGATAATTATTAATAAATAATATATTTAAGTTGAAAAGATGTTCACATATTTCCTTAAGACCCCGTTAGCTTTATAAATGACTTTCATGCTTTTAATTAGCTTGAAAGTTGCAAATGAATTTCCCGATTAAATATATACTCCACCAAAGAACTAGATGCTGGTGAAATCGCGTTCGTTGGTCCAGAATATATCCTCTCTACAATATTGCAAAATATTTTTGTGCAGTTTCAATTTATTTTCTATTTTAATTTCTATGTATAAGTCATGTTATTGTTTCCTAAATATTCGTCAAAAGTTTTAATTTAGGAAATTATTGATAATTTAATGATAAACGTATTTATCAAAACCAAGGCTAATATAGATCAGTAACTAAACTTTTTCGTACACTATAAAAAAATTGAGGTTTAGTTGCCCCTATTCTTGATTGATTTATTGATTCATTTTTCGTTGTTTTTTTCCTGTGACATATATTTCCATGGCTTTGTTACTTTTATCAATTTATGGCCTTTATCAATCTACAGTTCTGTGTTTACCTCAGCACCAAAAATTATGGCAACTATGCGCCAAAATTCTTTACTTCGTATCAGGCTTCCTCCTTATACTCAAAAAGACAGTCACAAAAGCAATATTGCCTCTATTGTGTTGATAATGTCCTCTTTGTAGACAATGGTTGAAACTATCTGCCATGCTTTGTTATTAGTTCTGATTATATCTGGACACTGACAATTTATGAAAGGATATATTTGCTTTAAAATACAAAATATGATTTATCATGGTTAAAAATTATCAGTGCCATTTAATATAGCTTCAAAAAACTACAGGATAATTTAAAACATTAACTATAAATATTTTCTTAAGTTAAATCTATAATTAATAATCTTTTATGCAACTTTACATCTCTATTATAACAATGTAAATCAATTAAAACGTTGCAAGTTATAAATAGATATAAAAACAAATAGTTTTTTATTTAAATATGATTGTTGCATTGAATAATTTCAAAGAAGAATACCGCTCTTTACAACATCAGGATCCAGTTTACTATTCCAAGGCAGCTAATAACAATTAAGCACATGGTCTAGCACATTGCCTGTGAAAAACAGATGTCAAATCTTTTACAAAAAAAGGAGAAAAAAATTAAAAAATGACATAGTTTACTCTTTTTTTAAAACTAATAACGTTTTGTTTATTTTTACTCCTTTAAAAATAAGTTTATGTGTTTCTCAAAATTTTGGGCAAGTAGGGTTTTATGTACAAAAGAAAATAAAAAATAAATAAAGGTTCACCCTGAATTACTTTTGATCTAATAATCGGATCTTCACGTTCTAGGACTCAAACTTAATGCTTCGAGGGGGTGACGCAATTTAATTAGTGGGGGTAGCCGCAATATCTGGGAAATATGATCCCCATAGTTTGGTCAAGAAAGCAATCCAAAGTTTGGAACCCTTAAAGTTAATTTTACTTTCTGCTTATAACGGCATATCTCAAAAACTTTTTAAGTGAATTGAAAACTTCTTACATACAATTATAAAATTCGTTTTTCGAAGATTATTCCCTGCAAAAAATAAATTTTAGTACTAAATATTTATCATTTTATTATTATTTTTTATTATTTAATAATAGTCGAAAACATTTAGAACTGCAAGGCATATCATTTTTACGCCATTTTAAAGTAATTTTACATAGCAAAATACAAGATTTGAATTAAATCGGATGAATAGTTTCTGAGAAATCGAATTTTAAAGAAGTCGAATATTTAAAATTTGATTTCTCACGAACTGCTTAGCCGATTTCGCCAAAATTCCGTATTTTGTCGCATAAAACTATATACTTTAAAATAATAAAAAAATATTATATCTTACAATTCAAAATTTTTCCAAATACTATTAAATAAAATAGTAAATAATAAATATTTAATAAAATTATTTTTTTGCTTAGAATTATATTTGAATAAACAAATTTTATAATTACGCACAAAAGGTTTTTGTAAAAATTTAAATGTAGTGAGATATAGGGAAGTAAAATTAACATTAAGGGGTTCAAACTCTGGATCCCTCTCCTGTCGAAACTATGGGAACCATATTTTGCAGATTGCGGCTACCCTATATTTTGGGAGTTAGAAATTCGAATACGTTGAAAAATGGGTATGTTTATTCAGACAAAGTACGTTTTTGTGTCCTATTTCGTAACTTAAAATTTTGTCAGCACTAATTAATTAGTATATGTGAGGTCACCAGCTCAAACCATTAAGATTGAGTCCTAGAACGTGAAGTTCTGATCATTAGATCAAAAGTAATTCAAGCTGGTTCGTTTCTGAAGCACTGTACATGCATACAACTCTTTTTTTTCCTTTGGTATAAGTCTAAGACATAATTTTTTAAATTATCCTAATTTTATACGCAAAGTCATATTTTTTTTAAATATTTAATACCTTTTGAATAAAGCATTAATAATTTCTTTGAATACATATAATATTAAATTAATAGTCTATTTGATGATTAGGACTAGAAACTTTCAAAGGAAGCCGTTAAACCGTTTATTTTTATCAATTTTTAAGAAGATTACGTCAAGGAAATAGGAGTACTCCGAAATTCACCATAAAACCCATTTAAAATAGTGTCAATCTGTTTTTTTCTGTGAAACGTTCATAATAGAATTTTAATCAGACTTCTGTTTTATCGCTAAATGTAGTCCGTTTCTTATTTTACCTAAAATAAGAATTTCTTTTCTTGAAAATGCTAGCAAAATATTCCATTATTGAATAATTTGTAGCGAGAAGGATGATTAGATTTTAAATTTTTGTTTTCTTTTTGTTTAAAAAAAATTGAATTGTTTTTTTTTAAAAAATCGTTATGTTGACATTTTTTATTTTCTTACTTTTTTTGTAACTAAAATCTGTATCTTTACAGGCCTTGCAGGATTAAATTTTGAATCATCGGTAAAATTATATTTATCTGGGCCCTTTTTGTCTGCCAATTGGTTTCAATTGCTATAGCCTGCCAAATAAAATGGCTCCGGAAACAAAACATAATATTTATAAAACCAATCAAATGCATTTTATATCGGAATAATACAAGGATATAGTTTAAAAATTCAAATGCATGTTATTTAATATACAAAATAAAAAGTGGAATATAGACCTCGAGGTTTCTTCGAATTATTTCCTGGAACTACTCCAAATTATTTAATTCATATTTTGAAGTTTCTACGAAGGTTGACAGAAATGAACCAACATCGCTCATTCCGGCGATCAACATGGCAATAATCCAAGCTTTTTTGATCATCGACAGCCAAAATGCTTTTAACTCTCTTATTGACTCCTCAACTAAAAATTAAATATATATATATGATTTATTTTATTTTGACAGAGTCGATTTCTTACATAAATAATTGAGAAAGATGTAGGGAGTTAAGCTTGATTGGATTAGCAATGTTTGGTTCAAAATTTGTTAGCTTCAGTTTTAAATCGCCTCGTTGCTTCTCATTCAATTTATTTCTCTCTGCTTAATTGAAATACAATTAACATGACTGAAGCCAGATTTAACCATATATGAGTTTGAGATTGCAATTAAAAAGGGAAACGTTGCATTACAAAGTTTTGGATATTTTTGCGCAATGTTTAAATTGGTCAGAAATTTACTCCGATTTAAATTATTAAACAGTAACATACATAGGGTCAGCTTATAATCCAATGACTTCATCTTGCCAATGACTGTCGATATTTTCAACCTGCGCAGAAAGGGACGTGATTATCCTTTCTGGGATACCCATTTTTTCAATATTTTCATAACGTAAATGAAAATCAGTGCTTAATTTTTGGAGATGATTGACACATATTTCCAATTTCTTACTATTCTGAACTTACAAATGGTATTCCAAGCAATAATTGTGTATATCGACTTCTAAATGTACTATATCGACCCTCAGTGATCGATATCGACCACTTTGGTGTCTTCCGATCTTACCGACTTTTCCAATAGTACATAAACCACTGTGAAAATATTTTCAAACTACATAAAAATTTATTTAAGCCGTAACTAAACTTAAAGCTTAGTAATAATAACTGAGTAATTTTAGTTAAATTTTGAATTATTCAGTTGTTCAACTGCAATTATTTAAAATTTTTATCGCTTTAATCTAATAGATGACACGTAAAGTAATATAAATAGTGAGCAATATAAGTTTTCTAAATCAATCCAGGCTAGTGTGTGTAGGTATTTAGGTACTTTATTTGTGTCGTACTAGAGCTGCACAATAGGTTATCTGCTATGGTCTGGGAAACATTCTTGAGGATAATCCAATGGCATGACATCACAATTTTGATCCTCAGCAGAGGGGATGATTTTTCCTCGTTGGTAGCCGATGACCTGTGCAAGAAGTCAACACTTTACGGTAGAACAGTTTAACGAGGATCGATATCGGTCCTTACTCAGGCTGATCATAGAGTCACTCACCTGCTTACTTACAGCATGCAGTGATCGTTGACTTCGGTTTTCTACTGGGAAGCGTGTCTTTACGACCAGTCTAATGCGAGAATGGCTAATGTAAAACACTATTTAAAAACAGCTTATTTTTGTGTTAATAAAATTGGGAATTGTATTTATACATAAAAAAACGTACCTTCAACGACCCGTAGTGGACCAAGAGGTCATGGAGTTAAAAACTCGAAAATTTTTTGATCAACTGTATAATTGTGGTAATGTGGTCAACATTGCGGACAAACAATTTTTACTTCCCAGACAGGCTAATATCCATCAACCTGAAGTGGTATGGATAACCATTGAGCTTGGAACTATAACCCTTCACTTTGGCAGCTCACTGTTCACTGTGGTAGCTCAGTTGTTCATCACGGCAGCTCAATGGTCTCTGTGGCAATGAGTGTTCACTATGGCAATTCAGCGTTCACTGTGGCAGCTCAGAGTTCATTGTGGCAGCTCAGTGTTCACTGTGACAGAAAACTTTAATCATAAAATCATCACGTTTCTGGAATTGTATTTATAATTAATGAAAATATAATGGTGTTATTTAAGTAGAATATAGAATCCAGTTATCTCATAAATGGATTGTTGAACTTAAAACACTGGTAAAAATATACTTAAAGGTGCCCCCTGGCGAAATTGGCGACTTATGTTTGGCGCCATTCCTGTTTGCGTGGAGCACCGTGGTAACACGAATGGCTGCCAAAACATAATGATATTTCAATAAAATTTTGGAAAACTTCAACAAAGCATCGGCCAAAACTTTATAAAATTGCAACGAACCTAATATAAGAAAAATTAATAAACTCAATAAAATGTATTTTGAATCGAACCAAAAATTAATGGAGTAAGCACAGAAAGAAAAGGAAATAAAACAACACCCACAAACTGGACATTTACATCTACTACTAATTAAACCTGTCTTGCAAACACACATTTCCTTTATTTTATTGCTTTTTGCTACTTTTTCCTGCTTTCATTGTTTGTTTGAATATCTCAATCAAACCTTCATTCATACACCAGTCAATCACTGCTTTTCTTCCACTGTTATTCAAATCGTACAGAAACTTAAGATTTATCTTATTTACTGTAGTCATTTTTAGGACCAGAAGCAAAAGTAACCTTACCAGCGGGTATCCAACGTAGAACTAACGGACCTCTGAAATTACATATACCGTTGAACATTTAAAAATAACATTAAAATCTAAACCAATCAGAATCACGATTGGATTTCAACATCGCCCAGCTTAACGATCAACCACTATCACAACTTGGTGAAAATCAAAGGGCGCCCTCAAATAAAGTCTACCCAAAACACTTTAAACTCTACCCTCTTAAAATATATTTATGTAACACATTTTCTAAAACTCAAATTAATGACTTTATTAAAGAAAATTTTTGAAAGCTGCGGTCTTTTACTTTGAGTTAATCCTCCGTCAGCATCAATCTTCTTCATAAAATCCATTCCGTCATCAATTACAAGAAAGAAAATAAAGTGCCATTCAAAATGAAAGATTCAACAATAACTTGGCAACAAATGACGCACCGCCAATGATTGCCAAAACTGAAAACCGCTCATCTTTCTCTCTATTGTTGGACATAAAAAGCGAAAAGCAAAGCAAACAAGTTTGTCACACATAATTGAAGTTATGTACGCTCGTTTAACCGAAGCTCTAAAGAGAAATTGATGTTGCCATGGCGGCTTAATGACGTATCCTGGCATTTTACACCACGTCGAAAATTACCAATAATTAACTGTAACTGCGGAAGATATCGTCCGTTAGGATAAGCGTTGTCATTCGCAAACTGTAATTTTTTTTTGCTCTTTTTTATTATTTATCCTCATCTTATTTGAGAGAACCGTACATAATTAGTGTTTCTAATGCTCTGGAATAATTATTTTATCATTACGATGCTGAATTACATTAGATAGTTTTAAAAGGTTGTTTTTCTTGCGTTTAAAGATACGTTTCATTTAATGAGAAGAAATTGCTCTAATGAGAGCCGAATTGCTTATTGTAAGCCATAATCTAAGATATTCTTCTTATTTACTTTAAGTCTTTGTAATCTCTTTCACGTAATAATTGCGAAAACGAAATGGAGAGTATATTATCGTTTATTATTTTTTATTCAGTAAACTGAGTTTAAATAGATTTCGTAGTTATTGAGATTTTTAAATTTAATACTAATCAATTGCGTTTTCAAATGTAATCTATTTGTTAAAAAAAGAAGGAATTAGTCTTTTTATTTATTTATTTTATTTTAAAAAGCAAACTTTTAAGTTTTAATACTGTTAGCATTGCTAGTATCAAAGTGTTTAAACCCCTCCGCAGAGGATCAAAATTGTGATGGCATGTCTTCGGATCATCCTGCGGGATGTTTCCCAGACCGACGCCAGTAGCCCATTGTGCAGCTCTAGTGCGACGTAAATTAACAACAACAACATCAAAGTGTTTAACGTTAAATTGTTGAAACCTACTCAGTCGTGCAATTGAAAAATCAACGCCAACGACAAAAAATTCAAAATTAAAATTTTCATGTATTTTTTCTTTTTGTATAGTAAGCTACATATTGCAAAAATAAAAAGTTTAAAAATAAATTTAATTTTATCAGTTTTTTTAAATTTCATTTTAGTGTTCATAGCATTAGTGATAGAAAAAAAAAAGAAAAACTTGTGGCGTAACTACCACTACAAATATTAAATACCAAATCAATAGTATATAAAACATGTTAACTTGAATCTAGCACGAGGTACCTTTTGATAGATGAAGGTTGACATAGTCTAAGATTAATTCCCCACATTGGTGACCTACGAACGTGATAAGAAATTGTCAATATTGATGGATGAATCCACATTAAACAGTTGATATGCTTAAAAAAAAAAAAAAATCCGGTGAAGTAAATAAAGTCTCCCGGTTAATAAATAATAATGAGCGAAATGCTAGAAAAAAAAATAATAATAGCGAAAAGCTATAAAAAAAGGATGGGAAAAAATAGCGAAAAAGCTATAAAAAAAATATTAAAAAAAAAATAACGTGCGAAATGTTTGGAAGAAAAAAATATATATATAATGAGCAAAAATTGAAGTTAATAAATAAACAGCATTAATCAACTAATGGAATTCATTCATCGAATCCTATCACAGATACAATTCTGGAAGGGGAGTAATGTGGCGTAACTACCACTACAAATATTAAATACCAAATCAATAGTATATAAGACATGTTAACTAGAATCCATCACGAGGTACCTTTTGATAGATGAAGGTTGACGTAGTCAGAAATAAACTTCTCCACAAACTTGTCAAGCAACTTTTCTCGGAACTAATCCTGAAGCACTTACGTTGTTTTTGCTATTGCACGGTAGTACAGCCATCAAAATGACTGTTGTTTTTTTTTTTTTTTCAACTCTAGGACTTGATTCCTTACAAGAACAACACACCAATTTACATCGGCAACATATGTAGCTGCATAATAGCTGCAACATATGTAAACAACTGCAACTACAGCAGTAATAAATTTCGGAGCGAGACAAACCATAATGTAAAGTTTTCTGAAAACTTAAGATGGTGCTAAGTTGAATCACATTATTGTGCAAATTAAACCATTTTAAACTTGATTAAAAACACCATAATTTTACTTGAATGGAAGCATGATTCGATTTTTTATCCTATAAAATTTTCAGCACTAAACCATAACATCGGTTAAAGGTACTGACATGATGATTTAAAGCTGAACCAAGTTTTCTGAGAATATATGTTCGCTTTATAAGAAATTCCTAATATTTTAAGATCTTCGAGTAAAAAAAAATTCTTTTTAATGTAAATAACTACCATTATTAATAGTATACATTGTCAGAAATTTCGGACTCCCTGAACCATAAAAATCATTCTTAGCTTCAACCTTTATATGGCTTTAGGGTGAATAATATTATAGTATAAATTGAAGAATCTAAAACTTGATTTAAAAATACACTATGACTCTGCTTGAATATAAACATGGTTTGATTTTTTATCCCATGTAAGTCTCAAGCTAAACCATTACATCGGTTCAAGGTACTGTTATTATGGTACTAATAATAACAGTAGCATAGCACTAAACCGAGCTTTCTGACAACGTTTTATATTTATTTATTAAATATTATTCTAATCATTTTATGATCTTTGAGTTTAAAAAAAAAGTAATTTTTTTAATATAAATAACTACAACCACTCATTGCATGTATAGTTATACATTTCAGAGCTTTTAGAACCATATTATCATTCAAGCTATCTAGAAACTTAAGATAGTGCTAAGTTGAATCATATAATCTTGCAAATTAAACCAGCTTAAATTTGATTAAAGAAAAACAATTCCAACTTGAATGGAAGCCTGGTGCGATTTCTTTACTTGTTAAATTTTCAGTAAAATTACTCATAATTGTTTAAGGTATCGATATTGTGTGAATGTATTATGTTCCCATTATAAATATTATTCTAATCATTTTATGATATTTGAGTTTGAAAAAATGCAGTAGCTTTTTAAATCTAAACAACTATAACTACTCATTGCTGTTATAAATTTCGGAGAGAGTTGAACCATATTATTGTCCAAGTTTTCTACACTCTTAAAATGATGCTATGTTGAATAATATTATCGTGCATATTAAACCATCTTAAATTTTATGAAAAGAAGAAAAAGACACTGTAATTCAATTTGATTGGAAACATGTTACGATTTCTTTTCTAATAAAATTTTCAGTACATTTACTCAATATTATTCCTTAAGGTATCGACATTGTGATTTAGTGTTGAACGAGTTTTCTACGAACGATATTCCCATTATAAATATTATTCTAATCATAATCATCTTTGAGTTGAGAAAAGTTAATTTTTTGAATGGGTGCAACTTTACAGCGAGTTGAGTCATTTAAGTTTGCTGCAACCTTTAATATGGTGCTATGTTTAATCATATCAGCGTACTTCTTAAATTTGATTACAAAATACTGTGGTTCATTTAGAACAAAACATGATACAAATTGACACCTTAAGGTTAAAGAAAATTTGTATTGTGTATTTGGTTCAACATAGCTAACTAAAAGTGGGTGATTACCTAAATTCAAGTCGCTAAATTATTAAATTTACTTGAGGATGATCCCTCAAATGTTTTTAACGGATGCAAAAAGAGAACTTTATAAGACAAATGAAGAAAAGAGAAAGTTTTGAATGTTTGACACTGTGTTTTTATAAAGTTTTTTTTTTCCTCTGCATTGGCAAAGATAAAATGAAAAAATGGTTACATTTGCAAGAATAAAACGTTTGTCGATGTAGAATATCGACGTTCTGAAAGTCGGCAAAAAGAAAGGGGAATGAAGTTTTATGTATTCTTTCAGAAACGGAATCGATCTGTTCACGCCAGCAAAATAAAATCACTCCCGGGCATGTAACTACACAGAATTATTGCTCATTTCCTTCAATAAAAAAACGGAATTCCAGAAAACTAAGCTGATAATGAAAGTTCACTTTTATATAGTTACTTTAAACTTTGGGAACTGTTAATTAAATTTTGCAATTGATGTGCTTGACCCATTTCATCTGCTTAAACGTGTATCGTATATTTTTAAATCAGTGGTTAACGTACGTATTTGAATTTATTTCTACTGAAACAATTTTTGAAAACAGAATTATTGCTCATTTCTTTCAATTAAAAAAAACCTAACTGCAGAAAATGATGCCGACTATGAATTAGTTAAAACCCTAAACCATAATTGGCAGCAAACTTGCTATAGCCTTAATAATCGAACCATGTATCTATCAAGTTAAGCCCTAATATCTTGTATTCAAGTTTAAGAAGTACTATAATAGGCACAAAATTTTCTAACAGTTGTTCTTTTAAAGTGCTTAACAACTTCAAA
This sequence comes from Parasteatoda tepidariorum, assembly GCF_043381705.1. NCBI lineage: Eukaryota > Metazoa > Arthropoda > Arachnida > Araneae > Theridiidae > Parasteatoda > Parasteatoda tepidariorum. Next base: position 63,701,604 of record NC_092204.1, on the reverse strand, counting down.
ATTTTGCAAAGCATGTGTATTAGTTTATTAGATACTTGTAATATTTACATCAATTTTTAGACATTTGAGAAGTTTCTTTTACCCTGTTGGTAGCATTTGTAGTCCTATAAAAATTTGTTAGATCTAATTTTTTTTCAGATATTATGAATAATGTACTGCTGACTTAAATTTTTATACGGCTGTTTAACTAAAAAATTTTTGTGTATACTATCTAAAAGTAAAAAAACATTCTTTACTCCAGTATTATTTCTGAAAACTGGGTCGTATATGGATAAATTAATTTAGATTTGTGTTTGCTATCAATTTCATTTTTTTCTCACTGATTATTGATGTTTCATAATTTTACCGCTTGTCATCTTTCTCTATTTTCAAATCTTTCAATTTAATTCCATTTTTTTTCTCGTACAAATGACATATGTCTATGTGCTTTGAGGCAGGCATCACGCATGTTTAAGACACTTGCGTCAAAGGTGTCTAAAATATGAGTGAATTAATGTTAAAATTTATAGTGTTAACTAATATTAATATGTTTGAAATGTTTGACTAAGCTGAATTATCTATAGTATAATTTAAAACATGGCTTCCTTTAAACCAATGGGAAAATTACATTTTTAAATATCTCTGAGTGAGAAATCTTACTTAAAATAACGAAAATCGGGCTTCGTAATTAGTTTATTTGTAGTCATTTAAGACTGTTTCTCAAAGGCTCCATCGTAGTATGAAATGATGCTTTTTCGCTTATAATATGTTATTGGTATAACTGCTGTGAGTTTGCAACTGTTTCTCATGACTGTCAGGTCAAGTTTAGCCTATTTAAAGCCAGCGCTGTCTACGCTTATTTTCAAAATGGTGCAAAACGTTAATATGAAGAAAGGTCACAGTTTTGTAAAAATGAAAAGCATTTATGGTCTAATTTTTAATATTTATAAACTTTCTCCAATGCTGCATTACATGGGCTCATAAAAATTTAGAAAAACGGAGAATACGGCAGTAATTTTGATAATTTTCATTTGGGTGGAAAAATTTCGCCAAATTGGCAACCTTTAAGAAAGTTTAATAAATTTTAAAATTTATAAATTCTGTTCTAAGGCCCAGATAGTTCACGACAAGATTATATAAATAGTTCCAAATCATCCAATTGCGGTAAGTGAATGGCACTTAAATTAAGGCTTTTTTAAATTCCTTGGTGACAGAGCTTCGAAAAATAGCGTTAACTTTATGTTGAGTGTCGTATTTTTAATGCCTACGATTCAACCGCAATTCGGTATACAGACGAGTACACAAATTCTTTATTTTATTATATACATAGATTTTTCTAAGCACAGCGGTTGGGATGAATTTTTTGTAATAAAAATAGGCAAGACTAAGGGAATAAAATAGAATGAGATAATTTTGACTCTGATTTCTTTTTTATATAATTCTTTTAGTTTTTTCAGGTCTTTTTTTATATATTATATTTTATATAATTCTTATTTATTCATATTATAAAGTTTCACTACATTTTAGCTTTATCAAATGAAATCGTTCGTCTTCTTTTCTCTCCACCTTAGGGTCATTTATGTTAGACACGTCAGGCATCTTGGTGATTTTTGTCAACATTTTAGGGTTGCTTAATGGGCACTTTTGATTGAATATTTACATGCTCGGCCGGCCATGTAAATGTAAAATTTACATCGGAATTTTCAGCAATATAATTTTCGAACCTTAATTGCAAACAAATCTCGGTTGCTTTAACCATAATATTAGATTTTTTTCTGTCATGGCTGTAAATTGCGAATCTCTCATGAATGTCTCAATTAAAATTAACATTTACATACAAGTTATTAACTGTTTTTGATTTTTTTATTGAACTGATTATCTGAAGTTAATGCTCCCAAAACTATAATATTCTGTTTTTCTTTATTTTTAGGTGAGTACTGAACCCTATTTACATCTGTCATATGATATCTTTAAAAAAAAGATAATGTTTCACATTTAAGTAAGTAAATTACAATATTTTCTTATTGTGTGATCAAATGCTGGAGGGCTAATAAAAGAAGGTAATTTGCTTATGATCATTGAAAAAAAGCAAAAAAATTTTAAAATACATGAATACCTACTATTAATACATATTTCTAACGGTGAAAATCACGCTATTTAAAGGAATCTTGGAAGCTGTTATTTTTGAAACTTTTTTTAGAAAAAATAGCTATATTCTCTTGAAACATTTGAGCCATTTATTAAGTATACAATTTATTCTGATGTATTTTTAACGAAATTTGTTCACAAAGCTTTATAGCGAGTCATTTAAAAAAATTTCTAATTTAAAAACTTTACAAAAAAGTGATGCTTTCTAATTTTCATGCAGCTAACATATTATGATTTACTATAAACAAATTTTAAATTATATTAATTAAATCATTCATACTTTAGTTTTTCTTCAACATTTTCTGCTAGTAGCTTTTAAAAAGATTTAAAGAATTGCGAATTTCAATCTAGAAAAAATAAAATGATTTTATTTGAAAAAAATGTTGGTTTGAAAAAATGAACCAACCAAATTTAAAACAAAAGTTTTTCAATTTCTTCAAAACATTAAAATATACAAATTCCAAATTTTGTAGAGCAATCGCTTTAAGTTTTTTAAATCAAATCGTTTAAAAAAAAAATGAAAAAAATCATGAAAATTGATAAGAAGTTCCTAACTTTTTCCAAATTGTAGCATTCCAACAAGATTAAAAGAAAATTTAACGTCACCTCAGTCATGTAATATTTGTCTAAAGTGTGATATTTATTATATACATATAAATATATGAATCAAGTAAAACAATGCGAATAAAGCATAAGTAAAGGTACAAAAATAGACATACTGTATAGTTTTGGTAGTATTAGCAAGAACCTTCCTCAGTGTCTAAACTCAAAATGACAGTAAAAAAGTTAGGAGACAAACACTTACAAAGTGGTTTAATAAGTGGAGGATAAAAATGACGTTTAATAAGATAATAAAAGAAGAAAGATAAGAAACATATGTGAGAGGGCTTGGAAGGAACCTCAGAGTGCAAGATGTAGAAATTAGAATTGATTACCAAGCACCGTCACTCCTTCACCCTTTCTGTTATATCCCTATATCCCTTCTTCTATTATCTTGTTTAAGCTTACTCCCCCCCCCCCAGGTTAAAATGTTCTAATATTTGCATCTTTCCACCCTAAACCTTCCCACACCTATTTCTTATCTCCCTTTTAGTGGCTTGTCAAACTTCGTTCCTTGTTACTTTTCTACTGCTGTCGTTTTAAGTTTAAACACTCAGAAAGGTTCTTGTTTATAGACAAGAAACTATAATATGTCTATATCTGTGCCTTTATTTGTGCTTTATATCATGTTGTTTTGGTCTATGTAGCACATAGTATGCATTATCCTCATATTATGAAATATATGTTTCATATGAGTAAGATTTTGTAATATAAATCATGAAAGTAATTGGTGAGAATATAAGCATAGTTAACAGAACTCAGACTTAAAATTTCTTCAAATATTTATTCTCATCAATGAAAATGTGATAAAAAATATATGATATTTTAATTATTGATAATTGTTGTGGGAGTATTTTTAAAATAGGTAATCTTGGCCTTTAGGTACCATACTAGTATCAAATTCCAACAACCGACATAATATTAATTTACAAAAATAATCAAGCATTTACCGCAATTCCAAAATACAATCTAGGTTTCGCTCGGCTTGGGATTAAAGTGGTGTGAAAGATATCAAAGGAACACAAAATAAACTTTGAAAACAAAATAATAAATCTATTTGCCAAGAATCAGAAAAATTATGCATGTAAAGAATTATTATTAACAAATTGAAAAAAACACTTATTTAAAATAATTAGGTGGACGGAAGCAAAGCCAAAATATGACAACAGAGAAAACAATAAAATAGTAAAATGGTTCTCACCATTGACTCCACCAGTAACTATAGGATCCCCCCTGTATATTTTTAAAAGAAATGAAGCACTTTAAACATATTGGATATGGTCTTACTTTTTATATATCACTCACACACACTTTAACACTCAATGTATTTGTCTTTTAGCATTTCAAATAAATTTTACTCACCCACTATCATCACGCAGCACGTAATAAATAACTGCAGAATGTGCACCAAAATCTTTCAATTTTTTTTAGCTTTTCCACTCCTCTGCGTCTTTTACATATACCTTTGAAAACCATTTTCAAGTCTCCAAGTGTTCTCAGCCATTTCAAGTGTCCAAGAAATTCTTTCTCTCAGTCGTTGACCCACTAGCCAACCATCTTAAAAATCTGCCCCCCACCCCCTGAATTAAATGCACTGACAAAAACCAATGAAATATCAGATTCCTACACATCACCAGCGTATCGGAAGATACGGGGTCGTGAAATCACTATTGCTATCCCTCACTTGCAACACTTTGGTTGCCTACACAAAATTCCTACGCTCGCTACCCCTCCTACAATAATGACTGCAAGTTAAGAATAACCGTTCCGTTGCAAGTTAAGAAAACATCATTACGGTGCAGAATAAGTAATCATCCACGATTGCATCTAGTTCCGCTTTATTTCGTCATCAAATTACACGAATATGTTTTCAAAACAATATAAATGCTTTTAAAAGTTACAAAATTTGAGGCTAAGTTCTAATTTGTGCTATCTTTTACCATATATATCGTAGAAATATTAAAAAAAAGTTATAGTTCAGTAGCCTTACTCTAGATTTGGCGACATATTTCGTTAAATAAGGAAAACTTTCGTTCTTAAAAGAGAAACAACCTTATGACATTGCAAGAACATTGGATTTGATTGAACAGTTAGTTCCCTTTCAGTTCCGTTTCATTTCGTTATCAAATTATACAAATATGCTTTCAAAACAATTTGAAAGCTTTTAAAAGTTAAATACGTCAGACGGATATTTAATTCGTGCTATGTTTTACTATATGCAGTGCAGAATTATTTAAAAAAAGGTTATAGTTTCGAAATCTTATTGGAATCCTTGACTAGGTGACGTATTTTCATAAATAGGGAGAACATTTTGTCTCGAAAAGAAGCATTTAAATGACGTTACAAGAGCATTGTATTTGATTGGACCACTAAAAATGGTGCCTGTTCTGCTGACTCGTCCTTAACAAATCAAATGCGAGTAACGGAGTTTTTACTTTTATTTCACTGTAGGAGAAAATAGTCGGCAAGAAACAATATTTATTATTCTTTCATCAGTTTCTTTAAATGCGAAAAGATGAATATTTGTTACGATTTTCAGATATTATTTTTATTAATTCTTATTACTTGTTAATTAATCAATATATTCAATAACTTTTCTTTTTCTCATTTCAATCCATTTCAAGAAAGCAAGCAAAAAGAAGTCTGTGCAACATCGTTTCAAAAGTTGGCAATTTTAGAATATTTTCGCGCTGGAGCTTGACAGCCATTTGGCACGCACTTAGATGCAAGCAGGTTCTCTCCATAGGAATAATATTTTTTTTTCATAACTTGCAACAGAGTATAGTAGAAAGTATCGAAGTCCATGAGAACCATTGCAAAAAAAAAAAGTCGAATTTATATCTGTGCATTGACTTGAACAAATGAACCAAAGCATAAACATGATTGATAAACATGATGCAGATGAGCATAATTGAAAAACGTGATGCAAATAACATTAATTCAAATTTTAACTTATGAACAACTCACGAAACCAGTAGTCTCACACTATGGCACTGCAAGATGTCGTTTTCCACATTTTGGAACCCTTCGATCATGAAGAAAGCTTCATCACAAATTAAATTCCAATACGTAGGAAAGAGCCGTAGTGACTCAGGTGATAGAGCACTCGCCTCCCAATGAGGTGAAATGAGTTCGAATCCCTGCAATGACTGGTTGATACGAATTCCGCAGCCGGTTTGCAATGATCACAGTGCTGACATATAATATTTTCAATGGTAGACGGATCATCATGGGTCAGCGTCTCCTTGCCGTTAGTTAACCGTTTGAGAATTTTGTGACTTTCCTCTCCATTTAATGCAAATGCGGGTTAGTTTCATCAAAAAGACCTTCACGAGAGACAAATTTCTCCCAATACTTGATCCAGGAGTTCCATTGTCTTCTGGATTGGATTCAAAATTACAAGGCTTCGGAGTTGAACATTGGTGATCTTAAACTCAGAATTGGTCGGCTGTTCAACGCTTGTTGTAAAATAAAATAAAATATGTAGGAAAAATCTAACCTTTTTTTCTGCATTCTAATTCTGAAAAAAGAAACAAAATTTAATATCACCATTTAAAAGAGAATTAACAGCACTATTTCTTTTAATAATTAAAAGAAATCTCTAAGTTTTCAAGGTTTATAGCTAGAGAAATAAAAAAAAATTATTTGATAAATAAAACTGATTATTTACAAATATTGATAAATAAAATGAAAAAAAATATAATATTGTTAGAGAAAATAATTGAATTTTAATGAACGAGGCAGAATAGCAAAATGAGTAGTAATTAACTCTTATTATATAATTTCATTTTTTTAATATATCGTAATATTAAAAAAAACTGCATTTCTAATATTTCAAGTATAGTTTTTTATATTTTGGTATCATTTAGGTATAATTTTTATCACATGTATCATTGTTATCATTTGCTAAATAATAAAAACTCTAATTTTTTTATTATTATTTTACTTTTCACAATATATCATAAGTAAAAAAGAATCTGTTCTCCCTATTTGTTTGATTCAAGATGGAAAAAAAACATTGCAGGCACAATAATTTTCGTAAAATAACTTAAATAAAATATTAACGACTTGAAAAGAGGGGACATGCTTACGAAACGTAAGAAAAATGCGATGCAAAATTTCAGAAACTATTCCAATCCAGTTAGAAATATAAAATGCAAATTCTCTAAAATGCTTTGCCTCTGGGAAATTTGCTTACTCAAAAGTGAAAGCAGAAGAAAATTGTAACATTTTCCATTCGATTCCCTGCTGTTTCTCAAAATTGTATTACTGGTTCTTAAAAACAAAGAGAAACAATGCCAAAATAATGTTTCTGAGAAAAAAATACTTTGAACACAAAAAAACAATGCTATCATTCTTTACCCTCTTGAGTCACGTGGTAGAAGTAAAGTGGAATTTTTTCGCTAAAAACTTATATTGCACTTTGTTTCCCACAATCATTGCAATACATGAGATATTGTATCACGTAATCACATTCGAAAATCTACATGTGAAATACAGAAAGAGACCGCCAAATGCGCTTTCTCGCCACTGTGTCCCCGAAGCCAAAAACTTTATTAGTTTGGAATCTCGACTTCAAATTTAATTCAAAAGCAAGTTTATTTATTTGAATGTCTCCTACTTATCATTTTATGTATTATCATTTTATGTATTATCCCACTTATCATTTTATGTATTATCATTTTATGTATTATCTCACAATCATTGCAATACATGAGATATTGTATCACGTAATAACATTCGAAAATCTGCATGCGAAATACAGAAGGAAACCGCCAAATGCGCTTTCTCGCCACTGCATCCCCGAAGCCAAAAACTTTGTTAGTCTTGGAATCTCGACTTCAGATTTAATTCAAAAACGAGTTTATTTATTTAAATATCTCCTACTTATTATTTTATGTATTATCAAGTGTTTTTTGGTTGCTTCAAATAGCAATGGGAAAAGATCGTAAAATTGAATAAGATATGAAAAGGGAGCATGTATTGGGTCATGCCTAATAATTACATTAGTTTCGTGTGATTTCTTTTGTATCATTTCATAAAAATGCTACATACTACCTTCACTAAACTATTTAGTCCGTGAAGTTAGTTTTACGATATGAATTCCCCCCTTTTGGGTGTTTAACTTAATGCTACTTTTTGGATTGTTAAGCAAAAATTATAGAGCGGCGTGGGCTCAGTGGTCCAAGCACTGAACTGTCATTGCGAAAAACTGGGGTTCAAACCCCAATGGCGGCTTGAAGCCCGCCCAACTTCAGAGCGATGCGTATAATACCTTTTATTAAAGGCTCGGTTTGGTTTCAACTTCAGATAAGCTCCTCACGACTAAATTCGAAGAGATATTACAGAGTGGGCGTATTTACGAATAAAGCATTGTTAGCCATTAAAACTTCTATACTACGGTGACAAAAATGCCAAAAACACGTGAAAAGTGTTTTGTGGAATTTTTTACATGACAAAAGAATATGTATCATTATCAAAATTGTTATCGCTCCACAGAAGGAAATTGTACTTGTTTCAACAGTTTTCTCCGTCAAACCTTAGAACAAGAATTTTCAAAAAATGAAAAACAAATCTACTTAATGGTTACGAAAATCAAAGTACGCAAAACAGTATGTAGATCAGATAATTTTTAAACTGTAAATTACCATCATAAATGAAGTTACGATAATTTTGAGGGATGTGCCATGATTTATTTTTAATAGCATATAATCACACTCCATATCATCTATATGCTTTGAGACAGCTATAAAAGGTATCCAGAGAAATGTTATAAGAAGATCTGTGAGAAATGGATTTTCATTGAATAGAATTTAGAAGATATTAGGTTACATAATATACGTAGCCTATAGAATTAAGGTTACGTAAGCTAAATATATACATATATAGGGGAGAGGGGGGCACATGTGAGCAAATTTTTTTATTTCTTCATTTTTCAAAAAATATCATCAATTTCTCACAGTAAAGAAGTCCATATGCTTAAATGGTCTTTTCGTTGTCTTATGGAATTTTTTGAGATTTTTCAATAAAACATTTCTTTACTTTATGATATTTTAGAAAAATGACTTCAATTGTTCACATGTGCCCCTATAGGGGGGCACATGTGAACATGCCAGCTGCACTTATGAACAAGATTAAAAACACAAAGCAATCATCGTATTTAAAAGAAAAAAATATTTAATATAACAGATATAGAAACACATTATACTGAAGGGGTTGTAGCTTAATCCGTGAATTTATTGGGTTTATTTGTTTATGTGAGTTTATTGGGTTAATTTCGTCAATTGGGTTTTTCGCAACTTCATGTTCCTCAGGAGTTGTAATGGGCCTTTTTCTTTCCTCTCTGATACTCTTTCATGCTTTTTTTTTTTCATTTTTTCTATCGCTTCATTTTTAGCTCTAGTAATTCTATCTTTCTCAGGTGTATCAGCTAATATGCGTGATTTTTCCTTTTCACGTTTTCGTTTCTTTAAGTTACTTACTTGGGCTCTTGGAAATGGTTGGATTGATTCTGGTGTAGGAAAAGTACTGATGGCACTACTGTTAAGATCATTGTCAATATTTTCTGCCTGACCATTAGTAAATTTTTAATTTGCTAAGGGCTATTAGTAATCATATAGTTTTAAAAGAAGAAGTTAACGATTAATTAATTAATTATGGAAAATTAAATAATAATAATTTTAAATGCATACATATTTTTTAAACTTATAATATCATGAGGATAATAATCTTAATACTATGTAGGGGCACATGTGAACTGTTCACATCTGCCCCAGATGTTTTGTTCACAAGTGCCCCATCATCTTTCTTAAACCTAACTTGAGAAATAAAGAATTTTTAATAAAGTGAAAAAAAAATAGTAATAGTCATAAACGTACCTAAATGTTCATATAATGGTCTGCAGTAGTTAATTTTAGCTTATTAGTTGATTTATACTATGTTTTCACTTGAAGAAGCGAGTGATAAAAGTATATAGAACACCAGCTGATACAAAGAAATTGTCAGAGTAGAACAACAAAATGGCTCATTGTTCTGAAAGTTTGGCAGAGAGGTAGAATTAGAACTGTCATCTACTGAAAATTTTTCAAGATTTTTTTTTTCACATCATATTGGTAAAACATACCATATGTTCACATGTGCCCCATGTTCACTTGTGTCCCCCTCTCCTCTATATCAATATTCGCGAAAGTTTGAACTATCAGTTCTCTAACTATCAATAAGTTTAAAATATTACAGCTACTTAAAGTATTACAGCTTTTTCTTCATTAAATATTAAATCGAAGTATTTTTTTATCCTGGAGTTTTAACACATCCGATTATGTTTTACTAAATTAAAACAAAATTTTCGTGCCCTACAATGATCAGAAATATTTTAAAGGGAAAAAATTGCTTTGAGTCATACAAATTGAGTAAGGCTTTTTGTTTAAGTACTGCTAAATGTAAATGAAAGAAAAATACTTACGCATACTAATTTTAAAAAGATGTATCTTTTCAAAAGGAATGAATTAAATAAAATAATTTAAGTAAGTTTAGATAGTTTGTTCACTAAGCTATAAAAAATACATTAAATTCCTATTGCAATCATTTTCCTTTATTTACCTACAGCTTCACTATATTTTAATATATCTACATTAACATTTTTGTTTTAAAAATGCATGAAAAAGAATAAACAATTTCAGCAAATATTAATTATTTTCCTTCAATAATTTCATTAAAAATTATTTTAATTGATAAATTACAAAATAACCTGATACATAACAAAATTTACATATTGCAAAATAAATAATAGTTTAAACCTATTAACATTTAGCACATTGATTATTCTCAAGTATTGTCTAATTACTTTTTATCTTTTGTTTTCTGTTTTAAGTTTCTCTTAATGCTCTTTAACTTAGCGTTTTTTTGCTTTTTTATTCTTCTATCTTAAGAACAATTTGAATCGTCTTGAATAAATCGGTTTCTTTCGTTTTGATCTTCAAATACTTGTTTTATTCTTCGAATTTTCTTATTCTTCTATTTTATCATACCATATTTTCTTCCATTTTATCAATATTTCCTCTCATAGTATTTAATTTGCTTTTTTTTTCTTTTTTTAATTCTTATTTAAATGGTTTTCAGTTTAGTTTTGCATACATTTCTTCTTTTACATTTCGTTTATATTTCTTTTTTGTTAGCAATCGGTTTTATTTAGTGGGTATTTAATGAACAATTTCACATACATTTGAATAGAATTGACACAATCAACATTATTTACACAATCGATTTTTGAACGTTATTAAATTAATGTAATTATAACTAAATAGTTACGAGAGAGAGAGAGAGAGCAAAAACAGTGCTTAGTTCGTTCTTAAAAACAATTGGTTCCATGGTAAATTTCAGGTTTGCTTGACGTTTCCATTTCATTGCTATTTTGCAATATTCTTGGTATAACTGAAAAAGGAAGGAGGTAGAAACTCAAAGTTTGCTGCGAGTTTCTTAGGAAACCAGAGATTGACTCTTACTAAACTTTAAAATTAGTTGCGAAACTGGTCAACAGATGGCACAGCTGAGAGAAACTATAGAACTATGTTTTCAAACTGATCACCATTTCGTAAAAACAACGTAACGCAGTCTGAAAATAAAATCATCAAACACTTATGAAAATATTGCTTTTGACTGGGTTGACACCAAGCGAAAATATTCTTTTTTGGATTTTCCAATCAACAGATCTATTTGTTGACAAACGTTGTCTCATATTGAAACTTGATGATAATATATTTCCTGTTTTTCTAAGTAGAACATAGCACTCCTGCATCCTTCCTTTATTTACTTTAACTATTTTTTTTTTAAAATCTTCGGTCATATTTGGGACATTCTGTATCAGTTTATTACACTAATATTGCTTCGCATCTCACGAATTTTCACTCATCTTGTAAAAAAAAAATTTTCGTGGCTCTAAGTCCCGTTATAGAATTTATGTCTTTTAAATACAAAACACCTTTGCTCTTACGTTACTCTTCGACTAGTATGAATATTTAAATCTAAAACTCATTCTATATTACTTTATGAAATACATATTTTATATTCATTCTTTATGTTTAAATTTAATTTAATTATTGTAAAAAAAATTCTGTATTTAAATATTTTTACGAGATTATTTACATAAATCTAATATTTAAGTACTGTTTTAAATTATTTTATTTAGGCCTAAATGAAGTATCTCTAAGATACCAATAGTTTTGAAGGGTAATTTAAATTATTTGATTTAGGCTTAAATGAAGTATCTCTAAGATACCAATAGTTTTGAAGGGTAATTTAAATTATTTGATTTAGGTCTAAATGAAGTATCTCTAAGATACCAATAGTTTTGTAGGGTAAATAATTCAAAGAATAACTTATTACTTGTGGATAAATTTTACTGTTAAGTAAAGCGCAACACAAAACATTATTTTACTTACAAAGATACAACACGATTCATGCAAATAATTGCAAATACATTTCGATAAATATAATTTACCTCAACAATAATAACTCAATCAATAGAATAAATAATTCAATCTCGATTTTTCTTTCCGCAAAATGAGACAAGATATCACAAATGAAATACTCTCCCTAGAAACCATTTACGAATGTAGTTCATTTCTCAAGCCATAAAAGAGCCAATAAGAAGATTTTGGGACAACTGGATTACTAAAACGAGTGACTAGCTAAAACTGATTCATTTAGGTTTTCTCTTCGTATGAAAATACTTTCCCCTTCAAACAATTACCCAGCTAAGGGCACTTGAAGATGATCCAATCATTTTTTACTATTTTTTTTGTACATTGTTGAATGTTTACAACTTAATTCTTAAACGTTTTTTCGAATTAAAAAAAAAGAATTACATTTTCAAAATATATTATTGATTAAACAATTATTTATTTTAATAACTATTGTTTTTTACATGCCTACAAATTTTTTTCGGAAATGAGAGATTAAATACTATTTAAAATGCATAGTTACATTTAATGTTCTATTCGAAATCAAAAGTTATAAAATTGAATAGTAGTAACGGATTATAAAAATGCTAGAATGAAGGATAGTGGTATCCTTCATTCTATTCTCTCTTTAGCATGTTTGACCTATGACAGACAATGCTACAAACTGAAATAAGCCGTAAAACTATGTTATAATTAAATGCTTAAATTATTTGATTACACCACGTTTATTTATTATTTACGTAGTTTATAATTAATTATAAAACATATTAATAATCAATTTAATTATGTTAGTTATTAACTGACATATTTCATTTTAATTGAGTTAATTATTAAACTTTTGCTGCTGAAAGTTCGAGATCAGATACCCTTTCAAATATTTTAGTGGAATAGAATACTCTAACAAGCAACAAAAAAAAACATTGTTATAAAATTTTTAGACAATATCACCATCTGTTGGAAAAATTCGAAATTTTGTGCGAAAAATATCTCGTTTTCTAAGCAGAACTCAGCAAACCGGACTTTTCATCGTTCTCCCTACTAAATTATGGAAATATATATTCATAAACTAGCAAATATAAAGGCAGTTTTTGGAATAAAAATACTTCATAGAATAAGTTCATGAATACTACGAATAGTTCACATAAACTATTATTAACACATTTTTACTTAAATGGCAGAAATGAAAATGCGTTCAAATTATGAACTATTAATGTAAGCAATGCTTTTTGCTTTATGCTAAGTAGAAATATGCAGCTTATTGAAGAGAAGTAGTGTTGTTTTCAATAACTTATGCTTTGAATTCGATAAAAATAATGTTATTTTTTTCCATATATTTCTTAACTTTGATTATATTTTAGTGTATTTTTATCTCAGAAAAAGATTCTCAGAATATATTTTTTTCATAAATAAAATTCGCTCACTTATCTTCATATAAAATAATAAAATCTAATACATAAATAAACGTCTCTGCCTTGATTTTTTACATTTGATAGTAATATTTTTTTTTGTTCAAGATCTATAAAAATCAGTTGCTTTAACTGCATTATAAATTTAAATTCAATGCTTTAAAATTGCATTTGAATTCGCCTTAAACATCTATGCGGAATTTTCATTTAATGCCATAAGATAAATGCGAAACTGTTATTTGATTAAGCTGCTGAACTGATTTCTGAAATTTGAATTCATTCCACTTTAATTTAAGTAGTTTCCTATTGACTTATAAGTTTACAAACAGTGTTAACTAGAGTAATAAATGCTTGTGACTGAATATTTGATAATTAACAAATGTTTACTTCAATATATCACGATATATAAAACACTGCGAATATATAAACTATTTGATTTTCTAGTTTACGTAAATTTATGCAAAACATTAAAAGGATTTCTTAGAAAGTTTTAAATGCAATTTAAATTAATCAGGTGGCGTTAAATAATAAATTATGTAATTTTAAGAGTTAAATTATTATCTTTAATGAATAACATACCACAAAAAGTTATTATACTTTTGAATTTTTTGAAAATTCGCAGCACTGTAAAAAAATTCTGGACCGAATTACGGTATAAAGTATCGAGTATAAAGTACCGTAAATTCTACTTTTACCGTACAATATTATGTCGTTATTATTACAGTTAAATTTATTTAATTATTGTGATTCAGTGATGGATCAGATTACGGTACTTTTTAGTAATTTGAAACAAAATTTTTTACCGTGTACTGCTAAATGGTTATCCATAGCATTTCTGAAAATATTTTACCCTTGAATACGAAATTTTGAATTTTCCCCCTTGCATTTTATAGCATATGCGTATAATTTAAAGCGTTAGCTAACTCTTTCTGACAATACAGTTAAATGTTTAGCCATAATATTGGTAATTTGAACCATAATAGAGTACAAATTAGGTACAATCTTAATAAGATGAGCTGTGGTGGCTCAGGGGATAGAACATTCGTCTCCCTTTGAGATAACCTTCGTTCGAATCCCATCGGTGGCACATAATTTTGAACAGTTCACACGCATAATTTTGAATTAATCTCCAATTTAAATAAATACTTTTAGAGACCCGCGGTTCCCGGGTTTCTAAAAGTCCTTTTAGAGAGCCGCTGGGGATAGAGAATTCGCTTTCCAATGAGGTGAACCGGGTTTGAATCCCAGTGATAGCTGGTTGATGCGAATTCTCCAACCGGCTCGCACCGACCACAATGCTGACGTAAAACATCCTCAGTGGTAGACGAATCATGGATTAGGGTGCCCTTGCCTTCAAACTAACCGTGGAAGGTTTTCGTGGTTTTCCTATCCCTGTAACGTAAATATTGGTTAGTTGCATCAAATAAAAGTTCTTCAAAACGACAAATTTTTCTCACTGATCCAGGAGTTCCTTTGTCTTCTGAAAAGTTTTCGAAATTACAAGGCTATGGAGTTGAACATAAGGTAGTCGTAAACTTAAAATTGGGCCGGAAGTTCGACAATAGCTATAAAATAAAATAAAAACTTTAATAATATGTTCAATTGAACAGTGCTTCGATTCAAGTCGAACCTCAATAATTAGATAAGAGGTTTCACCTTTCTGATAATGGAGTTCATTTTTTCAACATCTTAAGGTTTTAGTATGGTACTATAGCACAGTTTAACCATCTCTGAAATTTAAACATTGCATTTTATAGCTACTAATTACTAGAGTGAGGGCGTTACTAGAGTGGGAAACTAGAATAAAGACTGGACGATCGAAAATAAAGTGACGAAACAAGCCGGACTGGTGCATGGTGGCCAAGGAGTTGCCCTCGAACTAGGAAAATCACAGACTCCAATCACACTTCGGGCATGGGTGTGATTTATCTCTCTGTTCTATCTGTCCTTGTGTAGTTTAGGCCACGTTGATCCATCCATATGATAACCACAATACAGCGATTATTAGAAAAGTTATGTACAGTGCACAAAATAAAAGCGGACTATCCCTGAATAACTTTTGATCTAATTATCGGATCTTCCCATTCTAGGACTCAGTCTTAATGGTTCGAAAGGGGTGAATTCAAATATGTTGATTAATTAGTGCAGACGATATTTTAAGTTACGAAATCAGACAAAAAAAACGTACTTTCTCTAAATAAACATACCTTTTAAATGTACAAAAACACGTCAACTTATATTTCATTTTTTTTTCCCAAACCAAAGCAATAGAGGCAAAACAAAATTTTCTACTTCCTTATCCAGAAATACGAAGTTTCTTGTTATATTTTATTTATTTATTAACTTATGTATTTATTTATTTGAAAATCTACGTGCTTGAGTACTTTCCAAGAATTTATTAACGTGTATGTTCTTTTCTTTAATGTTGAACTTTCCAGAGAATACAAACAATTTCAATAAACATCGATAAGAAGTTCAGATCCTAACTTCTCTATATATTACTTTTTGACAAAGTTTATAAGGATTTATATTTACGGAATTCTTGAAACGAACTCTCAAATTCGTCTTTCTGATCATCTTCAATCTCAACCATCTGAGCAAATTTTAGTGAGAATACTTCTCCTTCCACCTCCCACTGGATGGGCTTCCTTCATATTCTCTTCCATTAACTTCTAAACAACTTCAGATGAGATCTGAGAGTTGGGAGAGGGAGAATTGGAGATTCTTTTTATTGCGAAATTTCCAGAATACCTAAGATTGGATATGCAGTCTCAAACAAATTCTACCAAACTCGTTCTACGTTCGTATAGAAGATATGTTTTGTTCGAAAAGAGCCGATTGGATTGGAAGGTTAAGGTCAGAGACATATAAGAATCTCTTCAATACATGTGCTTGGAATGTTATTGAAATGAGGGTTGTAGTTTAATATGTTAATTTTTCTTTTATTGTGTATATTAATCAAGTTTAAGTAGTCTTAGAAATCTAATAATTTATAGGTGAATTGAGTAGTTTGAAGGAATTTCTAATAATTTATAGTTGAACTGAGTTTTAGTTTCCACTAATTAAGATCTTAATTTTGTAAGAAAACTTTAAAAACTTAGAGAATTGTGGGATCGTGGTTAAACTCTGATTTAGTATTTTGATTTAAAAAATCAGAAAAAAGTAGCCCCTTTTGAATTTATAAGTTAAACATTGCTTCAATTCTTATTTCATACGAAATCACTCAAAAAAATTTCGGAAAAAATACGGTAAAATTCATTTTTACTGCAAGATTTCACAATACAAAATCCTTGATATACTGCAGTTTTTACCGTAATAGTTACGGACTCACAGTAGTTTAATAACTTACTGTAAAAATGAAGTTAAAAAATTTTACGGTGAAATGAATTTCGCGGATATTGTACTCAAGTTGCGAGTTCTTTTCACTGTAAAACTATCCGGAATTTTTCACAGTGAAACACAATTCTTAAATTTTTTACAGTGCAAAGTAAAAATTCTTCAGCATATTGATTTGTACTTATAATTTAATTTGGGCAAGAGTGTTGCATCTTGAAACATTGGCGAATTCTAAGAACCTGTCGGTTTTATTTCTAATAAAGATTTCACTCAATAGATAAATTCACAGAAAAAGTTTGCATCCGAAGACCTGTATAAATTTTTTGATAAATAAAAGTTATCATCCGAAGCATTGCATGAATTCTATCACTTTAAATGTTATATATTTTTTAAATTCTATTTCCAGTTTTTAAATTTTATATCTAAAACTGTTCAACTAAATGTCATTGGTTAGAGAAAGGAATCTGCAATAAATTACAAAGAATTAGAATTATAAGTGAGAGGTACACTGTAAAATTTTTTGAATCAAATTATGTTAAAAAGTACAGTTACTCTGTGTGCTTGTACTTTTTACTGTAAAATTAATTTTTATCGGAACATGTTACGGATTAAAAAAAGTCTGATGTAAAAATATTTTACGGTAAAATGGATTTTACGGATGATGCACCTCAAGTGCCGGTACTTTATACCGCAATTTATCTGGAATTTTTTAAGATATATTGAGAATTTTGAGTGTACAGACAATAGGTTACAGTAAATCCTTAGACGTTATATAGTGTTTTACATTTATATTATTTCATTTTTATGTAAAAATGTTTAAACTTTCCGTTATTATTGACCTTAAGTTAATTTCAATAGCATTTCAATATTTACAATTTAAAAAATTCACAAATATATGAGACCTTTACCGTTGGTGTGAAGGGATGGCCTGCTGGAATGTTAAAAGTACTATAGAAAGGGTTTGATCGTAAGAAAGATTGCCATACCCCTGAAGCAAAGAGAAAATTGAATTACCTGAAAATGCCTATGTCGAGAGCTTGAATGAATATTTTTAGAATTGAGAGAAGTTCTGAGAGATATGAGAGAGTTCTGAGAGATATTCGTCTCTTAAATATATTCTTACATTTAATTCATTTTTAATTTTATTATTTTTAGTGTTGAATTTATTTAGTGTTGAATATATTTATGTTATTTAGTGTTGAATATATTTATAAATTTATAGTGTGCTTTTTTCAAATCTGCAGTATCACTATAATAATATGGATTTAATTATTATTAAATAATGTAGTTAAAACCATATTTTAAGAATTCCTTTTAGCTTTATTCAGGAAAATGTTCATTATCATGAAATATTAGAATAAATATCATGTGAGGCTAGCAAGATTTAAGAAATGATTTAGTGTGTCACAATAAAAATAAAATTTATAAGTTTCCTATAAATATCAAAACTTACATTGCCTGGTTATGCGATGATGAATACAATTTAAAAATTCTTTAAATATATAACAAGCTCGATAATTTTCATTATTCTGAATTATTAGAATAAGTTTTATGCAAAGCTGGCAAGATAAAGGAAATGCTTTTATACATCAGAATAAAAAGAAATTTATTATGAGCCTGCGATAAATAGAAAGCTTAATATTAATCCAATGGCTTTAACACACTATTTACAAGAATGTAAGAGTGCAATAATTACTGTAATTTAAAAGTTCTTTAGAGACACATTCAAGCCGATAATTCTCATTATTCTGAATTATTAGAACAAGCTGCAGGTAACGTGCAAGGAATTTTGCAATCATTTAATATATGTATTTGCATAATTTGCAATACAAACACTGGTTTTGTTTACGAAAGGGAACTTTTTAGTGCGTAAGTCCATTAAATTTGAAGTGCAGGAAAAGAGTAATTAAATCATTCGCTTCCACCAGCGCAAATTAAAAACATTCCAACTAATTTTAACGAGCTTTTGAAAGGTAAACTTTGGGCAGAAACAGTTAGGGAACCTTTTATTACGCTTGCAATAACTATTTCCTTCAAACTTCCGAAGCCACTCCATAAAGTTTTCCTTTTCTACTTCAACTACATTTGTTTTCCCGCTTCATCACCAGGAGAAAGTTACTTTAAGTAACTGATGCCATTCTTCTAAAGCTAAATTATGTAATAAAGAAATTCTATTTATCGTCTGCTCCTTGAGAAATATTTCCATTAAAGATGGAATGCGTCCGCTGTTTTTTTTTTTTTTTTCTTCTCGTCTGCAACTTCGTTTTTCTCTCTATGGAACTTCGCGGGTCCTTTTCTTTTGCAGGAAGGACGAAGAGAAAGAAGAGGGGGTGTTGAATCACCGCACCCACTATCATAGACGGTTAAAAATGTTCCCTCGTATCGCAAAAGACTATCTTAGAAGATATCCAGATGCAGTGTCGTAACAAAAATGAAAGGGTTCCTTTTAAGAATCAGATGCATTATACGTCTCTGGCAATATTTCGGCTTTGGTTAATATGCTGTGACATTACATTCATGGAAAAAAGAATTTTTCCATTTCTTCTTTTGGGCATCCTAATGGCTACTTTCTCGCACTGTAACATTAGTATTCTTTCTTTCATTTCATTAAAATGAAGTGGTTTCAGTTTCACTTAGTTTAAGAAGAATTGAAAGTTTCGAAAACAAGAGAAATACATTAATAGTTTTCGCAAACAAGGAAACCTGTCCTTTAATATTTTCATAGGATTTTGGCGTATTACCATGTACCGTATTACCATATTACCGTATTACCATGTACTCCAAAATGAAAATGTCTATAACTCTATCATAAATAAGTTTGAGTTCTTATAATATATAGTAAGAAATATATAATAATGTATAATGAAGAAAATGTGGAAAGTATAGTGAGAATTATTATGCCTAGAGAAAAGAAATCATTTACTGTCTTAAACAACATAAGAAGTTTTTTTTAATATTTCCATGGGGGTTGGCATTTTACAATTAATTGTGTATGTTTTGATTTTTTATAAAATTAACCTTTAAATACTACAGTTTCTTGTAATGCATAACAGGGTAAGGAGTAAAGTGAGAATTAAAATGTGTAGTGAAAACAATTATTCGCAATTTTCTGAAACAAAGATACACTGTTTATAATTCTATAGAGTTCGACATTTTACAAAATATGTATTTTGCTTGTTTTGGATTTTTAAAAACTTTATCATAGATAAGTTTGCTTTATTAAGCTAAAAAATATTTGCCCTAAAAAAAATTTACACCAAAAATTTCTTGAATTCATTTTAAGCAAATAATTTCGAAAAAAATTTATTTTTCTGTAAATAAGGAAATACAGTTATGAAAAATGAAGGTAATTTAAAAAAGAAATTAAAATCTGATTAAATCCTAAAACTCTATTGATTTTTTAAAAAACTTCTGATTGCAAGATACAGTGCTATTTTCCAGTCAAAAAATATCTAGATCCACGAAATTTATGTTAATAATTAACAATGCTATTTAATATTATTGGTGTGAGTTAATTAAAGTTGCTATTTAATATTATTGATGTGAATTAATTAACGTTGTTATTGATTATCATGAACGAATTTAAACTTACGTTTGTTTCATATTTTTACTAATGCCTCACAGTGTTAATCCTACATTTTCTCTTTCAACTTTTATTATTATTTGTTTAATACTTTCAGTTACTTACTATTCTTAATCTTAGTTTTTAATCTCGCTTTGAGTTTATGGTTAATTCATATAATTCCTCAATGCGAGCTATAAGCTAAATTTCTCATTCGGAAAATTTCTTTCAGAAGTCAGTCCTAAACCCTTCCAGAATATTCTTAAAGTTCATGATTTACCTTTACTAAATTTTTCATGTTCTAGTTATAATATACCGCTATACTGTATAAACATTCCGCTTGTGTAGATAACATTATTTTAATTGTATAATGCTTTAAAAAATATTTCGTGAAATAACTTTTCAGTACATGGTTACGAGTTCATTTTAGAGTGAGTTTTATATTTTCTTAATAATAATGGTTATGTAGCTAGATTAATTTGCTATGATTTGCCTTTTGCAATTAATTTTAAGTTTGTGATTCCCTTTTTTGAGAATCGATTTTTGTTTTAACATTTTATGTGAAAGTTAAATTATTATTTGCTCATTTTGTGAAACTTTATATGAACCTTGTACATTCCCTTGGATTTGGATAGCCGCTGTTTTGTGAAGGAAAAGAATAAAATCTCAACCGAATGAAAAACTTATTTCTGATCTTATATATTTGACTTCATTGATTATTGGCATTTTCTGCGCTTCTGTGTAACAAGCAAGACTTTGTTTTTGCGTAACTAAGAATAATGCAATAATAAAATAACTTTTTCTAGATACAAAATACAGAATTAAGTTTGACAAACTCTAAACAATATGATATGATTTGATTAAAAAAAAACATTAGTTAACATAAATTGCTATTTTGGTGACGGATGTAATACTAGTATGTTCTATTAATGTTTTAAATTTCGATACAAACACAACAGACTAATGAAAGAATAGCCTATATATATGCAAATGTATTTAACCCAAATATGGACACTACTGCTGATATAGGCACAACAGTAAAAAAATTTTGTAATTTATAGTTTTGAGTGTTGAGGGCAGAATAGGCACAACAGTAAAAGAATTTTGTAATTTATAACTTTGAGTGTAGAGGGCAGTATAGGCACTTAAAGCAATGTAAGTGATGTGAATAAGTAATAAGAGTCTTCTGTTTTTACAATTGAGTACGACGCAACAAAGCAACAAGGCGATATTGCACATGCCAAAAATTGTTCATATCAAATGTTTGCATAAGCGTTTCCTTTTTTTTTTGAAAAGGATCCTGCTTTTGTCATTAATTCCTACTAAAGGAATCAAGTTCTTTGATTCAGGGCAAAATTACAATCTGTGGATGAATGAATGGATGTATGAATGGGTCCACCCTATAAACGGGTGAGACGTATGGTGTGGCAGAAGTCGATTTCTTGGCCATAGATGGCGCCACTGGAAAACAAGAACTATCGCACCCCTCTGCCTGAACAGGCATACATCAACAACAAAAGAATCAAGTCTTTATTATTCAAAAATTCCTATCTCGAATTTTGAATTTTTGTCTATTTTCAGTTAAGTAAAAATAATTATCGATTCTGGAACTGACAGTGGTTCTAATAAACTCTAGGAAACCGCTGGCAGGTCGAAACCAGCACTTTAGTCTAAACTCATAGTAGCTCTACCGTCCTATAGTACAGCTCAAAAGAGCCCTGGTAGTGTATACGGAGTCTTCAAGAAGGATAAAAATTAAACAAGATACAAGAGTGTAATATGGGCTGTGTTTAGATACATGAAGAGGCCATGGCTTCAGGAAAAGTTTATATTTTAGTACATCTGTGACAGATCAAAATAAAGTTTTACTCTGATTTAAATTAGTTCGGTTCACAAAAATTTAAAGGGTACTCATATTTGGTGCGTGAGTTCCAAATCTAGGCACAGGTTCCTAACTATACTTTATTGCAACTATATGATGTTTGTCAACAAATTCTCATTTTTTTCCCTTGTAAAGAGAATAGCTATATATTTTGAAACATAATAAAATAGTATTTGGTAAAAATTTGAATAATTAAAATGCTTAGGAGTGGCCATATTTAGTGCTTGTAGTTACATAATAAATTATCTAAACAGAGGATTAAAAAATGTCGATTCATAAAATTAAAATATCTCTATGAAATACTGTATTGAGGTAAAATTTTTACTAAATCAATTTCTTTTGTCTGAAAAAAGTATTTTGAAACAAGTATAAAAATTGTTTTAATGTAATTACGTTTGAAGTTTATATTTAGAGCTTCGAACTAAAAATATATTACCTTAATTTTTCTACAAGAATCTTAAAATAGCTTTTAAAAGTAATTGTTAATTTGAAACACAGAGAGTGCCCACCTATTTAATTTAGAATTTTAGACACAATCTCATCAATTTATCTCTTATGAAATAGTTATTTTCAACTCTTTAATCATGAAAAAGAGGTATTAAATTTTAATTTCAGAAATTTTTGAATTGCCTAAGATCTTTAACATGGAAAATTAATAATTCTAGGCTAATTCTCTCTCTTCAAATATTCACTGAAATATGCAAATATGTCGAATTTTGTAATTTATTAGTGCCTTAAATGCAGGCAGAAAATTTAACTTTTCTTGTGTAAATTATCCAAAATTACTCTCTAACGCTATATATCACGTCTTTATAAAGTTTTTAATTTTTTTAAAGAATTAGTTGGTAAAATTATTAAATTTATTAACAAATCATAATATATTGGATGTGGAAACATTAATAATAAATTCTAGTTTTAAATAACTGATAAATTCTTTTACGCTGGATGAACTTTTTTTACTTTATAAAATAAACCGAAAATAATCTAATTCGTAAAATATATCGTCATATTTAACGTTTTCTAAAACTATAAATAAACTGCTGTTTGTAGAAAATGCAACACCATGAAGAAATCATCAGAATCAAATGAAATTCGCAGCAAATGTCAATTATAGGATATTATGCAAATTAATAAAGTTTCAGAGCCATCGCGCGTGCGTGGCGCGCGCAGCGCCCTCTGAATTGATGCTGAAAGCGTATAAATAAAGTGCTGTAGCGGGACGTTGAAAATAGTCTATGATTATTTGTTAGTGGCAAACGTTTAGTGAGACCTGAGTATGCCTCCACGACGGAAGAATAAGAAATTCAAGCAACTTACGGAGTTTGAACGAGGGAGGATAATCGGCCTTCGAGAAGGAGGATTTTCCTATCGCGCAATAGCAGCTCGTATGCAGCGGAACAGTTCCACAGTGATGCGAGTTTGGAAGCAGTGGACCGACGAGCACCGAACAACTCGAAAAACAGGCACTGGACGACAGAAGGTGACGTCAGAGCGCGATGATCGACACCTGCTCCGCATGGCGGTGAATGATCGCACAGCTTCCTCCAGGCAGCTGGCAGCACATTGGTCTACTGCTACAGGTGTACAATTGTCGGCTTCGTCAATTCGTCGTCGTCTGCTGCGCCGTGGATTGCGTGCAAGGGTGCCATTATACAGGATTCCCCTCACGGCGGATCATCGACGGCTGCGTCGGCAGTGGGCTCTTGAGCACAGAGACTGGCGAGCTGATTGGCACCAAGTTGTCTTTTCAGATGAATCACGCTTCAATTTGTGGACCCATGATGGCCGTGTTCGTGTTAGACGTTATGCCGGTCAACGCTGCCTTCCTGAGTGTATTATTGAACGACATAGTGGTCGAACACCCGGAGTTATGGTCTGGGGTGCGATTTCGTATCATGGACGATCCAATTTGATACGAATTGAGGGTAATCTCAATAGCAACAGATACGTCCGTGAAGTGCTACAGCCCGAAGTCGTTCCTTTCCTTCAAGGCATCCCTGGAGCTATCTTTCAGCAGGATAATGCACGCCCACATGTTGCGCGGACTGTTAGAGACTTCTGTTCAGCACAACGCATGCAACTTCTTCCTTGGCCTGCTTATTCGCCGGATATGTCGCCTATTGAGCACGTGTGGGATATGGTTGGTCGGCGTCTCACTCGTGATCCGCGTCCTGCAGTTTCCAAAGACGAACTTTGGTTGCGCATACAAGCGATATGGAATTCTCTTCCTCAAGCAGATATTCAACATCTGTTTGACTCCATGCCACGTCGTATAGCAGCACTTATTGCAGCGCGTGGTGGCTGCACCAAATACTGATTTCGGACGCTTAATTTGTTTCTTTTGTTTTGAAAATTTCATCATTTATTTGTATCAGTACAAGTCGTTTCTGCATTAAATTTCATTTGATTCTGATGATTCTTTCATGGTGTTGCATTTTCTACAAACAGCAGTTTACATTCAAAAAAAAATTATAGAAGTTTCCTATAATCATCTTAGAAAAAATCACGTACTTACAAAAAAAATCCCATAATTGCAATAATTTATCAAGTGTATGAAATATTAAAAAAAAAACAACAACTCAGGATTTAATTTTTCTTACATCAATAATTTCCGGGAAAAAATATCTGGTTTACCATTTCAAATTATGCTTCATTTAATCAACTTTTATCAGTTAGGTTATCGGGTCAAAATTATTTTGATTCAATTTTATTGTCATATATTTTGTAAAACAAAATATTTTATGATATTATATTTAAACCTGGGTTTATTAAAATATTTTTTAAATGCATCAGTTTAAGAACTTTGCTTGAAATTTAACATTTTGAAATTCTTAAAATGTTTACCACAAATTTAGTAAAAAATACAAAACTGAGAAATAAATTTAACCGAATAGATGTTTTTATGCCAGGCTTCATGGTACTTCGATAAAATTACCAAATTTTACCACATTAACCAAATTTTTATCACATGACAAAAAAGAATTTTTTATTGTACCAAAGTGCTTCGGTAAAAATTTCCAAAATCTTTAGTGTTTCGTTAAAACAAGAAACACGGTAAATTTTTCCATGGTTTTGGTAGTTTTCACTGTTTTTTTTCTTAGTGTAAAAGAACGTGATTAAGTATCTTGTCAGAAGATATAGCTCTTCAAAGCTTTTTCTTTTTGAATTTTTCAATTTCATTCTGCGTTCTATTTTTAAAAAAGCTATTAAATAATTTTTATAAAATATATTCCTGAAATTGTTTTATATAATCTAAATATGCCTCAAAACATTATAGTCTCCAAGTTTAAAAGCAGTAAAGCTGTAGCTGATAGTTCAAAAAGAATCTATATCATTTCAAATGACAAATAAAACTTGATGTTTCATTTCGACGCAGGGTTGTCATTCCATTTTTAACCTTATTATGAGAGAATTTTTACTTTTTTGGCAGTTTGTTGAAAAGAAATGAAATAGAATTTCAAATCAGAAAAAATTTCTCACCTCTATTAAATATTATTTATATATTCTGGGTTTGTATTTGCCCAAACGAAATGTTTTTTTTTTTTTTTTGTTCTTTCAATGTTGATAGCTTTAATGTAGATTTTTTAAATTTTATAGAAATTTTTCTTTAGCAAAAAGAATATGCCGTGTCTGTTGAATTTTTTCCTCACTTTTGTTTCGAAGCGAAATGTCATTTATGTTGAAATATCAACTGCTAAAACATTCTTGCCAGTATATAGAAAATAAAGTCAGCTTTGGGAAATGTCAAAGGTTTTTCGTTAAAAAGGACTGATAAATTTATTTCTTTATTAAACTCTTAATATTTGATTTATACGTGAATTATAGCAGCATTAAAAAAATGCTCACTTTTAGAATATGTTTAATATTTGATGGCCACTTCAATTTTTAGCAGAATTTTCGGCATATTTTAATCTATCGAAAAATAAAAAATGCCGCTAAAACAACAAAAAATTACCCGATGTGTTTGAAGAAGATGTACTGGCAGCACGCCAATGCCCAAACTAGTTTGCAAAATCTCGATCTGGCAAACTTTTGATAAAGAAGCACGATGATGCACTAAGCCAGTGTAAGCTAATAAAGGTGCAGTAAAGGCATTAACTGATACAAACCGGTGAATAATAACAACTCGTGAGATCGCTGAGATATTAAATTTATGGAAATCGATAGTTCAAGATCATTTGAAAAAACTAAGGCTTCATCTTAAAGCTCAACAGAGAGATTCCTCGTGTTCTTACAGAAAAAAAATCTGTGCCGTCCAGTTGACATCTGTAATCAGTTTCTCAAACATTGTGAAAATTATATATTTTTGAAGCGCATCAACACTGGGAACGAGAGACGAATTGTCCACATAATGTTCCGGTCTCTACAAAATTCTTCAGACCGACCGCAAAACCTTTTCTTCAAATGGATGGCGTTTTCTACACTAGGGAGCGCTGCAAGCTTGGGACTGCCTAAATTTCCGGGTTACTGTTTCAGTTGTATTTTAAAGCCATTTGGCATCATTGTGTTTTGAGATTCTTGCAAACAATGCATTTGATTACTTATGTTTACAATGCTAACAATACTGTTTACAATACTAAAAGTGTTAACACTAACGTAAGATGGTGCACAGCTTGCAACACGAACAAACAGTAATAAAAAATGGAAAGAGGCCAAATCAAGACTGCCAAAAAAGCGAGTTATTAAAAATCTAGCAACCATGTCACCTTTTTTAATAATAAATAACAAAATAACTAAAACAAATTTTCACTCCAAACACCCTAGAATTACATAATAACATTAATATCTTATGAAATACGGCAGATTTGAGCTCAGAAATTACCTAGTTTATCTCTTTTATTGAAAATAAAATTATCCGTTTGAAAACATTGCCTATCAGAATAACATGTAGTAAGCAGCTGCAAACTTTTTAACCGGAACTAGAGTAGGACCCGAGCTCGAGATTGTTATTGTTTACATTTCTATTGAAAACACCATCCATAAGGAATTCAAACATTACCTGGATCAGTTTTTTGACAGCAAAAAGCAAAATTTTTATGCTCATGAAATAGTGCTACTGCCAGCAAGATGGCAAAAGGTGTTTGGATTAGAATGTTCAGTGTGCAAAATAAAAAACGGACTATCCAAAACAACTTTAGATCTTAAGATCAGATCTTCGCTTTCTGGGACTCAATCTTTACGGCTCAAGGGGATAATCTCAAATATGCTAATTAAGTAGTGCAGACAATATTTTAAATTATGAAATCAGATTAAAAAAAGTACTTTCTCTATGTAAACGTACCTTTTTTTTAACGGGTTAAAATTTCCAACCCCCAAAATATAGAGGGTAGCAGCAATCTGGGAAATATGGTCCCCATAGTTTGGTTAAGAGAGCGATCCAAAATTTATACCCTTATGTAAATTTCACTTTTTGATTATTACTTTTTAAGAATTTCAAAATTTTTCGCACAATTATTGAATATGTTTATCCAAAGATAAATTCTATGCAAAACTCAAGTTTTAGTAAATATTTATTTATTTTTTTAAATTTATTAAGTAGTTGTCGAAAAATTTTTAATTGTGCGATATACAATTCTTGCATCATTTTTAAAATTTTAATTTCATATTGCAAAATTCAAAATTTGAGCGAAAGAGGTCTAATAGTTCCAGAGAAATTGAATTTCAAAAAAGTCAGATACTTAGAATTCGATTTTTCTATTCAACTGAATTTGCATATTGTTATATAAAATTCGAACTTTAAAATTAAGTTAAGAATCGTACACTTTATAATTTAAACTTTTTTCGACCATTATTAAATAAATTAATAGAAATTAATATATATTTACTAAAACTGAATTTTTCCATGGAATTATCTTTGGATAATCAAATATTAATTCAAAAATTTTTCAATTCGGTTATAAAGTATAGAGATATGGTGAACCTAAATTATCATTAAGGGGTCTTAACTTTATATCGCTCTCCTGATCAAACTATGTGAACCACATTTCCCAGATTGTGACTACCCCAGATATTTTGGGGATTAGAAATCCGAATCCGTTGGGGGGAAAAAGGAAAGTTTATTCAGAGAAATTCCATTTTTATATCTGATTTCGTTACTTAAAATGTCATCTACATTAATTAATTAGCATATTTGAGTTCATCCCCTTGAACCAGTATGATCAATTCCTATAATACCCGATATCCGATCAATAGATCAAAAGTTATTTAGGATGGTCCGTTTATTTTATATTTTGTGCACAGTACAATATATGATTCAATAAAATATTTATTCACTGTAAGAAAATTGCTTTTCATTTTCATAGAAAAAAGAAATTGCTTTCCGAATAATCGAATAATATGACAGATGGACAAAGATTAAATGTTTAGAAAAAATTGAAATTGGTTGATAGCTTACAGATATAAGGAGCTATTTAATTCATCAAAGTATGCACAGATATTTAATCTACTTTTTTGCCATGAAAGCAGTAGGTTGTTCAGGTTGTGAGATTAAACCTTGGTGGACTAGAGTCAAATAACTCCTGGAAGGCCAGTTTTACAGGATTTTCAAAATTAAATTACTTATCTACAAAAGTTGTCCAATTTTAGAAGGAAGCGGTATTCAGTGAGGGCTAAGTTTAGTGAATATGGGACTAAGATTTAGTGAGTATATCATTAATTTATGTAATTCCACCATAGTCCTTGGTGTTGGGAGTGGTTCAGCGATACCATGGAATAAAACATTAAACTTTGTGTCTACTAATCAAAGCTATTTTTCTTTTACGTCTTATTGGTTGCAGTATTGTGACTGATGGGCCAAGTTTTATAAAATCATACATCATGTAACCCATACTAGAGCACCAAACACTCATCATCAGCTTTCCATTTTTGGTGAATATTATATTGTGAATATTGGTATAGCGTCTTTTTCTTGATTCACTCTAATTTAACAAACACTAAAGCCAACTAAATCTAGAGCAAAATACTCTATTCATACTTAGTTTAGTAATCAATGCGATAATTCCACGTAAAAACTCATACTTTATAATAATGCGAAATTCCGACTGTTTTCTTTTCAATGAAATTAATTTACTAGAAAAGGTTCTTTATTTTTAAAGCCTGCGAATATATCTTAAAGCACAAGTGAGATATAATACTTTTTAGCAAAATAAAAAACCGTAAAATATTAACTTAATATCAAAGAAAAAATTTTTGGAAAAAAATTATCCTACCTAAACTCTAAAGTATCCTACTTACAAAGTAAGTACCCAAACTAAAAATTTCGTACTTGTTTGATTTATTTGAAATCAATTGAGTTTTTTTAATATTTTTCTAGATACATTATTGTGCCCAGAGTAAAAGATTCGGGTAAAATTATCGTACTGTATAGCAATAACATTTCTGGTAAAAGAAATACGTAATTCTAGCTTATAAAACCAAAATATACGGTATTTAACCCATTCATTTGGTAATTGTTTAATTCATATAATAGAAAATTACCGGATGGTAAAATTGAAAACTCGCTAATGATTAAATTTTTTTACTTTCTTATGCTGCGTGCAATGATGCGTGGAAAGTCGTCATAGCGTTCAAAGCACGGGTGTAAACCAAAGCTCTCGTCACCTTTGAGACAAGTCAGTAAATCTTACATGATTCATGAAGTTCCGTATAGAGGATGATTTAAAAAGAACGATGAATCATGGAAATTTTAAAATTTTTGAAGGAAAAAATAGACTGCTTCACCTCAAATTCAGATATGTGGAGGAAAAAATCAAACCATTTGGAAGAACCTGAAAGTGAAATTTTGAAAAAAAGAAATCTTTTGATAAGATCAGATCTTATATGTATTCGAAATTTCAAAGAAAAAAAAGACCATAATTTAAAAAAATCATAATAGTAGAAATTTATTTAGATTTTTTGTGTCTATTTTTTTTGTTAGTTACCAATTTTTATAACATTTACATAAATGTTTTCCATATTTCCAATCCATTGGTATCCATATGCCACTAGGGAATACGTTTTTTTTTTTTAAAATTCTACATCAATGACTTCATTAAAAACGATATAAAAAATGCCCTGAATCTTTACAATATTGACACGCTTTTCGCCTAGAAAAGTTTAAATTTTTTCTTATCAACGTCTTAATCGAATGCTTAACATGCATTTTCATTTTTTAAAACACCAAAAAATCATTCATATTTTAATTAAATCAACATTGAAATTTAACAATATTTTGCTACCTTTAAAAATTTCAGTGAAAATTAAGAACTAATGATCTGTTAAATTTTATTATCTGCACAATTGAACAAAAGTTATAAGTATATCGGGCTCTCTGTTTTTTTCTTTGGTAGGTACTCCTCGTACTATCTTATTAATACATTTTGCTTTGGCTATATTGATACAATATCAGAAATCACTATTTTTGAGAACATAATTTTATGAACTGATGATTATCTCTTTTCGTTGTTACATGTTCTAATTTGAATTTTTTTTTTTTAGATTTTTCTCCTTTTTTATTTTTTTCCAAGATTTTATTCTCTGATTTCCTTTCTTCTTTTTTTAAATAATTTTATTTCTTTTAAGACTTGTTCGCAAAACTGAGTGCTAAAAAGTATTGTCAGTAGTAGTTCAAATAAAGCAAAGATTGCAATCCTGTTGACATTGGAAAAATTTTACTATGACTAATTCATTTCTAAAATGTGATGGTGAAGAATAATTTTTCTTGAAACAGTGATTCTTTCATAGATTTTAATACAACAATTTTTCGTTGGAAGTTGAGATAATTTTAAAATGTTTCGGTATCAATGCATTGTTACAAATACTTTCACAGCTTAATTAATTTATGTAACAAACATTAAAAACTATATCAAACAATGCGACACATTCATCTCGATGTCCTCCAAATCTTGGAATTCCAATAAAAGTCTTGTCATTCGTAAATAATTATTACTTCGATGAAAGGAACCTCCGAGCTTTAAGTGCTGTCTTATTTCGCAATGAGTGCTGAATCCCCTTCTCCGCTCCGCATCCGACTTATACGCATGCGCCCGAATCTTGTGGTGCGTACACACTCATCTTCCGATTCATATTCCGCTCTCAGTTCGAATGTTTCCGACCGGCTTCTATCGCGGATTGTCACTCAGCGGATGATTTTTCTGTTTAATTCACGAGCTTTGACTTGATGAGTTTTTTTTTATATCTAATGATCTATTTATATACTTTTTTTTTTTATTTTATGAATAAATAAATAAAAAGTATCACTTTGTTAGTTACTTCCATCTTTCATTCAATTGTTTACATTACATAGTTTTATAAATGAAAAATAATTCCATTAAAAAACTATCGCAACTATAAAATTTTCTGAAAAATGATGCAAATAATCGTCTGCTGTAAGATATGATTTGTAAAATTTCTCAAGGAAGAATTCGTCTGCTTTTATTGAAAATCGTTTGATTCAAAAATTTTATTTTAACACGTTTTACAGTATATTTATGAGGATATATATCTTTTTATCAACCTATTTATTTATTGCATGAAAAATGACCTGATAAAAATCAGTATTCCGTTATGAATGAAAGCTCAGAAAACTTTTTTTTACTTCGATATCAATAAAGTAATTCTTTCAAGTCAATAAACATTGACAGTGATGAAAGAATAATTGGATTTCGTTGATGAAATTTCAAGTATGTGATACTTTGTGCATGTGAAATTATGACTAAACTGGTATGACCTAATTAAACATTGGATTATTATGGAATCTCGGTGGAGCCTTAAAAGATTTTTTCGATCAACATACAATACACGGTAAGATTTTAAAATTAATTTAAAATTTTATGTGAATAATGAAACATTCTTTCTTTTATAATTTGTTTGAAATATTTTTTTAATAAAAATAATCGTTAAAACTTTAGTTTTAACGATTAGTTTTCTTTTCTTTTCTAAATATAAAATATTGTGTATTGCAATGAGTGTTAATACACAATGTCATTTGGCTTAATTTAAAGCACTTTAATTAATTTCTTTTTCTGAATTTCAGTTTTAAAACTTTAATTTAGAATTTGAATGAAATTACACACACTAGAATAGAACGCTAGCTTATTATAACACGCTCTTGCATATAATATTAAAAACATTAAAAGATGCGAAATTTTTTATACTGCTTTTATGGCCAACTGGGAAAATTATAAACTGCTAAGACTTTATTTAATTCTCACTATGCAATAATAAAATTTAAACAAAAAAATATTTGCAAAAATATATTTTCTAAAATGAAAAAGAAATCTATAATTGTTACATTTACATAAGCATTATTGTCCCGTAATTTGAGTTTTTTAATAACTTCAGGTTTTATTTTACTTAAATTTGTAATACAAAAAAAATATTAAAAAGCTCTAAATCCCACAATTTTTTTTCTAAAAAAAGTAAGAAATTTATTTTAAATAATATATACACAAAAAACTATTAATTTGTAATTACAAATATTCTTTTAAGTTTCCTTATCTGCTGCTAACGCATTTTGGAACCACAAATTCAAGTGTGTTTTCTCATAAATTCGTGACTCAAAAACATCGCATTAATCTTTAGATTATACATAAACTTAAAACTTAATAATAATTCGATGCTCCTTTAAAGTTTTATTTTTTATCAATCAAAATTCATTATAAAAATTTTCAAAAACAATTGTTTGAAATCTTACAATTGAATAATTCCCCCATACTTTAAAGAACTTAGTTGTCAATGAACTTAATAAGTTGGAATTACTCCCTTTTAATTATAAAATTACAAATTTATTAATGCCCAACTATTTTTAAAGTTATTAATGAAAACTTTGATGAGCAGTGCAATTTTAATAAATGAGAGAATGTTTAATGAATTAAATATATTTTATAGTTGTAATCTATAATTATAAAGATATTTTACTATATATTTTATAATTATAATTGCGCATTTATCCATTACGATTTATATGTGCTGTAAGTTTAAAAGTGAAATCGTTAGTTGTCAAAATCGAGCAGTTTGCCTAAAGAGACACTTTAGAAATCCCTTTAAATTCCACTCTTAAAACACTTACAACACATATTAAGGTCGAGGAAATTATACTTCGTACCAAATTCATTAATTTCTGAATGTCACTAGGAAGCTGTTGTCTTACCTATTATTTTTGCTTCTAATTTGAATCTATGAATGGCTTTAGAAAATCTATTGGGAATACCAATAAAGAGAGTTTTGTTTACATGAATGTGGCTAATAGTAAAGTTGTGCGTGGGACAAAAAGAGAGAATAATTATTTCCTCTTGTGCATTATTATCATTCTATGATTTGATAATTTTTCATGGAATTTATTTGTACTTATAACACACACAATTTATAAAAATTTCCTAAGCACAAGAACTTAAATTTATGAGCAATTTCTTTACAGCAGGTAAAGTTTTGAAAAATCCCACCCACTTTCGCACCAAAAAAAAATAGTCTTAAAACTCAGATTAAATTTAGGCAATTAGCTGAATTAATTCATTTCTATAAATTAATTTCAATGACTAAAATATGTTAACGTAATTTTTTATTTTATATAATTACCGACGTTGAGCAGCCAACCCAATGCTTAGTTTATGACTCCCAATGTTCAACTCTGTTGCCTTGCAGCATTGAACCCAACCCAGAAGACAAGGGAACTCCTGGATCATGCATTGGAAAAAACTAGCCTTCGCGTGCAACTTTTTGATAGAACTAATTCATAGTTGCATATATGGAGAGGGAAACCAAGGAAACCAACCATAGTTAGCCCGACGGCAGGGAGATTCCTTGATCCATCTACCTCTGGGGATATTTTACGTCAGCACTGTGGTCGGTGCGAGCCGGTAGAAGAATTCATATTAACCAGCCATCACAGGCATTCGAACTTGGTTCACCTGATTGGAAGTCGAGCACTATATTCCTGAGTCACTGTGGCTCAAAAAATGGCTTTATAAAGGGATAATTTTACTCTAAACTCTTTAATATCGTTTTTAGTACTTTGGGGGATAAAAATATGGTTTGCGCTTTTGTTAATGATTGTTTTCGTTCCCTATTATAATTAATATAATTCCTATTATAATATCCCTATTAAATATTTTAATTTCCAATTAAATTCAGCAAAAAAAGTACTTTTGATGAAACTGGTTTATATGCTATCAGCTGACTATATCTTTGCTGCTTGTTTTGAAATCACTAAGTTACTTAAGGGTAAAATTCATTTAAATATTAAATCATATTTTTTTCAATAAAATAAAACTGAGCATATTTTACTCGAAATAGATGTTATGTACTTCAATAAAATAAAAAAAATAATAATAAACAGCAATCTTGTTATCTTGTCATTCTTATCAGAAAATATTCTATATCTGTCATCAGTGCTCCTTTTTATTTTTTCTAATCTCGCCATCAATCTTGTTATAGACAACATTCTTCCAACTCTTTCCTGAAAGAATTTTATTTTTTTAAAGCATGCTTCATACGATAAATTCTGCCAATATGCGTTGCTTTTACAGATAGTTTTGACGATTTAATTATAAGGAAAAAAAACATTTCAAAAAATTTACTTATATATTTTTAAAAAAATCTGTAAGACAGAACCTTGACTCTTAATACTTCAAATTGTTATGTTAACTTTGTTCATCTGGAATAGATTTTTTGCTACACTTTTGTTTGTTTTGTTGCGCGTCTATAAAGAGTGTAGCTTTCAATCGCAGTTCCAACCACCTTCCAACTAGCTAGAGCACTTAGATCTCTACTGAAGCACCATGCCAGATTATAAAATAAGTTTTTGTATTTTCCTGGCCACTACTAGCAGAATTTATATTCATATTGTCCCGAAATAAAATTGATAATCAATCCAAAATTTTACTAATTTTTGTGTAATTAAATTCTACCCAAACCTGGAACTCTGTGTACTCCCGAGTACTTGCATTACGAATTTCAAATATTTCGTGACCCGCTTCGATAAGAATTTATGGTCAAATTGACTTTATCTTAAACCTAAATTTTGATTTTTTTTCCGAGTAGATGGAATGCTCCAATTTCAACTTTAGCTCTGGATTTAAGACGAATATAAACTACATTTGTTTCCGAATCGGTGAAAGCACCTTGCAGCACTAGTTAAGATTCTGACTACTTTCCACAACCATGCAAACATATACAAAACTTTAAAAAAAAATTAAAAACTACTATTTTAAAACATACTAAAAAGAATAAAATACTTTTTTTGCCAGATTTGAAATGAAGAGTACAAAGAATCATTTTTAAAAGAAGTGTGGAAAATTTTGGGTGGGGGCAAAAGTTTATTACTAAAGTGATGTTTCTCGTTTTAGGCTTGGTAAAAGAAAATTAGTTTCAGTCATCTTGTAAACGGTATTTTTAAAAATGTGCATTTTTTTTTAAAGATACTCTATTAGTTTCGTTACTTTTTAAAGAACTTCAATGAAGTAGAATTCTACAAAAGATTAAGATTCTATACATGCATTTGCGTCATTTTTCGTACAGTTGTTTATGTAACTGATTATAATACATCATTATTCTGTTATAAATTTTATGAAAGGAGAATATATTGAACAAACGATCAAAAAATTAACAACTGTGTTGAAAAACTTGTAAAATAATTTTAATAATTTTTGACTGGTAACATAAAGGTCGCATTTTTTTTATTTCGAAAGGCATATTTTTAATGTTTCGATATCAAGAAAGTTTCTGGCATGACTTGTTTGTGTAAATTCATATTTTATCAACATACACTCTCAAAAATAACTTCATAGAATTTTTTTTTTTTGCGTTCTTATATTATTACCATAAAAGTTTAAACATTTAAAGTTTTAACTTAATAGAAGTTTTCTTTGTAGTTTTAATACAAAATAATAATATTAATCCCAACTTTTGAGATAAGTAATTAATTATTTCAAGAATATACATAAGATAAGCACAATATCCCATAAAGTTTTTAAGGTATTGTTCTAATGGTCAAAAAAAATCTGCACTAAGATAATAAGCTAAAAAAATCTTATTGCTATACTACAACACCTTTAAAATTGGTAAAAGAAGTTCAGTCGCGAAAATTTTAAAATTTCGAAAAACAAGTCTAACTTGATCAAATTACTCAACACGAAAAAAAACATGTTAATTATTTTCAATATAAAAAAAGGACAAATTACATCAGTTTTGCTGGTAAATTTCCAAGAAATTCTCCTTATATGGAAAGAAACTCAGTTTCCTGTTATAAAAACTACTTAAAATATCATTGTTCGTCAAGATTTAAGTTTTTGAAATTAAAAATGAAACTATGATTGTGAGCTAAAAACTATATTATTTATTCATTATTAAAACGCTCCTATAAAAGCTTTGATTATCAGAAAAATCAGTTCCTGGTTAAACCATAAAATCAATAGCTTGAACAATAGTAAAGTGTACATTTGTAGCAGCGCCTAATAGAATGTTAAATTATAACCTATAGAAACGTGTAATCAAATTAAGGGTTATTTGACTCAATAATGTGGTTTAACTTAATCGTATCTGTGTTGTAGCAAATTTGAATTATATCAATGTTTAACATGCTCAGAAATTTCTAATTATACAAACATCATATAAAGAATTTAATTACTTTTACAGACTTTTAAATTTAATTTCTTAAAAAGTTAGTTTGAGAAATCGGTTTTCAGAAATGTGAGTTTTAGGCTTAAATAAAGAGGTGTATTGCAATAATTCGATATGAGTTTCATAGCATGAAAATAGGACTTTTGCTCCACAAATAATATTTTGAAGCAGAAGGTTTTTATTTCCTTAGGCTTAAAACTCTAAATTCTATTTTAAAATTTATAAAGAACGCTTCGCGAAAATTTAGCTTTTTACATTTGTTGACAACGACCATCTTTTATTGTTCGCTGATGTCAATTAATTAACTGAATTTAACTGTTAATCCAAGAGGTATAAAGTCAGACAACTGCTTCCATAAATCGCTAAGATGATCGAGTGGTTAGCGTGCCTGTCTGCGAAGTCAGTGGTTGCAGGTTCGAATCCCGCTCAGGGCATGGATATTTCTCTCTGTGTGCTGTTCTCTATTGTGTGACGTGTGAATGTAGCCCACCCTATAAAACGGGTGTCTGCGGCAGTGTGGCGTG
This sequence comes from Parasteatoda tepidariorum, assembly GCF_043381705.1. Taxonomy (NCBI): domain Eukaryota; kingdom Metazoa; phylum Arthropoda; class Arachnida; order Araneae; family Theridiidae; genus Parasteatoda; species Parasteatoda tepidariorum. The sequence goes on along the minus strand of NC_092204.1, from coordinate 63,664,114 downwards.
GGTAATGTTGCTTGCCTCCATGACTTAGGTCACAGGTGCACACTGGGTAACGTTAAATGACTAACACTTCCGGCATCTTCCTAGTTCAATGCCCACCGTTAGGGGAAAAAAATCGCTAAAAATAAGTGAGTGTGAAAAATAAGTGATTTCAAGTGAAAAATAAGTAGCTAAATTAACCTGAATGAAACTTATCTTTCATAATATCATTGAAAAATATGCCTTTCGAAAAACTTTTTAAAAATATTAGAAAAATTTATTAAAAATATTAATTTTAGTTATACAATAAAATTTGAACACTTAAAAAAATATAAAAAATGGAAATGCATATTGAGAAAAGATAAATACCTTTATCTTCTCAGTGAAAGGTTAATCTGTATTGGGCAATGAATTCCCAATAAAAAAAAATGAATACTACATGTTATTTTAATTTGTGTTGATAAATCATATCAAGAGTGTGAAGAGTTGCATCAATCATCAATAATCTGTACAAATTGTGAACCCGTTCTTCAAAAAAAATTTTAAACCTGTCGAAAGTTTGCTAAATCCTATAAACAAGCTATTGATTGATAAGATTTAGGAATTTGAAAGAGAATGTATTAAGAACATATTTTTAAACGTTTTCGCAAAGCAAGCGTCTTTTTCTTCCTGATCAAACTTTCTTGTATAGTTTGAAGCTATTATAAAAAATTCCGGTAAAAAGTACTGGTCCCCACACTGCCGGTTTTACCATGAAATCTAATTTTACCATAAAAATTCTTCAATACAAAAATCTAATGTACCGTGATTTTTACAGCATTGTATGCTATAAAATCACTGAATCATGGTAATTAAATAAATGTTACCGTAAAAATTCAGCATAAAATTTTAAAGTAAAAATGGATTTTACGGATGCTGCACTAAGAGTGCCAATATTTTTTACTGTTATTTGATCAGGAATTTTTACTGTTCACATGCACATTTACTCTGTAAAAAAATTTCGTACTAATTATTCCTTAAAAATGCAGCAAATGGAATTTGATTTTCAAAAGAACGGGTCAAGTTAAATAAAAATATATTAGTAACAAATTATTTATGAATTTTTTTTAATGGCTAAACGAAGATTGAAATGAGAAAAAAAAGTAATTATTGGGCGGAATATTTCAGTATTTTTCAATAAATAAGGAAAATTATTACATTTTTAAAGTTTGAAGTTCTTTTATTATTATTATTCAAACTGTCTTTAAATTCAGAAAAGAAGTCGCGTTTTAAAATTTCCAAAACTGTATGGAAATCCAATCTATGTCCATATTTTTGTTCAGTAAATCATCAGAGATTTTTCTTATTGCTATCTGCAAATCGTGCACAAATAACCAGATTAATTTGTTTTCGTACTCAAAATATTTGAAATGTATGTATTTGAAAAAATAATGAGATTACTCCAATTTTAGAGTATTCTGGACATGAAATGTGTAATTACAGAAATTGCAATAAGTGGAAATGTTTAATAGAATCCTAAACTCAATGACTCATTTCTGTCTGTAAAGATGGAATCTTGTAATCGAAATTTCGACCACTTCACTACTAACTCGAGAACTCAAATAGCTCGGTGAAGCTCCGCATCTGATGGTAATCATTCTATTGTTTCCTGACAGCTACTACTAAAATGTTTCGCTACAACATACTACATGGAATTTATCGCCAATCGAATTTCAGACCAATTTAAAGAGTAGCTAGATGACTTAGGTTTTAACTGGAGTTCTGTATTAGATGAGAATACAAGTTTCAAACGCTTCCTGACCACTCTAAGCAGAATGTATTGCAGTATTGCAATCAAAGGCTATTTATCGTTTATCAAAATTTAGGTTACTTTCCAATTAACTGGAGTGCTCTTGTTTTTCGTCTAGAATTCTGTGCCCAATGACAATGCAAGCTTCAATCACTTTCTTACCGCTATAAACAGAATGTATCTCTGTATTATTATCATGGAAAATTTATTTCGAATCAAAATTGTGACTAATTTCCTATAAAAAAATCGATCAAATATTGATATAAGAAATTTAATAAAGGCGTGATTGTGAACATCCGAGTTAACTTTCATACTTGGTCTTATTTTTGGTTCTTATGCTTATTTTAACATTTATTCTTACTTTTAACAGTGAAATAATTCGTTAATTCCATCAAGAGTCTTAATTAAAACAGTTTTAAGTATAATGCGTTATAAATTCGTTGAAAAAGTCAATAATTACAAATTTTGTAAAGACTTGTTGTAATATGGGAGTGATCTTTATAATAAAAATTTGTAAAATTTTTTTTTCTTGTTTCGAAAACGGGGAAATAACGTCAACTATTTAAAAATTGCTTCTTCGATGGACTAGATATTGAGAAAAATAAATTTATAATGACTTTTTGCGCTTAGCATACTTATTTTTAATCTTCATTAACTGAAAGCATTTTTCTAGTAAATTTATTTTACTATTGTTCAGAATTGACTTAGTTCAAAGTTATAATTATTATTATGCTAAATTTTTAAGGCAATTCCATGACTTAGGAACTATTAAAAATTATAAATTTACTCCAGATTTTTTCATTGGTATGAATAAAATTATTTTTATGTTTTCATATTTAGTGTCAAGATATTTCAATCATCGATACATATTTACAAAAATAGTTTTGACAATATTAATTTCTTGCGCCGCATGAGTGATAAAAGAGTTCAACCGTACTTTATCTTCATGCAAAACAAACAAACAACAACAACTTCATTAACTGAAAGCATTTTTCCAGTAAATTAATTTTAAAAACTTGCAAAACTAACATAACTCAAAATTATTATTTTTACGTGAAGCTTTTAAGAAGAAAATCAATAATGCGAGTTTATTTTCCCCAAAATTCTGATGCTGTTGTTTGAAGATCAAGTACTAATAATCATACCCATCTTGTTTATCATCGTTATTTGTAACAAAATCGGATTTAATAGGTCGTAAAAAATTTTCTCTGATATCATTATCCTCAGCGAAAACGTTTAATTTTCTGTTGTTTTCATAGATCCCCCCGCAGAATAAAAGAAATCTCAGGGAATAAAAATCCGCAACTCCGCCTAAGGGTAATTCTCTTCTGCGGGATAATATCTTCCTATCGTCTTCAATGAACTTCATCTCAATCCTCGGGCATTTTCTTCCTTTCCGGTAGGGCTTGGAATTCTGAAATTCTAAGACAATGCATAAAATTCGAAGAATGCTTAGGGGGGAGGATGGAAAAAGAGAGAAAGAAAATTCGCACATATTCCGGAAAGGAAAAGTGTTCCAAAGCGGAACGTGGAGACCCAGCGGAGAAAAGTGTAAAGAAGAAGAAAAAAAAGGTTAAATGTCCGCTCAACTGTGTCGAGTGTATTTTGGTCACGCGTTGTTGATGGAAGCCATTTGACTGTTAAAGATGTTTGAATGGCGCTTTTTCTTTCTCTGAATTAGATGCTCACGACAAAATGAGTAGTTGGAGGAATCACCTAACTACAGTTTAAAGAGTGACAGCATGCAAGTTTATATGCTTAGGAAACAGGTTGAAGTTTCTTGACTTTCTAGGTGTTGTTGGCTTTTCTTGAGATGATTATGCACAGCTTATGATTTTTATTTATTTTCTTCGAACAGTTGCACGATTGAAGAGCTGGAGAGATGAGCGTTTTAAGTCATATTTTTTAGTTAATTTGAGTAAATTAACTTTAACTCTAATTAACTAAACAAAAATGTTACTCCGTAACTTACCATTTTACTCATGATTTATGATCTGAAAAAATGGTTATTTTTGTTTTTTCCTTCACTTATAATAGCCGAAATAGCGAAATAATTTTTAATAAATCTTTAGTAAAGGATAATTATTTTTTTTTTAATTTTATAACCGTCGTTGAAAAGCCGGCCCAATTTTTTATGGGTTTACGGCTACTAATGTTCAACTCCGTAGCCTTGTAATTTTGAACCCAATCCAAGAGACAAGGGAACTCCTGGTTCGAGTATTGGGAGAAATTTGCCCTCGTGGAGAACTTTTTGATGAAGCTAACCCGCATTTGCTCTACATGGAGAGAAAAACCACGAGAACCTCTCACAGTTAGCCTGACGGCAAGGAGACTCTAACCCATGATCCGTCTACCACTGAGGATATTTGACATTAGCACTGTGGCAGGTGCAAGCCAGATGCGGAATTCGTATCGATTGGGATTCGAACCTGGTTCGCCTCATTGGAAGGCGAACGCTCTCTCCCCGGAGCCATCACGGCACGTAAAGGTTAATTAGTGATTAAATTATGCTTTTCTGTCAAACTCAGTTTGTGGCTAAATTTGATATTATCTGAACCTTGGGTTATTTTTCCGGGTTACCCTGAATACTTAATTTGGCATTAAACTGCACATTGAATCAATTAAACAATTTTACTACTTTCTTTGGCAATGCTTATCTTCTTTAACAGACGAAATATCTTTTTTTTTTGTTATAAATTAAAATCTTGCTTTAAAACATCAGAAAACACAGTGTTACTAAGCTTATCCCAATTCTTAATACATCTTTTTTGTTCAAAAAAGTTACTACGGATCCTTAAAAGAGATTTATTTTTTCTATGTGTTAAAACTTTTATCAGAAACTGGTTTTTCATTGTAAATGTAACTTTATCTGCAGTCGCCTTTAAACCTTACAAAGGCTACGACAGCTTGTTCAATCATTGTCTTGTCAATTGACACTTTTTATCGCTTACTTACGTAATTTTTTATAATAAACAAAATACTTTGTATTGAATATAATATTTAATAACTTTTTATTAAAAATAGTAAAATATGAATCAATACTTTTATTTATTGCGTTGCACTAAAAAAGTAATTTGTTGTAATTTTTATGGTCATTCTCTGAACAGTTTTTTCCTTAATATTATCGCATTTTTTTCTTGTCCTTTGGTTGTGTGTCTTGATGAATTAATCTATTAATTATTGAGATTCACTTAACAAAAGATATTCAGTAATAAGTGTAAAACTTTTTTTATAATATAGTAAAAATGTTTGCATATTTGCATAATTATAACACAGTAATGAATGTACGAGTACGATATGGCTTTTCTGCAGTGTTAGAAATTTCCCGGAACAAATGGTTAAATAACAATTTATTTCATTGTTATATTTTACTATATTTAGATAAAACAGTCCGTAAATAAAATAGAATTGAAACTGCTAACTGTGACAAAAACCGTCATTAATTGCTTTCACCTAATACGGTTAAACAACCTGAATTTTATCGTACAAATTAAGCCCACCTAATGAAACCACCTAGTTCTTTGCAGCTGGGTACATATTAAAGATGAGAAAGCCTGTCAGTCTCAGGACCGCCATGACGGGGGTTCGAGACCCAACGTTGACAATACAATATTTCTTCCTTTCCCTTCAACACATGAAGAGTTTCCACTGTCCTGCATTCTCCGATTTGTGTCCTGCACTCTCTAATACCCATTACATAAAGATAAGCTTAGCTTCGCTCCAATTTCCAAATAAGTTTCTTTTTTACTGTTTTCAAACCCTGCTATTTGTAAGTTGTTAAAAACTGTATAGTTTTGTATTCATGGTTTTTATAACCGTACTAATAATTGCGAACGGTTTCAAAACCGTAAGGGTAAAAAATGTTCCTCTCCGTAAAATTTTACGGTTAATTGGATGGACAGACTACTGCCAGTTATTTTACCATAACTTTAGAATGAAAATTCTAACAATGTGTGTTGCTTTTATAAAATTACTCACTTTAGATTATTTATTAGTAAAAACACGTGATTTGAAAGTAAGTAAATATGATAATAGAATACGTTTAATGAAGTTCAAATTAAAATAATCTTTTATTATGCTTAGAAAGTCATTGAACAAAGTAATTTACTTTTTGTTACCAGTATGTGATTAATTTATACTAATCGAGGGATGCTATAGTGTACCGCGTTAAGATTCTTTGTTTTCCAATATTTTTTCTAAGAAATTTTCAAGATAAAAAAAATCAAGCCAAACTCCCGAATCATAAGGAAAAAAAATAGTGCTGCTATCTATATTCATCAGGAACAAAAATCCTGTCTTTTCGTCTTCCATTTTGAGGCCTCGGGGGCACAGTCAGTTTTTGATTGAACCACTGATTACAGAAAGGCTCCAGCCTGTTAGCAGGGCAGTGCGTCCCCTAAAGAAGTATTGTTTTTGCTGACATGCCTATTTTTGAAATTTCATTTGGTTTTTATTTAAGTTCTACGATATTAATTTCAACGAAAACATCTCACTCCTTAAGTGCATGAAATATTTTGAAAAAGTTCAAAACTCTTATCTCCTACCACTTTAGTTTGATAATTTCTTAATTTACGATTTTCTCTGAAGTTTGACTTTCTTTTTTAAATGTATCTTACATCCCGAGTGATAATTTTTTTTTAATGCTTCAACTTAACTTCAAGTTTAAAGATTCAAAACATAATAACTTTTATATATCTGTTAAAAAAAATATTGCATTGCTACATATTTAAATTATTATTTCGAAGATTTCTAGATGATACTTTCAAAAAGATTCTAAACATATTAATTTAGAATTGAAATAAATTCTAAAAGCTTCAAAAAAAATATTTTTTCAAAAGCTATCCCCATTGATCTCATTTAAACAACAATGGCTTAGTATTCTATCAATTGCATTTTACAATTTGAGGTTTAAAAACATAAAAAAATGCATTATATGTATAACGAAAAATCCCCCTCCTGCATTCAACCATCTGCGTAAATAAGACATGAGGTTAGATTAGATTCCCTAGAAAAGGGAAAAACACAAACTTAACGATCAGCTATAAAATCTCATCTTCCTCTCGCAAATACCCATTGCCGCCAGTTCCATACAGCATTACCTAAATCTAGATAGAAGAACGATTTTCCCTTTTTCCCTAAAAAAAAAACTTGCTTTTTCTATTATGCATTCGTTATGCAATGGAATGAAGCAAGAAAAGAGGAATTCTGAAGATGCGCGCCCTGCGAGAATTTTTTTTCTTCTTCCACAGAAATTTGCGTCAAGAAACTCCTGGAGCTTGACAAGAACTCGGGAGCACGAGGTTTATCCCCAGGTTTGTTGACACCGAAACCTCCCTACCTCCTTCCTTCCCTCTCCTTATCATCATCATTCATCTTTTAGATTTGCTCTGTTGGAGACGTTACCTGCTGCAGAAGATAATTTTAAAAAAAGATAGAAAGAAATGAGAAATTATAGTGCTTTTGTGTATTTTATTGTTGGTTGTTGTTGTTGTTTTTTATGGCTGTTTGAGTCAAAAAGTCCCTTACTACTTCTGGGAAGAGTTCCAACTTATATTTATATTCAATGAATATTTTAAATTTGTTTTTGTTCGCCACCATGCTGTTTTTTAAGAACTATTCTTTTAGGTTATTCATGAATTTTTTAATAAGAATATATTTCCCCCACTTAAAGTACAATCGCAAAAGTCGGCAACATCATTTATAATTTTTGTCACCTGCTGTCAAAATGGATAAGAATGTTTATGGAAACATGAAGGTCTTGGGTGCCATGATGATTATCATATGCTTCCAATTTGAGGCTTAATAGTCTAACATCTTAATATTATCATATTAAGATATTCTTGGTATGCAAAAAATTTTTTTTAATAAGAGATATTTTACAAGTGCAAGAATAAAAGTCAGCAACATCATTTATAAATTTCATCGTATGCTATCGAAGGGAATAAGAATATCATTGCAAATGGAAACAGGAAAGTCTTGCGCACTGTGAGTTATTGAGATGTTCTGGATATGCAGAATTCTTTTTAATAAGATGTATTTTACCCACTTAAAGTGCAAGAATTAAAAGTCAGCAACATTAGTTATAAATTTTATCATACGCTGTCGCAGGGGAAAAAAACAGCTATGTAAATGGAAATATAAAAGTCTTGGGCGTTACACGTTATTTAGATCTCTTCTTCTGGTTATGTAGGAATTTTTTGAAGAAATGTTTTACCCCCTTAAAGTACAAGAACAAAAGTTGATAACATAATATAAATTTTAACTGCGAAGAGAACAAGAATATCTTTAAATGGAAGCATGAATGAATCAGGTGTTATAATTTTTGAGCTGTATGGTTTGGAAGAACATTTAGAGTTAAAAGTAGAAAATTATTTAAATTTAATGATATTTGTTAGATCATGAATCATTTTGACACTTCCAAATATAGTTCTAGGGTTTAAACGCCAAATTATTTGAAGTATTTTCAAAAGATCACTGTCTTTGTTCTATATAGTTTTCGTATAACATTTGTACACTGAGTGGCCAAATTATTATGACCACCTCAGAGTTTTATGCAAATGAGTTATTGCGTCACAGCTTTGCCACTAGAGGGCAAGATAACCATAACGCGGGAATGCTGGACAAGTGAGTCATCAGTTATACTGTGTTGCTTGATCAGATATGGGAAAGAAAAGGGATTTAACTGAATTTCAACGTGGAATGATTGTGGGTGCGAGATGTGTCGGAACGAGCATCAGCAAAACGGCTGCACTTGTGAAGTGTTCTAGAGCAGCAGTTGTTAATGTGTACAAAGAATAGACAATCAAGCAAAAACCCGAATCTCAACGTCAGACTTGTGGTCATCTCAGGGTACTGAATGCTCGATCAGAGAGAAGGCTGGCCAGGGTTGTGCAGCGCAACAGGAGAGCAACAGTGCGACAAATTGCAAGTGATCTTAATCAAGGAGCAACTGTGAACGTCTCTGAACGTACTGTTCGACGCACATCGCGCTGTATAGGGTATGGAAGCAGGCGACTGAAGAGGTGGTCATAATAATTTGGCCACTCCGTGTATATGTTCTTAGTAATTTCTATCCATTCTGCACTTCCATACGCTCTTGTTTTGTACGTAAGCCTTCATATCATACTTACCTGTCCTATCCTATACAAGCCTTCATATATCCTATCCTACATCTTAACGTATATGTTCCACGTAGTTTATTATATATCTAGTGCACATCTTAAGGTATCCGACTACCTTTAAAGCGAGGATTTTCACAAAAAATCACTTTTTTATTTTATTGCTTTATAATAATGCCCAATTTTTCTAGTTTTAAAAACTAGAAAAA